>NW_027362763.1:672493733-672811233 GCF_046119375.1 Phyllobates terribilis | reverse complement strand
TCTGATGTTTTTCTTGGCCTGCCACTTCTGGCCTTAACAAGAACTGTCCCTGTGTTCTTCCATTTCCTTACTATGTTCCTCACAGTGGAAACTGACAGGTTAAATCTCTGAGACAGCTTTTTGTATGCTTCCCCTGAACAACTATGTTGAATAATCTTTGTTTTCAGATCATTTGACAGTTGTTTTGAGGAGCACATGATGCCACTCTTCAGAGGAGATTCAAACAGGAGAACAACTTGCAAGTGGCCACTTTAAGTAGCTTTTCTCATGATTGCATACACCTGGCTATAAAGTTCAAAGCTCCATGAGGTTACAAAACCAAAAAAAGTGCTTTAGTAAGTCAGTAAAAAGTAGGTAGGAGTATTTAAAACAAGAAAATGATAAGGGTGCCCATACTTATGCACCTTTCAAATTTTGTTTGAATGCAGATTGCACATTTTCTGTTAGTACAATAAACCTCATTTCAAGGCAGAAACATTACTGTGTCCAACAGTTATTACATATATCAAACTGAAATAGCTGTTGCAAAAACACCAATTTTTATAAAACATTAAGCTTAAGATAAATAGGGGTGCCCAAACTTTTTCATATGACTGTATCTATCTATTATCTATCTATCATCTATCTATTATCTATCATCTATCTATTATCTATCATCTATCTATTATCTATCTATTATCTATCCATCCATCTATTCGTCTGTTTGTCTATCTATCTATTTATCTATTACCCATCTGGTAAATACAGTGCCTTGAAAAAGTCTTCATAACCAGTGACCTTTTCCACATTTTTCACGGTATATACTACATTATTTTATAAATATAAATCTGAAAATTGTGATGTGCGTTTGTATTCAGCCCCCCTGAGTCAATACTTTGTAGGACCACCTTTCGCTGCAGTTACTGCTGCAGTCTTTTAGGGTCTGTTGTTACCAGCTTTGCACATTTAGAGGTGACATTTTGCCCCTTCTTCTTCGCACACTCGCTCTCGCACAGTCAGAATGGATGGAGACGTCTGTGATCAGCAGTTTTCACATCTTGTCACAGATTCTCTGGGATTTGGGTCTGGACTGTGACCGGGCCGTTCACACAATGAATATTCTCTGCTCTAAACTCTCCATTGTGGCTCTGGCAGGATGTTTAGGGTCCTTGTCCTGCTGGAAGGTGAACCTATACCCCAGTCTCAAGTCTTTTACAGCCTCTAACAGGTTTTCCTCCAGGATTGCCGTATACTTGGCTCTATCCATGTTCACATCAGCTTTGACCAGCTTTCCTGCCCCTGCTGAAGAAAAGCCTACCCACAGCAGGATGCTGTCACCACCATGTGTGACGGTGGGGATGGTGTTTTCAGGGTGCTGTGCAGTGTTAGCTTTCTGCCACATAATTTACAGTGGCCCATAGATCTGACCAACATGCTGGTGGGGGCCTCGGTCCAAATTTTGCACTTGGGCCCATAGGACTCTAGTTACACCACTCTATCTATCTATCTATCTATCTATCTATCTATCTATCTATCTATCTATCTATCTATCTATTATCTATCTATTCTATCTAGCTATCTATTATCTATCTATCTATGTATCTATCTATCTAGCTATCTATTCTATCTAGCTATCTATTATCTATCTGAAAAAAACTCAGAAAGCTGAACATCACCTCTGAACAGAAGTGTGAACAGGTGCAAGCTGCTGTGACTGCACAATACACAAACATTAGTATTCAGCAGCCTCTGTAAGCGATAAGATGTCTGCAAACATTAAATATATGACATTTGGGCAGCATTAGTGCTATATAGAATATATTTATAACTTGAAGGTACTTAGCGCACAAATTGGCCTATTCATGAGAACCCACCAGCCACAACAAGGCGACCTTTCTCTGATGTGACCCTAGACCTATTTGTCAGAGAAGCTACAAATATAAAGGGCAAGTGGGATCCAGCACTACTTCAAAATGTCCCCAGGGCTGATGGGAGGAGATCGGTCAAATATCTCTGTCCTTTAAAACAATGTACTAGCAAAATAGGCGAGATTGCATCACTGGTGGTCTGCGACATCATCGCCTTCATCATTAATCTCCCAGCTGTACTGCTGTCTGTCCCCATCCTATTCCCCTAGAGAATTACCTTAATGCGTCCGATGAGTGGAAATAAACATCATGTCTTTTATTGATAAAGTATTCACACCCCGGTCACAGGAACCCAAAATTGGGAGAACTGTCACCATATGTTGAATAGACCGGCGGAGAATAATCTCTAAGTAATTCAGTGTATTATAGATCTGCTAAAGTAAAATCCTGTGCGCGGAGCTGCCAGGTACAGACGACTGATGGCCTGAATGTTAACGGCGAGGTTTTGGTGTTCTGCGTGGATCCGCTCCCCGGACTGAGTAATAATCTGATGCGCTGTGAATGCTGACATCTCTATCCACCGTCCAAACACAGAAATACAATGTTTGCTTTTTTGTTTGTTTTCTCTTTTTTTTTGTTTTATTTTTTGTCTTCTTTTTTCTTTTTTTTTTTGTTTTCTTTGTTGCTTTCTTTATTGTTTTTCTTTTTTTGTTAGTTTTTTTTTGTCTTCTTTTTTTCTTGTTTTCTTTGTTGTTTTCTTTTTTTGTCTTCTTTTTTTCTTGTTTTCTTTGTTGTTTTCTTTTTTTGTTAGTTTTCTTTTTTCTTTTTTCTTTTTTTGTCTTTTACTTTTTTTTGTTTTATTTGTTGTTTTCTTTATTGTTTTTCTTTTTTTGTTAGTTTTCTTTTTTCTTTTTTTGTCTTCTTGTTTTCTTTGTTGTTTTCTTTTTTGTTTGTTTTCTTTTTTTTTGTTTTCTTTTTTTGTCTGACCAGCAGTGTTTTCCTGAAGTGTCCTCTGCTTCATAAATGATGCAGCTACGCCGGTGTCGAAAAGTTGCATATGCCCTAATGAAGCTTTTTTGCATTAGTTATTGGTCACCGAGATGATTGGGGTCGTTCTTAATCTCTACGTGTTGCCTGTCCTCACTTAGATCACATGTAGATTTTTTTCTAGTTATAGTTAAATTTATGCATTACAATTAGTGAGGAAATAAATCTAAAAATCCTGGTTAGCAATTTCCCAAGTTTCTGACTTTGGGGCTGTACGGACCATGGCGACCGCCCATGTTTCTGCCCGGTCATTAGGACTTCACGTGGATTGATTTGGCCAAGGTTTTCCTTGTCGTCATTTTTGGATGCGTTATTTTTTTAATTAGTGGCTAGATGGCAATAGATGAAAGTGGGCTATAAATATCGCCAGATAAATCCATTTCTACAGTGAGCGCCACAGAATATAAACGAGGGCAAAAGGATCAAATTGTAAAAGAGCGACACAAAGAACAAGGGAAACATGGAAGACCTGACTTTAAGGATCGGTATTTTTATCTTTTTTTGCCTGCTTTGACTTAACGGGAGATGTCTTCAAAGTCACGAAAGCTCCCAGATGAATTGTGCAAAAGTCTAAAAAAAATGCAAATAAGGAAAATGATGATGATGTCCGAGGGCGATGAATGACTTTCCAATTTTTAGAGTAAGAATATCCCAATAGTTGATTGACACTTGATGAAAAAATGATAAGCTTCTAAGAGCCTCAGGGGACTCGGGGGATGACACAGTTGTCTTAAAACACTTGAGAAGAGATAAACTTTTTGTGGACTTGAAAGTTGGAAAGTTTTATAACTTCCTAATTGTAACCTGTCTTGTCTCCAGTGCCGAGTGCTGCACCACCTGCCCTCCCCGACCGGTCTCTCCTTACTGGCCTGTCTCTCCTACCTGATTGGTCTCTCCTCTCCAGCCTGTCTCTCCTCCCCTGCCTGTCTCTCCTCCCCTGCCTGTCTCTCCTCCCCGGCCGGTCTTTCCTCCAAGCTGATCTCTCCTCCCCTGCCTGTCTCTCCTCCCCGGCCGGTCTTTCCTCCCGGCTGATCTCTCCTCCCCTGCCTGTCTCTCCTCCTCGACAGGTCTCTCCTCCCCAGCCTGTCTCTCCTCCCCGGCCGGTCTTTCCTCCCGGCTGACCTCTTCTCCCCTGCCTGTCTCTCCTCCCCGGCCGGTCTCTCCTCCCCACCGGTCTCTCCTTCCCAGCCTGTCTCTCCTCCCTGACTGGTCTCTCCTCCCTGACCGGTCTCTACTTCCCAGCCTGTCTCTCCTCCCCACCTGGTCTCTCCTCCCCGGATGGTCTTTCCTCCAGGCTGATATCTCTTCCCCTGCCTGTCTCTCCTCCCCAGCCGGTCTCTCCTCCCCGGCCGGTTTCTCCTCACCGGCAGGCCTCTCCTTATTGGCCGGTCTCTCCTCCCCGGCCGGTCTTTCCTCCTCCTGCAAGTCAGATAACCATTCAACCAAATGCATCTTGTGGCGTCACTCTCCGAGTATTGAGGTAGTTAATCTCCTGCCACTATCTATGCTGGATTCCCTTTCTCAGCACCAGGGTAGTTCCATCACCTCTACTTTAGACTCTGTTACTAATTCTGCTATTTTGGACTTTGTAGCAAACTCAGATATGCTGCATTGGCTGTCTATCTCTGCTGCATAGGTTCTTCAGTGCTGTGCTAGCTCTGCAACACTGAAAAGCCATTGCAATCTCAGCTCTGCAGCATCAATTCCACATCACTGTACCATCTCTGCTACCGTAACACCTTTGGAAATTCAGCTCTGCTGCATCAGTACTGCATCGCTGGGCCAGTTCTGATACAATGTATTATCTTTGCAAACCCAGCTCTACTTGTTCCACATCAACTCTGCTAAATTGTGTTACCAAATCTGCTTCATTATGGTAACAATTCTGCTTCATTGTACCAGTTCAGTTCTGCAGTCATTGGTCAACCAATCCTGCTTGACCAGTTATCTCTGATCCAGTTCCTCCATTCTGCTATACTAGTCTTTCCAGTACTAGTCGAGTACTACTTCTGCCATCTTGGCTCAGCATTTCCTCTACAACCCACCTTTCCGTCCTGCTGCTCCAGTGCTCCCTGTTCATTCTACTTTAGAACTGCTCTTCCGGATCAGGGGTTTGGAGGATCCACCTCACCTGAGGAATCATAACACTATGAATGGAAGTGACCTTTAAGAAAATGAAGGCAAAAAAATATAAATTTTTAGGACTATTGTGTAAAATGAGGCATATACAGTCCACAAGGAGTTTCTCCAATCAGTGAGGTTGTCTATGTTCATATCACCTCTAGTCCTCACCCAAACAAAAGCTCCATGAAATGTGTTCGTTCTTCCAAGAGTTAGACTTGTCTATAAACTTACAGTCGTAGAGGATCCTGGTGGTTAATGGCTTGGACGCAAGGTCAAGCGAGAGACAAAGGTGACATCTGTAGGACGATACATGGCGCTGTATATTTGGACTTCATTGTTGAAGATCCCGGTCAACGTTCAGACTTCATTCCATGTTGTTCTCAGTATAAACAATCCTGTCTTTTTTTTTAATTTCCTTTTTCTCTTTTCCATTTTTTGGCTCAAAACCTAAATGAAGCAGCTCTTTCATCCTCTCTCACAGGAGAAAGTCACAGCATGGTCATGAGGAGAACCGTGGAAACAGCTTTATCTTTCAGTGTCTGTAGGTTACGGCGGCAATGTAGTAATTATGACTATTAAGATACCAATGTTTCACATGGGCTATTTTCTCATTGACCTCGGGTCCGTGTTAAAAAAATCTCAGCAAGTCCTAGTTTGGTACGATCAAACGAATGTATGTAAATAGCAGGCAGTTTATTGTCTATACGGACGGCCACACTGAGCCGTCATGTCATGTCTGACATTTGCAGATGTAACTGGTACAAATTTTCCAACGGCCATCTGAACGTAATGGAATCATGTTAGTGAAGGGGCAATATGTGACTGTCTTGTAGGATTGGTGGTATATAAAAAAAAGAATGTTTGGAAGAGCGTGTCAATGGTGGGAGAAGTCGTCATGCTGGTCTGGGCCAGGTGTAAAAAAAAAAAAGGAAAGTTTATGGCTACAATTTTGCAAATATTTAGCAATAAGATTACAATGTAGTAAAAAATGGATGTGCTCTATGTTCTGTATAGATGAAGGGTGGTCCTGAGAATTATCCTCCTGGGTGGGTACCCAGAACCTCTGCCTGACATTGTAAGTCTCACAATGAAAACAATTGTAATTCATTTAGTAGGATTGTGCGATATTGGAGATGGGACTGATCAGAATGACTACAGTTTATGTAGAGGGTCTGGTGATGACCACACCGGTGACCAGACCGAAGAAGATGACCGGGGTGGGGCAGCGTAGTGGGATCGGTGAGAGCCAAATTATTATTTTTTTTTTTTTACATATATTTATTTCGCTCATAAAATAATGATATAAATAAAATTCTCATCAAATATATTTGGTCAAAATCAAATTTGTTGACCGAATCTGAATTTTTGATTATTCGATCATCACTAACAATGAACTTGTGTTTCATCAACATCAATCTAATGTGTATGGAAGTCTTAAGGTAATCTGATATCAGGGTGTACCACTGCTAGAACCCACAGTGATCAACAGGAAGCTGTTCTCCAATCGATTTCCTAAAGCACCCCCCAAAGGGAAATTTAGGTATTACATGCTTTGTATAAAAAAAGTGATGGGCTGTCCATATAATACACGGATGTACAGAGTTCTCTGGAGTGAGGTCAGTGGCTGCAAGTCAAGTAAAATATGAGGACACTGGGAGGGACAATAGATCTGCAAATTTTTCCTCCACCCCACTAAAACAGAGACCCTATAAGTTTTGACCTAGGACCCCAGAGAAGAGGATGAGCCATCGTCAAGTACATAAAGAAAAGTCTTCACTTAGGGCCGATCCATTATTCTGTTTACACTTTTTTTGTGTCTACTTTTTGGTGTTTTTCAACCTGTTTTTCAGGTGTGGTTCAGAGCTCCCTTCTCTTCCTTCCTACTGGCCGTCCCCACCAGTGACCCACCTTTGTCCAGCTTCCTCGGGCCTTCTGTTGGCGAAACCTCTCCCGGTTTCCCTGACCCTATGTGGTATGCCTTTCTGGTGGATGTAGTGAGGGGTCGCACCAAGATGTGGTCACGACCTCCGGTTTTGGCTGAGGATTAGTCGCCTCCACCAATTTGGGTTCCGGTACCCTGCTCTGCCAACCCTTCACCCAGTATCTCCTCTGAAAATATGGGGTTCCTTCTGCCTTCATGTCTCTGGGCCTTTCTCTGTGTTCCTTGCTTCCTTTCTCCTCTGTTTCAGTTCCTTTCTTACTTTCCTTTCTGTTCCTTCTCCTCTCTCTCTCTCTCTCTGCCTCAGGCCTCCACTCCAGGCCTGGCTCTGGAGCTGGGCCCAGACTGAGCCACAGCTCCCTGTCAGCCCTCTCTGGCTGAGCTCCTCTCTGAGCTGACCACTGAACTGCACACTGACCTAAGATGGTGCCCACCTTTTATACCTCCTTCTGACACCCGAGCCCAGGTGACTAGCAACCAATGGGCTCCTACCTATGCCCAGAAACCCACCCCTATCTGCTCCTACACCACTGGGTTTTCCTCCCCCTCCCCACTCCAGCCGGGAACAGAAGCTGTCGTGCCTGCACTCTGTCTAGTGGGAGCACCGTTGGACTGTTCCTCGGAAATGGGGTGTGTGTGGTGCATGCAGCCTACTGAGCCCTGGTCCACACTCCATCCTTACCCAGGAGTGGAATATCACACCTCTGGTTCGAGGTGCAATACCCCTGTAGCAGCCGAGTCCTCGGGGTGCTACACCTACGTCTCCAGTAATTTATTTTTCATTCCTTTTGCTTCGTTGTGTGCAGAGACCATAGGACAAACATGCAGATAAATCAGATTCACTGGAAGAAAACATTGGAAGATAAATATGAGCAGAAAGAAGAGAGAAGGGGCGGGGGGCGACCGGGGGGAGCAGGAATACACGGCTTTGTATACATTTCCATAAATGTGTGAGCTCGGTATCGAAAGGTAATGAAAATGAGCAATTCTGCGCGGATGAGATAAAGGCTTTTGTTAAGAAAATCACAAGAGGAAAGAAGAAAGAAATGGATTTCATTAGAGTATGTAAATAGAGGAAGAAGGTGCCGACGGATGGGATGAAGAAGTCAGGATCTAATCTGATTAGTGCTTCATTATACTCAGCTAAGCCTCCGTCTTCGGCTCGGGCAACGAACCCAAAACCTGGACCGCTAGCACACGGCCAGCCGGCGGCCACTTCCCGATTTGGACCATGAAAGTGTTACATATAGGTGTTGAGGAATTGGATCCCACTGTTCAGTGTATAATTGTAAATTTTGCAAGTTTCTAATATTTAGGAAACATTTTAATCCATAAAACTTTCTTTAAAAAGTCCAACAAAACTTTTGGAAAAAAGTAGTTGTGGAAAAAAGTAGTTGTGCAAAAATGTTGCAACTTTTTGAAGTGTCTTCCCAACACGATGAGCTCCAGGTCAGGATTTTGATATAATGTGATAATTATCCCTCGTGGGCCACCATCTTGGCTACGATCTCAGCTTCTTTTTTCTTTTCTTTTTTCTTTTTGGGTGTCTTTGTTTATTGCCGTTTTGTTCATTGCGGCCAGATTCGATGCTCGCAGGGATCAGGTTCGGAGGGGATCTGGCTCGTCTCGGGGCTTTACAATCCTCTGCTGATCTCGATAATTAATAAGCCAGACACATGCCTTGGTTCAGGCCCGGGATCTGTGTCTAGTTGGGTTCTGTCGCCAGTTTATCATTGCTGGTGAGTGCAGCGAGCCGGGTATTACGGATTCGTAGCTCTAAGGCTCACCACCGTTTTTTTTTTTTTAGTCGCACTATAAATCTTCAGACTTCAAATAATCCCTTCATGAATGTTCATTATACGTCGCGCTCGGCAGACCTCCTCCACAAATCTCCCAAGAAAATCGCTACTTTTACTTTAGAACTTTTTTATTTTTAATTCTTTGTTTTGCGATTCCGGCAGTGAAGTCCTGCAACTTCCAAGCAGAGTATAGATAAAGTCCACAGAATCTACAGATGGGACACTGCCAGACTCGGGAAACATTCCTGATATTCATACTTTCCAACAATTGCAATGCAAATTATGGAACAATTAATCCCCTCCCCCAAGTTCATCAAAGAACTCCCCCAAAACACCTGAAAGTGACCTCAAATAACCCATTTTGGGTCTGGTATTTTAAGTCCCAGCTCTTTCACAGTTTGTCAGTTGTCCTGGTAAAATCAGACTGTTGGTAAGTTTGCATTTTGCCCTTTGTGAGGAGTTAAAGGGTCTTTTTCCGTTTTCAAAAATGCATATTGTCGGACAGAGCTTCTAAATATGAGCAATTTTGCAATTTACTGCTTATTAAAATTTTCATCCGTTCTTGAGATATTGACACTTTTCTTTTGTTTACAGCTCGTTGCCTAGGAGACCGACCACCGCTGCTAAACAGTAGAACATGTGCAGCGCTTACAGGCTCACTGTTTTAAAGCTGTCCACGATGGCGGGAGCGCGCTGTTACCTCCTAATCCCAGCTAGCTTCAGTGCAGTGCTTTCAAGCTAGACAGCAGCAGTGGTCGGTCTCCTAGGCAACGAGCTGTAAACAAAAGAAAAGTGTTAATATCTCAAGAACGGCTGCAAATTTTAATAAGCAGTAAATTGCAAAAGTGCTTGTTTTTACGAACCCTATCTTACAAGATCCATCTGTGAAAATGAACAATAACCTTTTAAGGTCTTAACGAATTGACTAGTAAGTAGCACCTGATCACATATAGCATGCAAACCTTTTTTACACATACGCTGTCAAACCTTATCCCCTTGCCCAATACTTTGCCCATTTATAACTACATAAAGTATACCTGATACTGATCAGATAGGTGATGTCTTCTCTGCACGCATACTTCCACCCCTCCCCCCATCCAGACCATTTGCTTTCAGGCATTTTGCTTTAGGGCATTGCTTTCACCTGACGTATCCCGCATGACAGCCACATATAGCCTTCTCTATAAAAATTCTATGGCAGCTATAATGCCCCCATACTAGATAAACTGCCCCCCATAAAAACTACAATTCCCTGACGGTGTAAGACACAAAGAAATAAAGCTTTGTATTAATGCATCTGAATGGTGCTGTGACTTTCCACTGCGAGAGGGGAAGAAAGAGCTATGGTGCTGTGACGTTCCACTGCGAGAGGGGAAGAAAGAGCTATGGCGCTGTGACTTTCCACTGCGAGAGGGGAATAAAGCGCTATGGTGCTGTGACTTTCCACTGCGAGAGGGAAAGAAAGAGCTATGGTGCTGTGACTTTCCACTGCGAGAGGGGAAGAAAGAGCTATGGTGCTGTGACTTTCCACTGCGAGAGGGGAAGAAAGAGCTATGGTGCTGTGACTTTCCACTGCGAGAGGGGAAGAAAGAGCTATGGTGCTGTGACTTTCCACTGCGAGAGGGGAAGACAGAGCTGCTGGACGCCAAGCTGTCTGCATAGCTGCTGAAAAATCACATGGAGCGCGATGCACGTTAAATACGTGATGCCTGATGGAGTGGAGCCTGGTAGAAAATGGCAACAAAAATGGCAAGGAAAGAGAAGGCAGCAGTGGGAATAATATGGGGAGGACCAAGGAGAGGGGATCATATGGGATTTTTTAGAACCTCTTTCTGGACATTTTGATTTGCACAGAAATTATTTAAATCTAATTTGAGTGATTTCGTCCAACATGAAATTCAACAGATTCTCCCATCTCTAATGATTTGTAACTCATCTGTTATGGTAAATACTTATACTTTGCCTTGATTATTATTTAGACAATTAAATATACACAAATATCTTTTATAATTTAGTATTTTAATATTAGCTTTATATGTGTTATAATAACATAAGGCGTATCTAATAGAGCTGTCTTTGCATTAAAGCCTTCCTTTGTTCTGAAAGTATAGTAAAACTAGATATAGCCGGTTTCTAAGGAATTTTGACATAATTTACGACATTGTTATTCCCAACTTAAATATTTCTTTTTAGGTAATGAAATGTAAGCCATTCCCACTTTCCTTATCTTTGTGGATAGTAATAAAAACGTGTGACTGGGCATCTGAGAGCAGACAAGCCTGTGACACAGACAGATTTGGATGTGTTCCTCTTGTCTCCGATCGATCGACTCCCTGATTTGATCAAAACTGGCAAACGTGTGAAACCCTTTGAGTTTCTCCTAAAACTTTTCATACAGGTTTCCACATCACATCCCATAAGACAAAGACCCCAGTGGAAAGGAAATGGCTCCAAAGTTACCCCCAAATGTGGTTGTCTCCTGTCGGAGTTTTGGCCCCCAATATTGTATCAGAGCCGGAGTTCTCCGAAGGATCCAGGACGTATTCATGCCCCAAAAACTTTAATTCTATTGCTAATGTCAAAGCCGTTCATTGCTTCTTCTTAGAAGTTTATGCGCCTTAAGAAGAGCCAAGTAATGCGGTAAAGCTTGTTTTGCACTGACACCGGAGATCTAGAGATTGTTTCGGTAACCTGAAGTGTATATTTGGAGCATAAAATACGATCTCGCAAGAAGGGTCCGACTTTTTTATTGTTTTAATTTAGTTGGCCCAGCTGGTAACCATCCAGAAGTAAAGTATACAACCGCGTAATGTCATTGTAATACCCAGATTTGCTGCATAAATCTCAGCCGAATATCCGCAAACGCACAAAATACGACGTGACCGGAAAGTAATTCTTTCTTGTGCAAATCAAAGGTTTGTTCGGTGCTATTTTTCTTACAGGGCTGCGCTCGTTGTGTTCTCCCTGCAAGAAACTCGTGTTGTGTTACAAAATGCCTACGTCCCAGTTCAGCAATTGTTTTATTTATTGGATATTTTTAATGTATAGGGGGCAGAAGACTAAGACAGTGTTCAGATGTTGCGTTTTGTTTTTTTTTTGCTGCATTATTTCTGCAAATTAAAAGCTGCTTTTTACAATAGCAGCAAAAGCTGTGAGATTGCAGAGATCTCATGCACAGGCTTGGTTTTATTTTCCTGACTGAATTTGAGAACTGCAGCGTTTTTGAAATTTGCAACATGTCTTTCAGCGTTTCTGCAGCGTTTTTCCTCTGTGCTTTTTTTAAAGCATTTTTGGTGATTAAAACAAACTTTATTAAACATTGTACACATGTAATCCGCATCCAAAAAAATACGCTTATAACAATGCTGCAAAAACGCGGCAGAAAACGCCGCAAAATGGCGTTTTTACTGCCAAGAGAGCAGCTTTTGGCTGCAGAAAAAAATGCAACAAAAATGCTGTGTGTGATCGTAACCTAAAGGTATGTTCATATTTTGCATTTTACCAAGTTAGGCTACGTTTACACGTTGCGTTTTTGCTGCGTTTTTTTAAGCTGCATAAGGCTATGTTCACACATCATGGGGTTTTTTTGTGTCACAAATCTGCAGCAAAACTTTATCTTCAGGGGCATTTTGTTCTGTATTTTTCTTGCAGTTTTGATGCGTTTTTTTCACTGTCCTTCTGTCTCTATTTTTGCATGTACATAAAGTTCAGTGAAAAAAAAGAACCCCATTCTATTTTGCCATCAAAAACGCTGAAAAAACGCTGATGCAAATTTTGGTGCGTTTTTTCAGCATTTTTTTTCACCTCCCATTACTTCCTATGGGGGAAAAAAACGCTAAAAGAAGTGACGCTCTATTTTCCAAAAACCCAACCAAGGCACAAAATACACAACAACAAAAAACCCCATGATGTGTGAACAGAGAATTCTGGTTTCTCATAGACTTTGCTGGTGCTGCAAAACGCAGCTGAAAATTTGCATAAAAATCTGCAGCAAAAAAAGCTGAAAAAACCATGATGTGTGAACATGGCCTTACAGTACCAGCAAAAACTATGAGATTTCAGAAATCTCATGCACACACATTGGATTTTTTTTTTCCTGACTGATTTGGAAAACTGCTGCTTTTTTGCAAACTGCAGCATGTCACTTCTTTCAGCATTTTTGCAGCGTTTTTTTATCTATAAAAAGCAAAAACGCAGCAAAAAATGCAGGTATTCAGTTTTTGCTGTGTTTTTCGTGCAAAAACCTAAGGACGTAGCATCATCTGTTTTTGATGGGCACTAAAGTTTATCAACAAGCAGAAGAGACAATAAAAACTCAGCAAAGAATGCAGCAAATACGCAGCAAAATCGGCTTTTTGTTAGCCGCTTCTTTACTGCCAAGAGAGCAGGTCATGCCTGCAGAGAAAAACGCAGCAAAAACGCAACGTGTGAACATAGCCTAAATCCCACATTTTTTACCCTGTATAGTTTTTCTGCGAAAAAATGCAGCATTTTACTGTCTCAGCAAAGTGAATGAGACGTATGAAATTTCATTAAAAATAGATTATTTTTTCCTTGCAGATATGAAGCAGATTCATATACGCAGCACGTCAATTCTTTCCGCATTTTTGCAGCGTATTTCACCCAAAATGAAAAAAAATGCGCACAAAATGTGGTAAAAGCGCATGTAGCTTATGCAGTGTTTTTCCTGCCAAGAGACACTTTTTGGTGTAGAAATGTCTGCAGCAAATACTTAATGTGTGAATGAACCCTAAGATGTGGATCCCTTCATTGCTCTGATGTTGCTTTCACGCTCCGGATGAACACAGAATATTTCGTAGTGACCTGACAGTTCAGCAGCCCAATCCAGAAAAGTGTAATGTGCCATGGGGCCCCCAACGCTCCCACCATGAGTCATGGGACCACTGATCTTCTTATGTAGCAGAGAGGCCCATGGACCCTTTAGGTATCAGGTCTGAGCTCCATCTGCTCCCTTTACTGCCCCCGTAGCCATTCCTCTGTTCTGAGTAAGATGAAACTATGTCATTGATGGAGTTAGTAATGGAAATGATTGAGAGGCCCCTCGCGGAGACCACTTTCTGGCAGACACTGCATATGAAAGGTTGGGAAAAATACAAGGGTCACCTATTTCTCAGATTGGCTGTAATTTTTATTCACCTATCTCTATGGCTGTGAGCTGTGACGTCTGCTCACTATCCAGATTCATCCTAAAAATAGCTGCTGCATTTCCTGCCTTGGCTTTTATACAAGCTGTGATAGTCCCTTCTGATTGGATGTGCTATGTCATGTGACGTGAAAGCTGCAAAGCATCATGGGTAAGCCTGACTTGATGTCATCTGAGCCTTCTCTGGCTAATACAACATTCTGCATTGTGTAAAATGGTCGATGACCGTTTTAAACAATTGTTCATAATAAATTTGCATCAAAATTCGATTTCTTCATCTCCAGACTTAATTTTTAAAGGGGTATTCCAATTCCAACAAATAAAAGTTATGATTTGCATAATAATGAAGAGTTCTACCATTTTCCATGATACTTTCTATTAGTCTATGATGGTTTTCAATATCTCTACTTGCTGTCATCTCATGGAAATCTTTAGCCGTGGATTACTGTACGTGCTGCGATATCACAGCAGAGCCAAAACATTAAAGAAATATTTAAAAAAAAAAATCTAAAATAATTAGAAAAAAAATTTAAATCACTCCCAAAGGTAAGAAGAAAAATGTAAAATTAAAATATAAATTAACACATTCAGTTTTGCTGAATTTAAAATCGTTGGAACAAGAAGAAATATAATTTTTATGACTTATGGCAAAAAGAAAAAAAATCCAAGCACCAGAATGGCAATTTTTCAGTTGCTGCACTTCTCCAAAACAAGGCTGTGTTAAGGATACAGCTCTCCCTATGGGTTGGGTGAGGAATTGCAGCTCGGCTTTGTTAACTTGGTCACCTACGGCAGTCCCGGCACTCTTTTGTACCGCTGCCAGAGTCCCTGCATGTCTCCCAACTTCCTGTTCCGGTATAGGATATTAGTTGACCACTGCAACCAATCAACTGGTTGCAGCATTCACATTCTGTCTGAGCGGGAAGACCTTCGGAGACACCGGCAGCAGCAGCACAGTGACAAGACACAAAACCTTAAAAAAGAATGCAATACCACAAGCAGCCTGTGGACAGAAGTGGCGCTGTTTGGAGAGAAAAAAAGAAGGAGCAAACTTCATATATCCGTGACAACAACCTGACACATCACAATCATAATGCAGTAAGTAAATAGTGAATTTCGGCATTAGATGACCATGTGCTTCATGTATAGGATGGGTCGTGTCCGGCACATAATAATAATAATTTTTTTATCTGTCGTAATTTTTTTCATTAAAAATGCAGAGAAACGCGGGGCGAGTCGGCCTCGTCATATCCATCTTGTAAATATGTAACATAATCAATAGGAGTCTCCAGAAACATTATTCTGCCGGTGATAAGATCAAGGACATTACTGGAATACAATCACATCAGAAGCGTCGGGCGCTCGGCTCTGGGGATTATTCCGGGGGTTGTTGATATGCCGTCCGGGTGCGTGTATTTAATAATTAAGAGGCAGCCTGCGACGTTCAGACCATATTTCAGTTTCAAGTGGATCTTGTGATTATTGGTGTAATGGAAGGTCAGCGGAACAGAATAATTCAGTCTAAAGAGAGATTCAATATACAGCGGAAGATTAATAGAAAGTTACTCCGAGCTCGGAAGATGCGGCATCACTTGTATGTACAAAGATTGCAAACAAAGGGAGTTTATTACAGAAGGGGCCGCGAGGGACGAGAAGAGGATGATTGCAGAAAAATGACTTCATTCAGATTTACCAGGATTCACAGGCTAAGGAGATAAATCCATCTACAAGATAAAAAGATGTCGTCAAAACTTGTACTCTCTCCACCCATCATGTGCAAGAATATAACTACTATAATACTGCTCCTATGTACAAGAATATAACTACTATAATACTGCTCCTATGTACAAGAATATAACTACTATAATACTGCTCCTATGTACAAGAATATAACTACTATAATACTGCTCCTATGTACAAGAATATAACTACTATAATACTGCTCCTATGTACAAGAATATAACTACTATAATAATGCCCCTTATGTACAAGAATATAACTACTATAATACTGCCCCCTATGTACAAGAATATAACTACTATAATACTGCCCCTATGTACAAGAATATAACTACTATAATACTGCTCCTATGTACAAGAATATAACTACTATAATACTGCTCCCTATGTACAAGAATATAACTACTATAATACTGCCCCTATGTACAAGAATATAATTACTATAATACTGATCCTATGTACAAGAATATAACTACTATAATACTGCTCCCTATGTACAAGAATATAACTACTATAATACTGCCCCTATGTACAAGAATATAACTACTATAATAATGCCCCCTATGTACAAGAATATAACTACTATAATACTGCTCCTATGTACAAGAAAATAACTACTATAATACTGCCCCTATGTACAAGAATATAACTACTATAATACTGCCCCCTATGTACAAGAATATAACTACTATAATACTGCTCCTATGTACAAGAATATAACTACTATAATACTGTCCCCTATGTACAAGAATATAACTACTATAATACTGCCCCCTATGTACAAGAATATAACTACTATAATACTGCTCCTATGTACAAGAATATAACTACTATAATAATGCCCCCTATGTACAAGAATATAACTACTATAATACTGCTCCTATGTACAAGAATATAACTACTATAATACTGCCCCTATGTACAAGAATATAACTACTATAATACAGTCCCCTATGTACAAGAATATAACTACTATAATACTGCTCCTATGTACAAGAATATAACTACTATAATACTGCTCCTATGTACAAGAATATAACTACTATAATACTGCCCCTATGTACAAGAATATAACTAATATAATACTGTCCCCTATGTACAAGAATATAACTACTATAATACTGCTCCTATGTACAAGAATATAACTACTATAATACTGCTCCTATGTACAAGAATATAACTACTATAATACTGCCCCTATGTACAAGAATATAACTACTATAATACAGTCCCCTATGTACAAGAATATAACTACTATAATACTGCTCCTATGTACAAGAATATAACTACTATAATACTGCTCCTATGTACAAGAATATAACTACTATAATACTGCCCCTATGTACAAGAATATAACTAATATAATACTGTCCCCTATGTACAAGAATATAACTACTATAATACTGCTCCTATGTACAAGAATATAACTACTATAATACTGCTCCTATGTACAAGAATATAACTACTATAATACTGCCCCTATGTACAAGAATATAACTAATATAATACTGTCCCCTATGTACAAGAATATAACTACTATAATACTGCCCCTATGTACAAGAATATAACTACTATAATACTGCCCCCTATGTACAAGAATATAACTACTATAATACTGCTCATATGTACAAGAATATAACTACTATAATACTGCCCCTATGTACAAGAATATAACTACTATAATACTGTCCCCTATGTACAAGAATATAACTACTATAATACTGCTCCTATGTACAAGAATATAACTACTATAATACTGCTCCTATGTACAAGAATATAACTACTATAATACTGCCCCCTATGTACAAGAATATAACTACTATAATACTGCTCCCATGTACAAGAATATAACTACTATAATACTGCTCCTATGTACAAGAATATAACTACTATAATACTGCCCCCTATGTACAAGAATATAACTATTATAATACTGCTCCTATGTACAAGAATATAACTACTATAATACTGCCCCTATGTACAAGAATATAACTACTATAATACTGCCCCCTATGTACAAGAATATAGCTACTATAATACTGCCCCCTATGTACAAGAATATAACTACTATAATACTGCTCCTATATACAAGAATATAACTACTATAATACTGCTCCCTATATACAAGAATATAACTACTATAATACTATCCCCTATGTACAAGAATATAACTACTATAATACTGCCCCCTACGTACAAGAATATAACTACTATAATACTGCCCCCTATATACAAGAATATAACTACTATAATACTGCCCCTATATACAAGAATAAAACTACTATAATACTGCTCCTATGTACAAGAATATTACTACTATAATACTGCTCCCTATGTACAAGAATGTAACTACTATAATACTGCCCCCTATGTACAAGAATATAACTACTATAATACTGCTCCTATATACAAGAATATAACTACTATAATACTGTCCCCTATGTACAAGAATATAACTACTATAATATTGCTCCCTATGTACAAGAATATAACTACTATAATACTGTCCCCTATGTACAAGAATATAACTACTATAATATTGCTCCCTATGTACAAGAATATAACTACTATAATACTGCCTCCTATGTACAAGAATATAACTACTATAATACTTCCCTCTATGTGCAAGAATATAACTACTATAATACTGCTTCTATGTACAAGAATATAAGTACTATAATGCTGCTCCTATGTACAAGAATATAACTACTATAATACTGCTCCTATGTACAAGAATATGCCTACTATAATACTGCCTCCTATGTACAAGAATATAACTACTATAATACTTCCCTCTATGTGCAAGAATATAACTACTATAATACTGCTCCTATGTACAAGAATATAACTACTATAATACTGCTCCCTATATACAAGAATATAACTACTATAATACTATCCCCTATGTACAAGAATATAACTACTATAATACTGCCCCCTACGTACAAGACTATAACTACTATAATACTGCCCCCTATATACAAGAATATAACTACTATAATACTGCCCCTATATACAAGAATAAAACTACTATAATACTGCTCCTATGTACAAGAATATTACTACTATAATACTGCTCCCTATGTACAAGAATGTAACTACTATAATACTGCCCCCTATGTACAAGAATATAACTACTGTAATACTGCTCCTATATACAAGAATATAACTACTATAATACTGTCCCCTATGTACAAGAATATAACTACTATAATATTGCTCCCTATGTACAAGAATATAACTACTATAATACTGCCCCTATGTACATGAATATAACTACTATAATACTGTCCCCTATGTACAAGAATATAACTACTATAATACTGCCTCCTATGTACAAGAATATAACTACTATAATACTTCCCTCTATGTGCAAGAATATAACTACTATAATACTGCTCCTATGTACAAGAATATAACTACTATAATGCTGCTCCTATGTACAAGAATATAACTACTATAATACTGCTCCTATGTACAAGAATATGCCTACTATAATACTGCCTCCTATGTACAAGAATATAACTACTATAATACTTCCCTCTATGTGCAAGAATATAACTACTATAATACTGCTCCTATGTACAAGAATATAACTACTATAATACTGCTCCTATGTACAAGAATATAACTACTATAATACTGCTCCTATGTACAAGAATATAACTACTATAATACTGCTCCTATGTACAAGAATATAACTACTATAATACTGCTCCTATGTACAAGAATATAACTACTATAATAATGCCCCTTATGTACAAGAATATAACTACTATAATACTGCCCCCTATGTACAAGAATATAACTACTATAATACTGCCCCTATGTACAAGAATATAACTACTATAATACTGCTCCTATGTACAAGAATATAACTACTATAATACTGCTCCCTATGTACAAGAATATAACTACTATAATACTGCCCCTATGTACAAGAATATAATTACTATAATACTGATCCTATGTACAAGAATATAACTACTATAATACTGCTCCCTATGTACAAGAATATAACTACTATAATACTGCCCCTATGTACAAGAATATAACTACTATAATAATGCCCCCTATGTACAAGAATATAACTACTATAATACTGCTCCTATGTACAAGAAAATAACTACTATAATACTGCCCCTATGTACAAGAATATAACTACTATAATACTGCCCCCTATGTACAAGAATATAACTACTATAATACTGCTCCTATGTACAAGAATATAACTACTATAATACTGTCCCCTATGTACAAGAATATAACTACTATAATACTGCCCCCTATGTACAAGAATATAACTACTATAATACTGCTCCTATGTACAAGAATATAACTACTATAATAATGCCCCCTATGTACAAGAATATAACTACTATAATACTGCTCCTATGTACAAGAATATAACTACTATAATACTGCCCCTATGTACAAGAATATAACTACTATAATACAGTCCCCTATGTACAAGAATATAACTACTATAATACTGCTCCTATGTACAAGAATATAACTACTATAATACTGCTCCTATGTACAAGAATATAACTACTATAATACTGCCCCTATGTACAAGAATATAACTAATATAATACTGTCCCCTATGTACAAGAATATAACTACTATAATACTGCTCCTATGTACAAGAATATAACTACTATAATACTGCTCCTATGTACAAGAATATAACTACTATAATACTGCCCCTATGTACAAGAATATAACTATTATAATACAGTCCCCTATGTACAAGAATATAACTACTATAATACTGCTCCTATGTACAAGAATATAACTACTATAATACTGCTCCTATGTACAAGAATATAACTACTATAATACTGCCCCTATGTACAAGAATATAACTAATATAATACTGTCCCCTATGTACAAGAATATAACTACTATAATACTGCTCCTATGTACAAGAATATAACTACTATAATACTGCTCCTATGTACAAGAATATAACTACTATAATACTGCCCCTATGTACAAGAATATAACTAATATAATACTGTCCCCTATGTACAAGAATATAACTACTATAATACTGCCCCTATGTACAAGAATATAACTACTATAATACTGCCCCCTATGTACAAGAATATAACTACTATAATACTGCTCATATGTACAAGAATATAACTACTATAATACTGCCCCTATGTACAAGAATATAACTACTATAATACTGTCCCCTATGTACAAGAATATAACTACTATAATACTGCTCCTATGTACAAGAATATAACTACTATAATACTGCTCCTATGTACAAGAATATAACTACTATAATACTGCCCCCTATGTACAAGAATATAACTACTATAATACTGCTCCCATGTACAAGAATATAACTACTATAATACTGCTCCTATGTACAAGAATATAACTACTATAATACTGCCCCCTATGTACAAGAATATAACTATTATAATACTGCTCCTATGTACAAGAATATAACTACTATAATACTGCCCCTATGTACAAGAATATAACTACTATAATACTGCCCCCTATGTACAAGAATATAGCTACTATAATACTGCCCCCTATGTACAAGAATATAACTACTATAATACTGCTCCTATATACAAGAATATAACTACTATAATACTGCTCCCTATATACAAGAATATAACTACTATAATACTATCCCCTATGTACAAGAATATAACTACTATAATACTGCCCCCTACGTACAAGAATATAACTACTATAATACTGCCCCCTATATACAAGAATATAACTACTATAATACTGCCCCTATATACAAGAATAAAACTACTATAATACTGCTCCTATGTACAAGAATATTACTACTATAATACTGCTCCCTATGTACAAGAATGTAACTACTATAATACTGCCCCCTATGTACAAGAATATAACTACTATAATACTGCTCCTATATACAAGAATATAACTACTATAATACTGTCCCCTATGTACAAGAATATAACTACTATAATATTGCTCCCTATGTACAAGAATATAACTACTATAATACTGCCCCTATGTACAAGAATATAACTACTATAATACTGTCCCCTATGTACAAGAATATAACTACTATAATACTGCCTCCTATGTACAAGAATATAACTACTATAATACTTCCCTCTATGTGCAAGAATATAACTACTATAATACTGCTCCTATGTACAAGAATATAACTACTATAATGCTGCTCCTATGTACAAGAATATAACTACTATAATACTGCTCCCTATATACAAGAATATAACTACTATAATACTATCCCCTATGTACAAGAATATAACTACTATAATACTGCCCCCTACGTACAAGACTATAACTACTATAATACTGCCCCCTATATACAAGAATATAACTACTATAATACTGCCCCTATATACAAGAATAAAACTACTATAATACTGCTCCTATGTACAAGAATATTACTACTATAATACTGCTCCCTATGTACAAGAATGTAACTACTATAATACTGCCCCCTATGTACAAGAATATAACTACTATAATACTGCTCCTATATACAAGAATATAACTACTATAATACTGTCCCCTATGTACAAGAATATAACTACTATAATATTGCTCCCTATGTACAAGAATATAACTACTATAATACTGTCCCCTATGTACAAGAATATAACTACTATAATATTGCTCCCTATGTACAAGAATATAACTACTATAATACTGCCTCCTATGTACAAGAATATAACTACTATAATACTTCCCTCTATGTGCAAGAATATAACTACTATAATACTGCTTCTATGTACAAGAATATAAGTACTATAATGCTGCTCCTATGTACAAGAATATAACTACTATAATACTGCTCCTATGTACAAGAATATGCCTACTATAATACTGCCTCCTATGTACAAGAATATAACTACTATAATACTTCCCTCTATGTGCAAGAATATAACTACTATAATACTGCTCCTATGTACAAGAATATAACTACTATAATACTGCCCCCTACGTACAAGACTATAACTACTATAATACTGCCCCCTATATACAAGAATATAACTACTATAATACTTCCCTCTATGTGCAAGAATATAACTACTATAATACTATCCCCTATGTACAAGAATATAACTACTATAATACTGCCCCCTACGTACAAGACTATAACTACTATAATACTGCCCCCTATATACAAGAATATAACTACTATAATACTGCCCCTATATACAAGAATAAAACTACTATAATACTGCTCCTATGTACAAGAATATTACTACTATAATACTGCTCCCTATGTACAAGAATGTAACTACTATAATACTGCCCCCTATGTACAAGAATATAACTACTATAATACTGCTCCTATATACAAGAATATAACTACTATAATACTGTCCCCTATGTACAAGAATATAACTACTATAATATTGCTCCCTATGTACAAGAATATAACTACTATAATACTGCCCCTATGTACAAGAATATAACTACTATAATACTGCCCCCTATGTACAAGAATATAGCTACTATAATACTGCCCCCTATGTACAAGAATATAACTACTATAATACTGCTCCTATATACAAGAATATAACTACTATAATACTGCTCCCTATATACAAGAATATAACTACTATAATACTATCCCCTATGTACAAGAATATAACTACTATAATACTGCCCCCTACGTACAAGAATATAACTACTATAATACTGCCCCCTATATACAAGAATATAACTACTATAATACTGCCCCTATATACAAGAATAAAACTACTATAATACTGCTCCTATGTACAAGAATATTACTACTATAATACTGCTCCCTATGTACAAGAATGTAACTACTATAATACTGCCCCCTATGTACAAGAATATAACTACTATAATACTGCTCCTATATACAAGAATATAACTACTATAATACTGTCCCCTATGTACAAGAATATAACTACTATAATATTGCTCCCTATGTACAAGAATATAACTACTATAATACTGCCCCTATGTACAAGAATATAACTACTATAATACTGTCCCCTATGTACAAGAATATAACTACTATAATACTTCCCTCTATGTGCAAGAATATAACTACTATAATACTGCTCCTATGTACAAGAATATAACTACTATAATGCTGCTCCTATGTACAAGAATATAACTACTATAATACTGCTCCCTATATACAAGAATATAACTACTATAATACTATCCCCTATGTACAAGAATATAACTACTATAATACTGCCCCCTACGTACAAGACTATAACTACTATAATACTGCCCCCTATATACAAGAATATAACTACTATAATACTGCCCCTATATACAAGAATAAAACTACTATAATACTGCTCCTATGTACAAGAATATTACTACTATAATACTGCTCCCTATGTACAAGAATGTAACTACTATAATACTGCCCCCTATGTACAAGAATATAACTACTATAATACTGCTCCTATATACAAGAATATAACTACTATAATACTGTCCCCTATGTACAAGAATATAACTACTATAATATTGCTCCCTATGTACAAGAATATAACTACTATAATACTGTCCCCTATGTACAAGAATATAACTACTATAATATTGCTCCCTATGTACAAGAATATAACTACTATAATACTGCCTCCTATGTACAAGAATATAACTACTATAATACTTCCCTCTATGTGCAAGAATATAACTACTATAATACTGCTTCTATGTACAAGAATATAAGTACTATAATGCTGCTCCTATGTACAAGAATATAACTACTATAATACTGCTCCTATGTACAAGAATATGCCTACTATAATACTGCCTCCTATGTACAAGAATATAACTACTATAATACTTCCCTCTATGTGCAAGAATATAACTACTATAATACTGCTCCTATGTACAAGAATATAACTACTATAATACTGCCCCCTACGTACAAGACTATAACTACTATAATACTGCCCCCTATATACAAGAATATAACTACTATAATACTTCCCTCTATGTGCAAGAATATAACTACTATAATACTATCCCCTATGTACAAGAATATAACTACTATAATACTGCCCCCTACGTACAAGACTATAACTACTATAATACTGCCCCCTATATACAAGAATATAACTACTATAATACTGCCCCTATATACAAGAATAAAACTACTATAATACTGCTCCTATGTACAAGAATATTACTACTATAATACTGCTCCCTATGTACAAGAATGTAACTACTATAATACTGCCCCCTATGTACAAGAATATAACTACTATAATACTGCTCCTATATACAAGAATATAACTACTATAATACTGTCCCCTATGTACAAGAATATAACTACTATAATATTGCTCCCTATGTACAAGAATATAACTACTATAATACTGCCCCTATGTACATGAATATAACTACTATAATACTGTCCCCTATGTACAAGAATATAACTACTATAATACTGCCTCCTATGTACAAGAATATAACTACTATAATACTTCCCTCTATGTGCAAGGATATAACTACTATAATACTGCTCCTATGTACAAGAATATAACTACTATAATGCTGCTCCTATGTACAAGAATATAACTACTATAATACTGCTCCTATGTACAAGAATATGCCTACTATAATACTGCCTCCTATGTACAAGAATATAACTACTATAATACTTCCCTCTATGTGCAAGAATATAACTACTATAATACTGCTCCTATGTACAAGAATATAACTACTATAATACTGCTCCTATGTACAAGAATATAACTACTATAATACTGCTCCTATGTACAAGAATATAACTACTATAATACTGCTCCTATGTACAAGAATATAACTACTAAAATACTGCTCCTATGTACAAGAATATACCTACTATAATACTGCTTGTAACATCCCTGGCGGCGTGCTTGCATAGTGCACCACCTCCCACCATGCAAGACCGCAATCTTACCCATCAGTCCAGCCTGCAAACCTTGCTCCAGTTCATGCTGTGTGCATGTCTCTTGTCTGACAGCTTAGGGCGGCGGCCCGGTTACTTCCTGATTCTTATAGCTGCTGTGGGTGCACCCCTAATGCGTCTCCAGCCTATTGCTGTGGGTCACTGGATATTTAAACCCACTCCACCCAGAAGGAGGTGCCCGAGCAACACTATCTATCAGTGTGCTCCTTGCCTCTGAGTTGCCAGGTCTTGTCCTGTATCTTGTCTGTTTCCTCCACCCTGGGGGCTGCATACCCAGGCCTGTTAGCTCTGACTTCCAGTCTGTTTCTGTCACCCTGGGGGCTGTATACCCAGGCCTGTTATCTGTGACTTCTAGTCTATTTCCGCCACCCTGGGGACTGTATACCCAGGCTCATTCCTGTATCTCGTTGCAGTATCAGTTCCTGTCTGAACTGTCTCCTAGCCTGTTACCTGTTTGTCTCTATGTCTGTACCCTCCCTTTTCCTGCAGTGTCTGAACCTGCACCTAACTCCAACTCGTTGTCTCTGTACTTCTGTTGGTGAGTTTTGTGTCCACTCGCTACATAATTGTAAGTACCTTGTGTGTATCTGGTTCTGCTTGTCCCTTTTCCCTTCCTCCGTATGTACCTGCTGTGCTCTAGCCATCTTCCTGTATCTTTCAGTCTGTTCCATGTGAATAGAGCCCTGTCCTCTCTGCCTGCACCGTCAGCCCTGTTCTGCTCTGCTTGCTCACCGCTCCGGCAGTTTCGCTCTGCTCTGCCTTGCCCACCGCTCCGGCGGTTCCTCTCTGCTCTGCCTAGCCCACCGCTCCGGCGGTTCCTCTCTGCTCTGCCTTATCCACCGCACCTGTGGTTTCGCTCTGCTTTGCCTTGTCCACCGCTCCGGCGTTTCCTCTCTGCTCTGCCTTGTCCACAGCTCTGGCGGTTCCGCTCTGCTCTGCCTTGTCCACCGCACCTGCAGTTTTGCTCTGCTCTGCCTTGTCCTCTGCTCCGGCAGTTTCGCTTTACTCTGCTTGTACTGTACTGGACCCTATCCAGCCTGCGCTCCAACCTGCTAGTACCTGCCTGTCTGCACTCCAGCCGTGCTTGCCAGTATCTCCCTGTCTACACTCCAGCCGTGCTTGCCAGTACCCACCTGTCTGCATGCCAGCCGTGCTTGTCAGTACCCACCTGTCTGCATACCAGCCGTGCTTGCCAGTACCCATCTGTCTGCATACCAGCCGTGCTTACCAGTACCCACCTGTCTGCATTCCAGCCGTGCCTGCCAATACCCACCTGTCTGTACGCCAGTCTAACCTGCCTGTTCCTGCCTTCCCTGGTGTGGAGCAACAGCTGTGACCGGGGTCTGACCTGAATTAGCACTTGGTCCCTCTGCTCGCATCTTCCTTCGTTCAAGGAGTCGACTGAGCCGCCGTGTGACCTTGGTCGGATTGGGTTGATACTTAGTTACGACCCTCCAGGCACTCCTCGGCTCTTGGTACAGCGGGATCACTAATCACGCTCACGCCAGTCAGTCCGGGCGCGAGCGTAACACTGCTCCTATGTGCAAGAATATAACTACTATAATACTGCCCCCTATGTACAAGAATATAACTACTATAATACTGCTCCTATGTACAAGAATATATTACTATAATACTACCCCTATGTACAAGAATATAACTACTATAATACTGCCCCCTATGTACAAGAATATAACTACTATAATACTGCTCCTATGTACAAGAATATAATTATTATAATACTGCCCCTATGTACAAGAATATAATTACTATAATACTGCTCCTATGTACAAGAATATAACTACTATAATACTGCTCCTATGTACAAGAATATAACTACTATAATACTGCTCCTATGTGCAAGAATATAACTACTATAATACTGCTAATATGTACAAGAATATAATTACTATAATACTACCCCTATGTACAAGAATATAACTACTATAATACTGCCCCCTATGTACAAGAATGTAACTACTATAATACTGCTAATATGTACAAGAATATAATTACTATAATACTACCCCTATGTACAAGAATATAACTACTATAATACTACCCCTACATACAAGAATATAACTACTATAATACTGCCCCTATGTACAAGAATATAACTACTATAATACTGCTCCTATGTACAAGAATATAACTACTATAATACTACCCTCTACATACAAGAATATAACTACTATAATACTGCCCCTATGTACAAGAATATAACTACTATAATACTGCTCCTATGTACAAGAATATAACTACTATAATACTGCTCCTATGTACAAGAATATAACTACTATAATACTGCCCCCTATGTACAAGAATATACCTACTATAATATTGCCCCCTATGTACAGGAATATAACTACTGTAATACTGCCCCCTATGTACAGGAATATAACTACTATAATACTGCCAGATATGTGCAAGAATATAACTACTATAATACTGCCCCCTATGTACAAGAATATAACTACTAGAATACTGCCCCAATGTACAGGAATATAACTACTATAATACTGCCCACCTATGTAAAAGAATATACCTACTATAATACTGCCCCCTATATACAAGAATATAACTACTATAATACTGCCCCCTATGTACAAGAATATCTCTACTATAATACTGCTCCTATGTACAAGAATATAACTACTATAATACTGCCCCTATGTACAATAATATAACTACTATAATACTGCTCCTATGTACAAGAATATAACTACTATAATACTGCCCCCTATGTACAAGAATATAACTACTATAATACAGCCCCCTATGTACAAGAATATAACTTTTATAATACTGCTCCCTATGTACAAGAATATAACTACTATAATACTGCCCCCTATGTACAAGAATATAACTTTTATAATACTGCTCCCTATGTACAAGAATATAACTACTATAATACTGCTCCCTATGTACAAGAATATAACTACTATAATACTGCCCCTATGTACAAGAATATAACTTTTATAATACTGCTCCCTATGTACAAGAATATAACTACTATAATACTGCCCTTATGTACAAGAATATAACTACAATAATACTGCCCCTATGTACAAGAATATAACTTTTATAATACTGCTCCCTATGTACAAGAATATAACTACTATAATACTGCTCCTATGTACAAGAATATAACTACTATAATACTGCTCCTATGTACAAGAATATAACTACTATAATACTGCCCCTATGTACAAGAATATAACTACTATAATACTGCTCCTATGTACAAGAATATAACTACTATAATACTGCTCCTATGTACAGGAATATAACTACTATAATACTGCTCCTGTGTACAAGAATATAACTACTATAATACTGCTCTTACAGTGCATTGTGAAAGTATTTGGCCCCCTTGAACTTTTCTACCTTTCACCACATTTCTGGCTTCAAACATAAAGTTATAAAATTCAAATTTTCTTAGGAAGAATCAACAACAAGTGGGACACAATCGTGAAGTGGAACGAAATTTATTGGATATTTTAAACTTTTAAAAAAAATAAAAACTGAAAAGTGGGGCGTGCAATATTATTCGTCCCCCTTGAGTTAATACTTTGTAGCGCCACCTTTTGCTACAAGTCGCTTGGGGTATGTCTCTATCAGTTTTGCACATCGAGAGGCTGAAATTCTTGCCCATTCTTCCTTGCAAAACAGCTCGAGCTCATTGAGGTTGGATGGAGGGCTTTTGTGAACAGCAGTTTTCAGCTCTTTCCACAGATTCTCTATTGGATTCAGGTCTGGACTTTGACTTGGCCATTCTAACACCTGAATACTTTTATTTTTGAACCATTCCATTGTAGATTTTGCTTTATGTTTGGGATCATTGTCTTGTTGGAAGATAAATCTCCGTCCTAGTCTCGGGTCTTTTGCGGACTCCAACAGGTTTTCTTCCAGAATGGTCCTGTATTTGGCTCCATCCATCTTCCCATCAATTTTAACCTTCTTCCCTTTCCCTGCTGAAGAAAAGCAGGCCCAAACCATGATGCTGCCACCACCATGTTTGACAGTGGGGATGGTGTTTTGAGGGTGATGAGCTGTGTTGCTTTTACACCAAACATATCATTTTGCATTGTGGCAAAAAAGTTTGATTGTGGTTTCATCTGACCAGAGCACCTTATTCCACATGTTTGGTGTGTCTCCCAGGTGGTTTGTGGCAAACTTCAAACAAGACTTTTTATGGATATCTTTGAGAAATGGCTTTCTTCTTGCCACTCTTCCATAAAGGCCAGATTTGTGCAGTGTACTGATTGTTGTCCTATGGACAGACTCTCCCACCTCAGCTGTAGATCTCTGCAGTTCATCCAGAGTGATCATGGGCCTTTTGGCTGCATCTCTGATCAGTCTTCTCCTTCTTCGAGATGAAAGTTTAGAGGGACGGCCGGGTCTTGGTAGAATTGCAGTGGTCTGATACTCCTTCCACTTCATTATGATCGCTTGCACAGTGCACCTTGAGATATTTAAAACTTGGGAAATCTTTTTGTGTCCAAATCCGGCTTTAAACTTCTCCACAACAGTATCTGGGACCTGCCTGGTGTTCCTTGGTCTTCATGATGCTCTCTGCACTTGAAACTGAACCCTGAGACTATCACAGAGCAGAGACGCCTGAGACTATCCCAGAGCAGAGACCCCTGAGACTATCCCAGAGCAGAGACCCCTGAGACTATCCCAGAGCAGAGACCCCTGAGACTATCCCAGAGCAGAGACCCCTGAGACTATCCCAGAGCAGAGACCCCTGAGACTATCCCAGAGCAGAGACCCCTGAGACTATCCCAGAGCAGAGACCCCTGAGACTATCACAGAGCAGAGACCCCTGAGACTATCCCAGAGCAGGTGCATTTATACCGAGACTTGATTACACACAGGTGGATTCTATGTATCATTACCAGTCATTTAGGACAACATTGGATCATTCAGAGATCCCCACTGAACTTCTGCACTGAAAGTAAAGGGGCCGAATAATATTGCACGCCCCACTTTTCATTTTTTTCTTTTTTTTTAAAAGTTTAAAATATCCAATAAATTTCGTTCCACTTCACGATTGTGTCCCACTTGTTGTCGATTCTTCCCAAAAAAATTAGAATTTTATATCTTTATGTTTGATGACAGAAATGTGGCAAAAGGTAGAAAAGTTCAAGAGGGCCAAATACTTTCACAATGCACTCTATGTAACAGAATACATGTAGCAAGTAGCAAACAGTCCAATAACAGACTGAGGATGTCAAATAAATGTAACTTCTGTGAATATAATGTGTGCTGAGGAAAAAAAATAGGATGTTACCCCTTTAAAAAGTAAGCTGACATCTGGACATATTGGAACTTATGTTCTGTGTGTCTCACTGTTTGTGAGTTGCACTTCACATTCCTTTTTCCTATGTATTCCCTCTTGTGATAACATTTTATTAATAAGTTTAGGAATTGCTATTCATGAACCTTTCTAAAATACGTATGTCACGGGGTCCTTCTCCAGTATCACGCAACCAACAGAACGAGAGATGAGTGCACAGTCCCAAGAACCTTTTTTTTGCATCCAAACCAAAAGGTCCATAAACAATCCACCATACAAAGGATAAAATAGTCCAGGAACACAGATGCAGTCCAGTAAAGGGATAAATGCCTCGGGAGATGAGAGTCAAACAATCCAGCAGACATAGGATAAAATACTTCTCTGTTTAGACTCCTCCAGCAGTATTTCCAGGGCCATCCAGGTATCTCCACTTCTCTCTGAGATGCTGTCCTTCATATCAGCGTCCCACACAGGATCTAACACATTCGTCTCTCTTGGCTGTGATTTTGTAAAGTCCCTCTCATCATCCACAGGTCAGGGGGGGGGGGGAGGTGGCCAGGGCTCATGTCTTATTGTTTGAGCATTTAATCAATTTGCATAGTATGTCTTCCATTGCTCTGCAGATCAACAAACTAGCTGGCCTGGTTCAATATCTAATCAGCATATTAGCAAACATCATTGTTCCATGACCCTGAGTCCCTGTCCTCCAGAGATAACCGACAATAGGTTGCAGTAAATATCAACTCAAGTGTCAACATTCAGGCTTATACACATATTTGTCTGTCCTTCTTGACCAACCAAAGAAAAACACATAAATTCAAAAGTCAACATAAAGATAATAGTGTATTTCTCCTGGCTTACTGAAAATAGATGTCTGGATAATTAAGGTTAAATGCTGTGTCGTCACATTAGAGGGAATACCTAGAAGTGACTCAGAGCAACACTTCAAAAATCAGTAAAATATGAATATAGACAGAATGATACCCCACACACCATATCACACCATCTCAATGTATTAGTATGTTCTCATCTAGTTGCTCTTTTCTACATTCTCTTGCTCCTAGAAAAAAAATATAAACTTGGTGTTAAAAATTCAACTTTCTCATATGACTTTTTACTTGAACAGTTGGTGCAGCAGACTGGCATTGAGCACAGTTGTCAAGTCTTCTGCTATATTGGTTTTCCATGTATCGCTCGCCACACTGTGTTTTTATTTGACATTTTGAAATTTTATGAGACATTGTAAGAAAAATGTTAAACTGTAGCACTTTAAATAAAATTGAACTTGTTTGGGATGAAACTTGGCAGCGATACATAGTGTGCTTGGCACTCCTGTCCCCGGCACTGCCACCTGTGCTGGCTTCATTGCGACACGAAGGTATTAACTCTCTGGACTTGTCTATATATTCATTAACGCTCATGCTGGGAAAGCAATTGGTAGAATGCTCACCTCTAAAATGTTCCTCCAGGCAGATAATAGGGGAACGGCTCGTGAGAATTAACACTCTTATTTCTTTGTTGAATTTTAGGATATTGAATATAATCTTTCTTTTAAAACTCTCAGCCAAGTTTTGCTTCCTGTATTGGACCAAACCAGGGTGGTTTTTCTGTTTCAGGGGACCTACATTAAAGGCAAAGCAAACATTCTGCATCAAATCATTGCATGATTGTACTCTTAAGTGCCCAAAATCTGCGCTAGATAGGTTATAATAGCTATACTGGTGTCAATAATATCACTTTTGGGACAAAAATGATATCCTTTAAATCTAATCTGGATGCATCCTTCCCTTTTCATTCACCGGAGACTGTGATCATAGTATTTGACTGAATACCAAGAGGGATGATAACATGAAGAAAAGCTCCAATATCATCCTGTTATTGAGATTATTGGAGGCTGTACATAGGAATGATGACAGGCCCAGGCTGTGAGCACTAAGACTGGTGATAACCATGAAGAACAGCTTTACTACCTCTCCTCCCAATGAGTTCACTGGAGTCTGTATTGGGAAATGATTACTGTAGCAGAATATTATGGAAATAGGGTGATAACTTGAAGAAAAGCTCCTGTATCTCTCTCTCTCTCTATTGCTCTGGGGTCACAAGAGGTTGTACATGGGGATGATGACAGTAACCGGCTGTGAGGTAAAGGTCCTGTATCTCTCTCTTCTTACTGAGGTCACTGGAGGTTGTGATCATAGTAACTGACTAATTTGTAAGAGGGTAAAAAGGATGATAATAACATGAAGAAAAGTTCCCATATACTTCCACTTCTTGAGACCATTGGAGGCTGTACATGGGAATGATGACAGGTCCAGGCTGTGAGCACTAAGAAGGGTGATAACCATGAAAAACAGCTCTTCTACCTCTCTCCTCTCAATGAAGTCACTGGAGGCTGTATTGGGAAATTATGACAGTAACAGAGCATTATTAGTAAGAGAGGTGATAACTTGGAGAAAAGCTCCTGTATCTCTCTTGTTCGTGGGCCACTAAAGGCTGTACAGGGGAGTGCTGACAGTAACCGGCTGGGATATGATAAGAGAGGTGATATCATGAAGTAAAGCTCCTGTTTCCCTCCCCTTCCCCTGGGATCACTGGAGGCTGCATTGGGAAATTATGCAGGTTGCACTTGGTAGGAGGGATGACAACATGAAGAAAAGCTCCCATATCCTTCCCCTTCCTGAAATCATTGGAGGCTGTAAATGGTCCAGGTTGTGAGTACTAAGAAGGGTGATACCATAATGAACAGCTCTTCTATCTCTCTCCTCACAATGAGGTCACTAAAGGTTGTATTGGTAAATTATGAACGTAACAGAGTGTTATTGATAAGAGGGGTGATAACTTGAAGAAAAGCTCCTGCATCTCTTTCTCTTCCTCTGGGGTCACAGAGGCTGTACAGGGGAGTGATGACAATAACAGTCTGTGATATTGTAAAAGATATGATATCGTGAAGAAAAGCTCCTGAATCCCTCCCCTTCCTCTGGCTCACTGGAGGCTGTATTGGGAAATTATGACAGTAACAGAGTGTTATTTGTAAGAGGGGTGATGATAACTTAAAGAAAAGCTCCTGTAACTTTTTCTCTTGCTCTGGGGTCACTAGAGGCTGTACAGGGGAGTGATGACAATAACAGTCTGTGATATTGTAAAAGAAGTGATATCATGAAGAAAAGCTCCTGAATCCCTCCCCTTCCCCTGGATCACTGGAGGCTGTATTGGTAAATTATGACAGTAACAGTTGCACTTGGAAAGATGCGTGATAACATGAAGAAAAGTTCTTGTAGCCCCCACTTTGATATATTTGGAGACTGCAGGAGTTAAATGACAGTAATAGACTGTGAATGTTAATAGGGGTGATAGCATGGGAAAAAGTTCCTGTATCCAACACATGAAATTTGAAGGCTGCACAGGCTGTAACAGGCGATGGGTGATCTTTCTTACTGCTCTAACCCACAGTTCAGCCACCTGCCCCTCCCTAACACAGATACAGAATTAAAAAGTCACATATTTTATTCTGTTCCTATCACGAATGTCCAGCTTAGACCCCGGGGGTCTTTCGAAAACTAAGATCTAAACTTTATTCCCTACATTTTAGTTGGTAAAACTGCTTAAAGTCACAATGTATCACAACATGCCATGTTGCTGGCGTTTCCTACATGGGATCATTCACAGCTGACATTTTTGCTTTATTCTTATCTGTTTATTATCGATCTGTTTTCTCGGTTACTGTTTTAATCCGACTTTGTGCAGAACATTTCGCTCTACATGGACAATAAACCTAAACCCATTCTGAAGAGCTGAACTAGAGCAAAAATGTTAAACCTTCCACAGACGATGGGTTTTATTGTTATTGATTGGGCCGAAGGCAATCTTAGCTGATTTTCCATTGCCTAATTAAATGAGGCAGACCTATGCACTTATCCGAAATGGTCTGTTCTTCCAGTAATTGTTTCATTGTGACGCATTAATTACAGTATGACAACATCTCAATGCTGCGATTACTCAACAGCTGGGATACGATGGGTCGGGTAATGGGCAGACTACAGCAGATTCTTCATGTTAACAGCACACGGTGCGCAAATAGCAATGTAATTATTAATCCGTCATGTCCAAGAAGGGGGGCTGTGACTATAACAGCTCATCAAAGGCAATGTGCAATAGAAAAGATTGTTATTCAGTTACTAATCCGATGGACAATGGGAAACAATAGGAGACAATGACTGATGGATGACAGTGATCTGTGACCAGGTCATCGATGGCAGCTCACAATCTGTTCTCATGAATCACAGATACAGATTTGTATTTTTAGTGTCATTTTTTTTCAAAAATGTTCAATGTACCATCCCTACCTTTCCTGGTATGGTCAATTCCCAGGGCATGTCTTACATTGCATGGTGCCCTGTGCAATAACTTCTATTGACCCCTCACCCCAGGTTCTGGTGACAATAATGTACCCAAAAAATGCCATCTAATAAATCGCAATAAAAAGTGAAGCAACATTTGTAAAAATGAACATGAGATTCTTAACAATTTGATCAAAGCGTATAAGCCCACAGCCACTTCTGTAGTATGTCCTTGCTCTATTAGGTGTGCACTACAAGGCAACCACTGCAACACTGTACCAGCAGGGGGAATTACCCAGGTGCCCACCAGCACCCATGCTGCCATGCAAAGCCCCCATGGCTCCAGATAAAGATCAATGGTTCAGACACTAAATGTGGGATTAGAGGTGCACTGTTTGGAAGTTTAGGGCATCAGGACCAGAGTTACTCCCTTGAGTATTGACTGGTCATGTGCCATGTGTGACTGTCCAGGTCGCACACCCCTATGGACGCCTTCAATGCCACTCCATTTATATTGGCCCTGCACCTATACAAACACTTCTGCATGGCAGCTTGTTATTCAGGCTTTACTTTGCAACTTGACAGAAGCAAGATGACAAGATAATCACACTAAAGTAATCACCAGGGACCTACACTGAAGCTTCTGGACCCAAGGGCACATTCTGTAATAGCCCCCTCTCCCAATATTACATGATATTATTTACAGTCCCATTTACAGTCCTGGAACAGAAATCTTATTGTCCCCTCTTACAGCTGCCCAAAGATCTATAGTAGTTCTAGGAACATGTTTGGCTGCCTGATCAGAGCTTTCTATACAAATACAGTGCCGCCCACCCTTTCTGTTGGGCTATGCATGATATTATAGCTCATTTGCATCTCTAATACTGCTTTCTCTAACATGCTGCTTGTGCAACTTCAGGTTCAGAGCACAGTGGGTGTTTGCTGCTTTTGGAGCTGCATGTTCAGAGCACAATGGGTGTTTCCTGTTTGTGCAGATGCAGGTTCAGAGCTTGGTTAATGTTCCCTGCTCGTTCAGCCACAGATTCAGAGCACTATAGGTGTTTCTAGTTTGTGCAGATACAGGTTCAGGGCTCAGTTAGTGTTCCCTGCTTGCTGAGCTACAGGTTCAGGGCACAGTAGGTGTTCTTGCTTGTGAAGATGCAGGTTCAGAGCTCAGTTGGTGTTTGCTGCTTGAACAGCTGCATGTTCAGAGTTCAATGGATGTTCCCTTCCTGTGCATATGCAGGTTTAGAGCATAGTTAATGTTTCCTGCTTGTTCAGCTACAGTTTCAGAGCACTGTAGGTGTTCCTGCTTTGTGCAGATGCAGGTTCAGAGCTCAGTTAATATTTCCTGCTTGCTCAACTACAGGTTCAGAACACAGTAAGTGTTTCTTGTTTGTGGAGATGCAGGTTAACAGCTCAGTTTGTGTTCCCTTCTTGTTCAAAGGCTTAGAGCTTGGTGGATGTTCTCTACTTGTGCAGCTGTAGGTTCAGAACTCCATGTGTGTTATCTGCCTGTGGAGTTGTATGTTCAGAACTCATTGGGTGCTCCCTGCTTGTGCAGATGCAGGTTCAGAGCTCAGTTAGTGTCCCCTCCTTATTCAGATACAGGTTCAGAGCTCAGTGTTGTTCTCTGCTTGTTCAGAGCTCAGTTAGTCCCCTGCTTGTTCAGCTATAGGTTCAGAGCTGATAGGATGTTCACTGCTTTTGCAGATACAGGTTGAGAGCTTGATTAGTGTTCCCTGTTTGTTCAGTTACAGCTTCAGAGCTTGGTAGGCATTCCCTGCTTGTGAAGCTGCATGTTCAAAGCTCAATGGTTGTCCCCTGCTTATCGAACCACAAGTTCAGGGCTCAGTGGGTTTTCCCTGCTTGTCGAACTGCAAGTTCAGAGCTCAGTGGGTGTTCCCTGCTTGTGAAACTGCAAGTTCAGAGCACAGTGGGTGCTCCCTGCTAATGCATATGCAGGTTCAGATCTCAGTGGATATTTCCTTTAAAGCTCTTTCCCTTTTCACTCCGTAAATGCGGCCACCTGTTTCCCTTCTCTCTCTTTCTTCCCACACTGACATGGCTGGGCGATTTGCTGTCATTTCCAGTCAAATAACACTTAGTTTATAACTGGATGGCAAGAAGCAGATAAATTCCTGTGGCTGCAGAATAGGACAACATGCAAGATATATTTGTAATCTGTAACCATAGGTGTGCATGGGAGCTGTGAACCTAAAGCACAGCATTTGCCAGTTTCCTTCTGCAAGCACTAGACTTTGCACAAAGCAATCCCAAAAGAATAATCACTGTATTGGTGTACTGTAAGCCATTACTGATGTAGCGGAGCTGAATTTATATTTTCTATAGATGTAATTTAGTAGTAGGACCCACAAATACCACCATGTGATAGCACAGCATATGGGACCAATGGCAAAAACACAGCTCTGCTACATCCTTACTGATGGAGAGCCAGGGCAGAAGAGTCACCTGCTGACTGGTAGTATAGCTGATTATTAATATAATTCATAATAATGGCTTGTTTTCTGAGTGTGATGGAGGAGTATTACCAGTCTGCCCGCTGTGCCAACGTCGAGGGCCCCGGGAACAGGCCGAGCAGAGCAGCAGAATTGGACTTGATTATCTACAATCAGCAGAGCTGGGTACAGTAAATTGCGCCTATTTATCCCCGCACTGAAGATGGCAGCTATTGTATTTATCTTTATATTCGCTTCTTCTCGATGATTCGCCGACTTACCCCGGATTATCAATGAGATAATGACCTCTTCATTCGCCTTCCAAGAAAATGGCTTTTTTTTTTAGATTGGATTTAGTCGAAATGAGATATAACAAGCGACTAAGTGATATCACATAAGGCATCTAGCAACCGTCCACAACCGCTGGCAACACAGCTGTTGTAAAACTACAACCCCCAACAAGATATTAAGGAAGTGTGTGTGTGTGGGGGGGTAATTCATGAGAAGTGAAGGTGGTAAAATTTCCCCTGTACCCCGGCTTCAAAATTTGGATGCGGCAGAGATTAATGTTCAGTAAGAAGTTCTAGTGCAGCAAATGTGCCTATGGTTTAATTCTTTTCAATTGAAATAGGATTCAATCTCTTGATAAGGGTCAGAGCTTCATTTCCAGATTCACACACTCGCTGCTTCCCATCACAGTCATATGATAACATTCTGTCTACCTGCAGCCACCACTAGGGGGAGCTCACTTCATAGGGATGAATACAGTTCCGATTGAACTTTATAGTATATCTGTATGCAGTGTGCTTCCCCTAGTGGTGACTAAAGAATAGCACCATTTATTCCCTGCTTTCAGGGAAGGCTGAGAATTGTGTTTTCCGCTACAGCAGGTTGGAGAAATGTTACCTGTAGTCATGTTTACCTGGTAGTAGACAGTATTCTATGGATAGATAATAGTCAGATATGAGATAGATAGACAGATAGGAGGTAGATCTGATAATGGTATTTGGGCTGTAATTCCACTATTGTGAGGGTCATTACCGGTCATTAATTAATGACATAGATTGGATCTATTACTTACAATATTTAAGCTCACATGTAAAGCTGTAAATTAAAGTAATTAACACTTCGTACCCAGGAGGGTCAGTTCTCGGATGAAACTTGCCAGTTTTTGCCTTTTCTTCCTTCCTAGCTGAGATGTATCTGGCATTGGCCTTGGTTTAAAACTCATTGTGGAGACACAGGGGTCTCCTGTGGGCAGAATACTACTCAGACAATACAAGGTGAGAGTAATGTAGTGTGGAAATACTTTATTGAACCACCAAACGGACAATAACATATAGAACAGTCCCAGCAAAATACCCAAGATGGTGCAAAACTACAGAGTCTCACCCTTCTGCTGACTCGCTGGGAATAGAGCAGCTGCAACTTGAAGGTGCTTCCAGGGCCGACTACCCCCACCACTGGCACCCCACTTTTCGCAGGCACCCACAAGCTGACGGTCCATTGAGGTACATGGCCAGGAGACCCGAGTGTCCCAACCTGGTTTCTCCGAACATATCCATGGGTTCCAGTTTACCAGAGAATCCCAACCTGGCTACCCCAAATATCTCCGTGGGACCCGGTGACCAGAGGGTCCCACATGGTTTCCCCAAATGTATCCAAGGGTTCTGTGGTAATCACTGGAGCACACCTGTATTCCTCCAGCCAGGGCTGTGGTCCCTTAGGCTGGCATCCTGTAGAATCCAAATCTGTGTCCCTCTTGATGGAGCCATGGTGTCCAGTAGAGCTGTCACGTAGAGTGTTCCTGGCTATGATTTTGTAAAAGACTCCTTGATACAGAGGCATATTCTCCTTAAATAGTTCACAACTGTCCTTTCAAGCCATCATCCACAGGTCAAGAATCGGAGATGATGGTCTTGACTCACATTGCCCTAGTATCTACAGCTCATCTCCCAATGTTGACTTGCAAACATTGAAGGCTAAATTATAACCACCCAAACAGTGAAAGTTAGCAAGCTGCATGGACTTGTACAATGGTAATCAACATATTTAGCAAACATCCATTGTTCAATGATCTTGAGTCCCTGTCTTGCAAAGATAGCAGACAGTAAGTTGCAGTAAATATCAAATCAAGTGTCAAAATCCAGCATTATCCAAACAATAGTCAGTGTTGATGAACCAAAGAAAAAGACATAAATTCAAAAGTCAACATGAAGATAAAAGCGTATGGCTCCTGGCCTACTGAATTTACATCTGGATAATTAAAATTAAATGCTGTGTCATCACACTCATCTATTGCTCTGTTCCCGCAGATCATGTCAGCAGATACAAGGTAATGTCACAGAAACATGAACTCGCCACATGATGAAGCTCAATGCTGGGCACTTTGCTCTTCTGACCAATGATGAGCTGCAATATGTATATTACTTCATTCACATCCAGAACTGCACTTAGAATTCAGCTGTTTTCTCTTGGACCCCACTATACAATACTTCCCAGCTGCTTTCTGCCCCTTGGTGGTTCTGTGTCTGTGCAGAAAATGTTTGGCTGTGTTGCATTGGTAGAGATGGAGAGTTTCCATTACTGACATCTCTCACTGCAGTGCACAATGTTGGGTGTTGTAGGATCGCAGGATCGGTGCTGGATGCAGCTCTGGATGTGACTGGAGAATGAGGAATAATGTAATTCATGACCATTAAAGGATTGGAGAAGTTTTATTATAAAGGGTGTACATAGAGTTAAGCTCAGGCTTCTCTCCTGGTGTTTCAGATGTAAGAACTGGTGAATGGACTCTCTGATTATCTCCTCAGATCTGGGTGATCATTGGGTTCATTTTTCTCACTTCTACTTCCTGTCTAGAATTCACAAAATCTGCTAAGGGAGAAACATTTCTCCTTGTGGAGTGTGCCGACCTAAGGCCATATTGGCTATGCAGTGCTCCTCTGGGAATATAAATATGCAAATAGCCTCTTCAGTGAGGAAGAAGACTTTAACTCTAGTGCCACCTATTGGATGTATCAATCCTAAAAGTCAATATCAACCCTTTAGTGAGCCTTGCCACATGACTTAGGATAAGACGCCAAACCAGAAACTCCATTTGCAGACACATGTTTCAGTGTGTTTCCCCTCCTCAGTGCATAGCAGGAGATCTGAATTGACTGGGTGAGAGGCCTCTGAATGGGGCTCCAAGGGAAATGTTTCTCCTTGTGAAGAGTGCCAGCTCCCAGTCAGAGGCCTCTCACCAAGTCAAATCATATTATCTGCTTTGCTCTGAGGAGGGGCAACACCCCGAAACATGTCTACAAATGGAGTATCTGATTTGGGCTCTTATCTTAAGTCATATGACAAGGCTTGATAAAGGGTCTATATTGGCTTTTAGAATTGCTACATCCAATAGATGGTGCCAGAGATCAAGTTATCTTCCTTCTGAAGAGGCTATTTGCCTATCAGAATCTTCTAGATATCCGGAGCAATTGTCTGCCATTCTTCTCATTGTATTGGGCCTGCTGAGACGTTCTAACAAATTATAGAAAGTATAGATATATGAGGCCAGATCTGATCTGTGCAGCCATAGGAGAGGATAGGTGGCTATCTACACTTGTGCAGTAATTCCCCCCCATTCTCTAAATTAAACACTTTTCCAACCTTCCAACCATTCTTTTCCCCCAGCACAGCGGCCCTCTCGCCATTGAGGTGCAGCCCATCCCTAGTGTAGAACCTGTAGCCAACAGCGATGTCCTCCCAGTTCTCCAGGAACCCAAAACCCTTCTTCTTACACCAATTCCTGAGTCTCTTATTCACCTCCCTAATCTCCTGCTGCCTCTTTGGAGTGGCATGTGGTACAGGCAGTATTTCAGAAAATACTACCTCTGAGGTCCTTCTTTAAGCTTACAGCCTAATTACCTAAAGTCATCTTTAAGGACCTTCCACCTATGTCTAACTTTGTCATTGGTGCCAATGCTCACCATGACTGCTGGGACCTCCCCAGCGCCTCCCAGTATTCTGTCAGCCCAATCAATGATGTGTAAAACTCGAGCACCAGGAAGACTGCCCTCCCCGACATACTTCCCGCTACAATGCCTTCTGTCACCCAACTGGTTGGATAACTGTCCTGCAGCTCCATGCTACCATCTTCCCCCACATCTACACCTGCGAGCAAACTCCTTTCTATATTGTCTATGGATCTCAGTGCTGTCAACTGCTCATTTAGATCCAGTGCCTGGGCTTCCAGATGTTCAACATGCACACATCTCACCAGGGTCGGACACACACAGAAGAGGGCCCCTGTGCAAGAACAGTATATGGGCCCTTTGCAGACCAGTTAAGTGTCTGAGACAGAAGCTGATTGCTGCGCTAGAGGTGGATATGGACTCCCTTACATTCTGGGCTCCTGTGCAGTTGCACAGGTTGCGCCAATTGTATCACCACCCCTACAATTCGCACAGCAGTATGCACCTTCACATGGCTGGTCATTGATTGCATACATGCGACAAGATGTATACTAGATGGCATTGACAATAATGGAGCACCTTTTACTATTGGAGAAGACACAAAACAGGAATAAAACTATAAAATATAAACAGTGAATTAGTACAAGTCACGTCCTTCTGAATTCCCTGAATCCAAAGTCACTGAATCTCAAGTCGCACAATTAGGCCAAATCACACATAGAGCAAACCACTCGCAGCTCATTCACTCCCTATATCAGATGCTGCAAATACAGCTGCTTTTCCTTAGCTGCAATGCAACCTGCAGCTCACTGCAATGTTTGATGATGATCATAATTCTGATGATAGTAGAAGTGATATTAATGTAGGAATTAATATAATATTGATACTATTGGTGATGAGTTTGAAGGTGATGATAATGATATTTATTTATATTGAAGATGACGATGATATTGAAAATGATATGGAAGATATGATTTATGATTATTATATTGAAGATTATGATATTGAAATTGTTGATGATGATGATGGTAATGATGATGATTGTGATTACATCTATGAAGAGTAGGATGATAATGATGGTGATGTTGTTGCAGACGATATTGAGGATGATGATAGTGTTGGTGATTGATGTTACTGATGATGATTGTGGTAATAACTATATTGATTAGGGTGATGATAACGTAGTTGATTATGTTGATATAATACTCATGATAGTGTTCGGTGATGATGATGATGGTGATAATTCAGTGATGATAGTGGGAGTGATATCTATGACATGGTTATGACGAGAGATTATTAAGTGGTGGAGATAATAACAGTGATGATGGTGGTTGTGGGGAATACTATTATAACTATTATTATTATTATAGATAATATACAATATAATACTGAAGACAGATGATCATTTCTCCAGTTTTCATTTTTCTTCTTTATATTATGGAGCCCTTTATGTTCCCCACTGATCAGTCTATCATATAGGAAGCGAGGTCGTGCAATCATTCCTCCAGAGACACAAAAATGTCAGAGCCCGAGCTGGGACGATCGGGGGGCGATGAGGGTCAGAGAATCAGTGGAGATGTACATGGACAGTAAATACAATGAGGAAATAACCTCTGATAGTAATCTATTAGCCTTAGGCTCAGGTCAACCAGTGACCTCATCAACTGGAAATGCTGCTGCTGAGCGCCAGGGCGACCTTCTCAGAAACAAGAAGAAACATTCCGGAACATGTCATCGTTTATATCTTACGACCTACCCTCTTGTCTGACTACCTTCCCATCTGCGGAGTCTGTACCTTGTCTGTGGATCTTCTATATTGGTGACTATTTAAGAGCTTAGACTTTAGTGGCTGGTCGAATCGTTGTCCTACGCTACGTCTAACTGCCCGAACATTAGGGATTTCAGAAGGTTGTTTCTTTGACCAATTGTCTTCTCTGGGTGGTCTGTGATTAGGTGAACTTTATCTTCCCAGGCCTGGTCTTGACTTCTCTTAATTGAGTGCAAATCTGTCCTTTCGCATGAATATCTTTCAAACTAGAACACCCAACAATGTCTAAAAAATCGCAACATAGGAAATTATTTTGTTCCCTCAGTAGGCTCCTGTCATGATTATTTGTGTCATGAAAGGGTCTTGATGGTCTGCAGGAAATAGTCCACATTGTGCCGCTAGTATATGTAGCTTATATGGTCCCTGGACATTCAGATAACTTGATCTTGTGTGATAAATAAAGTGATAAATAGACAAAATGCAAATTACTTCATATGAAAATTTTATTGTCTTCCCCCCCAAAATAATTACTACAACTTCCTGGCCATTAGATACTTTCCTTCCATGTAACTTGCTGTTCACTGCCTGTTGTCGGATGTAATCTTTCTCTAACCGCAGAGATACCGAGACGGATTACAGGAAGTGAGGACGGGTCATTATCTCTACAGGAAGTGAGGATGGGTCATTATCTCTACAGGAAGTGAGGACGGGTCATTATCTCTGCAGGAAGTGAGGACGGGTCATTATCTCTGCAGGAAGTGAGGATGGGTCATTATCTCTGCAGGAAGTGAGGACGGGTCATTATCTCTACAGGAAGTGAGGACGGGTCATTATCTCTGCAGGAAGTGAGGATGGGTCATTATCTCTGCAGGAAGTGAGGACGGGTCATTATCTCTGCAGGAAGTGAGGATGGGTCATTATCTCTGCAGGAAGTGAGGACGGGTCATTATCTCTACAGGAAGTGAGGACGGGTCATTATCTCTACAGGAAGTGAGGACGGGTCATTATCTCTGCAGGAAGTGAGGATGGGTCATTATCTCTGCAGGAAGTGAGGACGGGTCATTATCTCTGCAGGCAGTGAGGACGGGTCATTATCTCTACAGGAAGTGAGGACGGGTCATTATCTCTGCAGGAAGTGAGGATGGGTCATTATCTCTGCAGGAAATGAGGACAGGTCATTATCTCTGCAGGCAGTGAGGACGGGTCATTATCTCTGCAGGAAATGAGGACAGGTCATTATCTCTGCAGGCAGTGAGGACGGGTCATTATCTCTACAGGAAGTGAGCATGGGTCATTATCTCTGCAGGCAGTGAGGACGGGTCATTATCTCGGCAGGAAATGAGGACAGGTCATTATCTCTGCAGGCAGTGAGGACGGGTCATTATCTCTGCAGGAAGTAAGGACGGGTCATTATCTCTGCAGGCAGTGAGGACGGGTCATTATCTCTGCAGGAAGTGAGGACGGGTCATTATCTCTGCAGGCGGTGAGGACGAGTCATTATCTCTGCAGGCAGTGAGGACGGGTCATTATCTCTGCAGGCAGTGAGGACGGGTCATTATCTCTGCAGGAAGTGAGGACGGGTCATTATCTCTGCAGGCGGTGAGGACGGGTCATTATCTCTGCAGGCAGTGAGGACGGGTCATTATCTCTACAGGCAGTGAGGACGAATCATTATCTCTGCAGGGAGTGAGGACAGGTCATTATCTCTGCAGGCAGTGAGGACGGGTCATTATCTCTGCAGGAAGTATGGACGGGTCATTATCTCTGCAGGCAGTGAGGACGGGTCATTATCTCTGCAGGAAGTGAGGACGGGTCATTATCTCTGCAGGCAGTGAGGACGGGTCATTATCTCTACAGGTAGTGAGGACGGGTCATTATCTCTGCAGGCAGTGAGGACGGGTCATTATCTCTGCAGGGAGTGAGGACAGGTCATTATCTCTACAGGCAGTGAGGACGAATCATTATCTCTGCAGGAAGTGAGGACGGGTCATTATCTCTGCAGGCGGTGAGGACGAGTCATTATCTCTGCAGGCAGTGAGGACGGGTCATTATCTCTGCAGGCAGTGAGGACGGGTCATTATCTCTGCAGGAAGTGAGGACGGGTCATTATCTCTGCAGGCGGTGAGGACGGGTCATTATCTCTGCAGGCAGTGAGGACGGGTCATTATCTCTACAGGCAGTGAGGACGAATCATTATCTCTGCAGGGAGTGAGGACAGGTCATTATCTCTGCAGGCAGTGAGGACGGGTCATTATCTCTGCAGGAAGTATGGACGGGTCATTATCTCTGCAGGCAGTGAGGACGGGTCATTATCTCTGCAGGAAGTGAGGACGGGTCATTATCTCTGCAGGCAGTGAGGACGGGTCATTATCTCTACAGGTAGTGAGGACGGGTCATTATCTCTGCAGGCAGTGAGGACGGGTCATTATCTCTGCAGGGAGTGAGGACAGGTCATTATCTCTACAGGCAGTGAGGACGAATCATTATCTGTGCAGGCAGTGAGGACGGGTCATTATCTGCAGGAAGTATGGACGGGTCATTATCTCTGCAGGCGGTGAGGACGGGTCATTATCTCTGCAGGCAGTGAGGACGGGTCATTATCTCTGCAGGAAGTATGGACGGGTCATTATCTCTGCAGGCAGTGAGGATGGGTCATTATCTCTGCAGGAAGTATGGAAGGGTCATTATCTCTGCAGGCGGTGAGGACGGGTCATTATCTCTACAGGCAGTGAGGACGAATCATTATCTCTGCAGGGAGTGAGGACAGGTCATTATCTCTGCAGGCAGTGAGGACGGGTCATTATCTCTGCAGGAAGTATGGACGGGTCATTATCTCTGCAGGCAGTGAGGACGGGTCATTATCTCTGCAGGAAGTGAGGACGGGTCATTATCTCTGCAGGCAGTGAGGACGGGTCATTATCTCTACAGGTAGTGAGGACGGGTCATTATCTCTGCAGGCAGTGAGGACGGGTCATTATCTCTGCAGGGAGTGAGGACAGGTCATTATCTCTACAGGCAGTGAGGACGAATCATTATCTCTGCAGGAAGTGAGGACGGGTCATTATCTCTGCAGGCGGTGAGGACGAGTCATTATCTCTGCAGGCAGTGAGGACGGGTCATTATCTCTGCAGGCAGTGAGGACGGGTCATTATCTCTGCAGGAAGTGAGGACGGGTCATTATCTCTGCAGGCGGTGAGGACGGGTCATTATCTCTGCAGGCAGTGAGGACGGGTCATTATCTCTACAGGCAGTGAGGACGAATCATTATCTCTGCAGGGAGTGAGGACAGGTCATTATCTCTGCAGGCAGTGAGGACGGGTCATTATCTCTGCAGGAAGTATGGACGGGTCATTATCTCTGCAGGCAGTGAGGACGGGTCATTATCTCTGCAGGAAGTGAGGACGGGTCATTATCTCTGCAGGCAGTGAGGACGGGTCATTATCTCTACAGGTAGTGAGGACGGGTCATTATCTCTGCAGGCAGTGAGGACGGGTCATTATCTCTGCAGGGAGTGAGGACAGGTCATTATCTCTACAGGCAGTGAGGACGAATCATTATCTGTGCAGGCAGTGAGGACGGGTCATTATCTCTGCAGGAAGTATGGACGGGTCATTATCTCTGCAGGCGGTGAGGACGGGTCATTATCTCTGCAGGCAGTGAGGACGGGTCATTATCTCTGCAGGAAGTATGGACGGGTCATTATCTCTGCAGGCAGTGAGGACGGGTCATTATCTCTGCAGGAAGTATGGAAGGGTCATTATCTCTGCAGGCGGTGAGGACGGGTCATTATCTCTGCAGGCAGTGAGGACGGGTCATTATCTCTGCAGGCAGTGAGGACGGGTCATTATCTCTGCAGGAAGTGAGGACGGGTCATTATCTCTACAGGCAGTGAGGACGGGTCATTATCTCTGCAGTCAGTGAGGACGGGTCATTATCTCTGCAGGGAGTGAGGACAGGTCATTATCTCTACAGGCAGTGAGGACGGGTCATTATCTCTGCAGGAAGTATGGACGGGTCATTATCTCTGCAGGCGGTGAGGACGGGTCATTATCTCTGCAGGCAGTGAGGACGGGTCATTATCTCTGCAGGAAGTATGGACGGGTCATTATCTCTGCAGGCAGTGAGGACGGGTCATTATCTCTGCAGGAAGTATGGACGGGTCATTATCTCTGCAGGCGGTGAGGACGGGTCATTATCTCTGCAGGCAGTGAGGACGGGTCATTATCTCTGCAGGCAGTGAGGACGGGTCATTATCTCTGCAGGAAGTATGGACGGGTCATTATCTCTGCAGGCAGTGAGGACGGGTCATTATCTCTGCAGGAAGTATGGACGGGTCATTATCTCTGCAGGCGGTGAGGACGGGTCATTATCTCTACAGGCAGTGAGGACGGATCATTATCTCTGCAGGCAGTGAGGACGGGTCATTATCTCTACAGGCAGTGAGGACGGGTCATTATCTCTGCAGGAAGTGAGGACGGGTCATTATCTCTGCAGGAAGTGAGGACGGGTCATTATCTCTACAGGAAGTGAGGACGGGTCATTATCTCTACAGGGAGTGAGGACGGGTCATTATCTCTGCAGGCAGTGAGGACGGGTCATTATCTCTGCAGGAAGTATGGACGGGTCATTATCTCTGCAGGAAGTGAGGACGGGTCATTATCTCTACAGGAAGTGAGGACGGGTCATTATCTCTACAGGGGGTGAGGACGGGTCATTATCTCTACAGGCAGTGAGGATGGGTCTTTATCTCTGCAGGAAGTGAGGACGGGTCATTATCTCTGCAAGCAGTGAGGACGGGTCATTATCTCTGCAGGCAGTGAGGATGGGTCATTATCTTTACAAGCAGTGAGGACGGGTCATTATCTCTGCAGGAAGTGAGGACGGGTCATTATCTCTGCAGAAAGTGATGACGGGTCATTATCTCTGCAGGCAGTGAGAACGGGTTATTATCTCTGCAGGAAGTGAGGACGGGTCATTATCTCTGCAGGCGGTGAGGATGGGTCTTTATCTCTGCAGGAAGTGAGGATGGGTCATTATCTGTGCAGGAAGTGAGGACGGGTCATTATCTCTGCAGGCAGTGAGGATGGGTCATTATCTCTGCAGGAAGTGAGGACGGGTCATTATCTCTACAGGAAGTGAGGACGGGTCATTATCTCTACAGGAAGTGAGGACGGGTCGTTATCTCTGCAGGCAGTGAGGACGGGTCATTATCTCTGCAGGAAGTGAGGACGGGTCATTATCTCTACAGGAAGTGAGGACGGGTCGTTATCTCTGCAGGAAGTGAGGACGGGTCATTATCTCTACAGGGGGTGAGGACGGGTCGTTATCTCTGCAGGCAGTGAGGACGCATCATTATCTCTGCAGGAAGTGAGGACGGGTCATTATCTCTGCAGGAAGTGAGGACGGGTCATTATCTCTACAGGAAGTGAGGACGGGTCATTATCTTTACAGGAAGTGAGGACGGGTCGTTATCTCTGCAGGAAGTGAGGACGGGTCATTATCTCTACAGGGAGTGAGGACGGGTCGTTATCTCTGCAGGCAGTGAGGACGCATCATTATCTCTGCAGGAAGTGAGGACGGGTCATTATCTCTGCAGGAAGTGAGGACGGGTCATTATCTCTGCAGGAAGTGAGGACGGGTCATTATCTCTGCAGGAAGTGAGGACGGGTCATTATCTCTACAGGGCTTTGTCTCTACAAGAAGTGTGGGGGCAGGTATCTGTTGCTGTTCAGGAAGTAGTGGTGTCTTTATACGGTAGATGAGAGTGGGCCTCTGTTTCTATTCAGGAAGTGTAGAAAAGTCTTTGACTTTCTACAGAAAATGGGGATGGGTCTGTATCTCTCTTCTCTCTTTCTGTGAAATTGATGCTAGGAAGTGAGATTAAGGCGGTTCAAGCACCTATAGTGCTGGCAGAATGCTGATAAGATAAATCGCCTAGTCTAAAGGAAAGATTTGCAAAAATGTGGAGGTCACTTTGTATCTACCAACTTTTTCAAGTGTAAAGATGCTAATAAAGCCGGCTGTATGTGATACAGTCTCTGCCCAAATAGAGGACTTCCCACATTACAGTCAGACATGGCATAGCATAATGGAGGTGTTGCCCAAAGTAAAGAAGAAGCATGCATGCAATAGTGCCTGACATATTTTTTTGTAGGTGTGAGACTCAAGTATTTTTGTCTCAAGAATTGGCAACATTTCTGTTTTTGGAGGAGTGCACAACCTTTTTTGGTAGAAGACCACACTGTTAGACTGAACCAATTCCAAGTGCTGAAATAAAACCTTAAAAGAGTATTACTATCTGAGACATTGCTTCTATAAGCATGTTGTAAAGGTGTTATAGCTGCCAGTTCCATTTCTGAGACTGCATCCTCTGCAGAAAATTGGGGTCCCCTTCTCTCCCGTTTGTACTCCAAAAAGGATCATATAAACAGAAAATGCCATATATATCAAGAAGAAAAAGAGTGGACGAATATCTGTCAAATTACAGAGAATTAGCCACATGCATGCTGAAAACAACATAAAAAAAGGAGGATTATAAGTCAGCAGTATATTGAAACAAATATTTAATATTTTATTTAAATATAATACACAAAAGGGATACAAGTAAAATTACAGACATAGAGGCAGTATCAGATGATAAAGTGCTTCCAGGTAGGATGAGTATAATGATACATTCACAAAAAATCAGTGAAACTGCAAAATTGCACGATGCCCACAAAATGGCCTAATTGTAAATAGTGATATAAGAAAAGTCAATAGACGAAGGCAGGGATCACAGGATTGACATGAGTAACCCAACCATGAGAATCATAACCTCACTAAGTGTTTATGTGTAAGGAGATTGAAGATGAAAGGTGACAGTATGAATATTCTTGGTGTACAACCATATGCCCATCTCCATATAACCAAAAACATATAGCACAAAGAGAGGTAATTACCTGACAAGGAAGCACAGCAGGGGGGAGGTATGAGGGTAGTAGGGGTGATGGACCAACGCAAGTTTCACGGCGTCCCAAGCCGCTTTCTCAAGGGCAGAAAGTACTTCTATCACCTTCCAAAAAGGATCATGCAGCTATCTCCATAGATTATAAAAGATACATAAATGGACAACTGAGGATAGTCGCGCACATCTATGGCCACCTCTCCACCTCCTGTCCCCATCAGTGCCACATGGAGACCCCGATTCTGTTGCTATGTGGGGACCCAGAAATGGAGACACACTGCACTATTAACACCTACCCCTTACTTGAAAAATATAATGCTTCTTGTAGCCTTTACCTTTCTTGTTGAAAGAAATGATTTTCTTTCTCAGGTCTTGTGACATTTCTCTTCCATGTGGTGCCATTGCTGACAGCATGAAATGGGAAGGGGTTTTCTTTGTTAAACAATGAATAATTACTAGACTTACATGTGGGTGAATTCTTGCTAATTAGAATTTTTTAGCCTAAACTTTAGCTTTGCTCCTAAGACTTTCATTGGGGTGTTCTCTTTTTTTGTGGGAGTATTCTGTAGTGTGCTATCCCATAGAACATATGGATTCTGAAAGGAAACTAAAGGTTTTCTGACAAATCTCAGCACTGTACATGTGAGCAGTCGGCAATGCTTGTCTATAACCCGATGGTTTGGGGTTGTACAGAGTGCCTTTGAGGGGTGCATGTGTGACACCCCAGGGGTCTGGTTGTCACAGTGATAGAGATATTACGTCTGAGAGCAGGTGGGAGGTCCTTTGGTCAGGGATCCTGTGCATGCCACACCTCCTGCCCAGCCTTGGGAGGGGAAGAACTTCCCCTGTATAAACCCGGGGCTGAGGCAGGGTTAGTGAGTCCAGGAAGAGTAGAGACAAGAGCAGCATAGGAAGCAGCAGAGTCACAAGGAGTCAGGGGCTGGCAACTAAAGAGCTCGCCCTGACTAAGAAGATTCTTTACCGGACCCGGAGTCCGAGGCTGTGGGGACTAACTTCTACCCAGCAGCAGAATCCGTCAGGCAGGGGATTTCAGGTCCCCTGGCCCAGAAGCCCGAAGGCCCGGTCACACGCGTGGGACCAGCACCGCCATCGTGGAGCGGAAGCCATTAGAAGGCCCCGAGTCACCGGCCATACGGGTGAGCACCACACGGTACACTCAGGGACGTGGGCTACTTACATCAGCTTCTAGCAAGGTAGCCAGAAGAGTACAGTCAGCTTGGGAGGCCTACAACTACGCCTGGCCAGGGGAGATCCCATCTGCTCAAGGACTGACCAGGCCCCGTTCGCTAGCAAGTACTCCGGGAGGGTCTATCGTTGTTACCAGTAAAGACCCTGAACGCTACCATACCGTCTCTGAGTGGTTCCTGCTACCCCCATCATCCACGTCGGCTGCCCTGAGGCCATACCCCTCCCGTTGGGGGTTATACTATCACGCTGCACCATCCTTCCACCGGCCTCAGCGGTCTGCCCTGCAGCAGCAGCCCCCTGGCTGCATTCAACGGGTGGCGTAGTCATCAACCATTTTCTACCGCTAACAGACTGCCGTCCAGTTTGACTCCCTGGGCACGGACCGGGTCACCGCCACGAGACTACAACCCTAAACAGATCCGGCTCCGGGTAAGCTCCCGCGTGCGCAACGCAGCGCGACACAGGCCCAGGGGCGCGTCAACTTTGGCGTAGTCGGCAGGATCACGTGCCCGCAACCACCGGGTACTGCGTGCCTGAAAAGCAAAGACTGTTCAAACTTACCAGTGGTGAAGATTCCCGCCATCCGGCGCCATCTTCAGCCTTCTTCCCGCCATCGGTGAAGTTTCCCGCCATCCGGCGCCATCTTCAGCCTTCTTCCCGCCATCCGTGGAGTTTTCCCGCCATTGGACGCCATCTTGAGGACGCCGCACGGGAAGAAGAGGGGCGTGGACTCCGAAAGCGCGCGAGAACTGAAGCCCCGCCTCACGTCCGGACGTTGCGTAAGGTCCTGGAAGGAGCCCAGCAGACGCCGACGTCACAGGAGCGCGACGGAAGGTCCTCAACCCTGACGATCCACTGCGGAGCCGCGGCCTACGGAACAGGATCATCGCAAGGTAGGCCACGGTCCACTAGGGGGGAGGAAGATGTCGGATACGGAGGAGAGCTCCACTGCCTCAACCCCCGCCAGCGCTACCGCTGTTGCAGTTATGCCCTTCACCATGCCCTATATCCCGGGAGCAGCTTGGCTACCCCAGTACTCAGGGGAGTCACATACCCTGCATGACTTTAGAGAAAAGCTGGATAGCCTCTTCCAGGTGTACCCCCTCACAGAAGAGCAAAAAGTGAGCATCCTGGTGGCCCAACTAACTGGGGCAGCCAAAAGGGAAGTAAAATCCTGGCCACCTGGGAGGAAGACTGTCGCAGGGATACTAACCCGGCTGAAGGACACCTTTGATACCCGCACCTCAGCCGAGATTAAACTTAGATTCTACGGGTGCAAGCAGCGAGCGCATGAGAGTATAAGGGACTATGCACTCAACCTACAAGAGGCCCTGAGGGCCATTAAGCAGACCGACCCTAATGGAGTGGGAAACGAGGACAGGCTGTTGACCGAACAATTTATAGAGGGTTTATATTGCAATGCCCACCGCACCCAGTTGCGGGCAATGGCCTTACAGGACCCTCATCTAGAATTTGCACAGTTCAAGGACAGAGCCATCCAGGTGCTCCGAGAACCGGCACCAGGTGGCGTTGTGACCCACAGACGCCCCACTACCACTTACTACCAGGAGGCGGCGCCCTTGTCAGCAGGGCCTGTGGGAGCTGATGCGCAGGCTTTGGACAATGACCCGGCTCCAGACCTACACCATCAGGTCCAAGAGCTAGCTAAAAGCGTTGCTGCGCTAACCCGAACTGTGCAGTCTTTACAGGTTTCCACTCCAGGGAAGATCCAGCTGGCATCCGGACCGGAGGACATCCCGTGGCGTCGACCAAGGAGGACCCCACCGGCCAGAGGAAGACCCAGTGACCGATACAGCGAGGACGGACGACCCATCTGCCGCCGCTGCAATCAACCCGGACATATGGAAAGGTACTGTTCTTTAAACGGGCACAACCTGGGGTAGAGGGCCAACCCCCAGGAAAAAGATCACCAGGCCCATCGAACTGGCGCGACAGATATGTGGGAGGACGTCCAGTCTTGCCTGTGGTACTGGATGGCATTCCCATGAGTGCCCTACTGGACACCGGGTCACAGGTCACCACCATCCCGTACGTGCTCTTCAAGCAGTACTGGAATGACTCGGATATTACCCGCTACCCTGACGACGACTTGAGTATCATCGCCAGCAATGGTCAGCCCGTGCCACAGATCGGATTTAAAGAGGTGACCATCAAAATTGGTAGAGTCGAACTGGCCGCACAGGGACTGATCATTGTAGATATTGACAAACATGAGAGTCACCCAAAAATAACTCTAGGAACTAATGTAATTGAAAATTGTCTTGCAGAGGTGATTTTCCTTTTACAGCAGGTTGCCAAGAATGCCAGCTCCGGCGAGCAGCGGGTGCTCCAGAAAGAGATCCGGGCACTGATGCAACGGCAACAAGTGGAACTCTCCGGCGGTGAGATTGGTAGCGTAAGAATGTGTGACCCTTTTCCTATTGCCATGCCCCCAAAAAGTGAAATGATGATTTGGTGCCGGGCAGCTATTGGTCTGAGAGGTAGAGATTACCAGGCAATGGTAGAACCAGTTTACTCAGACAGTAGGCCCACCATTTTGACAGCACGGGGGGTGGTCAATGTACGCCATGGGAGGGTGCCCGTTCGCATAATAAATATCGGGGAGAGGGAAGTGTACCTGCCCCGGTATGCCACGCTAGCCAAATTATATACCACTAATCAAAATTCTATACAATCTGTGGAACCCTTGCCTCCATCTCACCCGGAGGAAGGTAACGGCTCTAAGAAAGACATGGAGGACTGGTGTCAGCAACTACATCTGGGTACTGACTCCACTCCCTCACACCAGAAACAAGGAGTCTATCGGGTGGTTCAAGAGTATGAGAGAGTGTTTAGTAAACACCCGTTAGACTTCGGGCGAGTCAAGGGGGTAGAACACCGCATCCCCACGGGAGATCATCCTCCCATAAAAGAGAGGTATCGACCCGTACCCCCTGCACATTACCAACACGCCAAGGGGATGCTTAGAGACATGAAGGAGGCTGGGGTAATCCGGGATAGCTGTAGCCCCTGGGCAGCCCCACTAGTTTTAGTCAAAAAGAAAGACAACACCATGAGGATGTGTGTAGATTACCGGAAAATCAACCGTATCACACACAAGGATGCGTACCCCTTACCAAGGATAGAGGAGTCATTGGCTGCTTTAAGATCTGCTAACTTCTTCTCTACCTTGGATCTCACTAGCGGGTACTGGCAGGTTCCTGTAGCAGAGGCGGACCGGGAGAAGACCGCATTCACCACCCCGATGGGACTTAGCGAGTTCACCTGCATGCCGTTCGGACTCTGCAACGCCCCAGGAACCTTCCAACGATTAATGGAGTGCTGTCTGGGCCACAGAAACTTCGAGACGGTCCTGTTGTACCTGGACGATGTCATCGTATACTCCAAAACTTATGAGGACCACCTGAAACACCTGGCGGAGGTGTTCGAAGCTCTGGCGAGTTACGGCCTAAAGGTGAAACCCTCCAAGTGTCACCTCCTGAAACCAAAGGTGCAATACCTGGGACACGTGGTGAGCGCTGACGGAGTGGCTCCCGACCCCGATAAGATCACCGCAATCAAAGGATGGCCAAGCCCTTCCAGCGTAAAAGAAGTGCGGCAGTTCCTAGGGTTGGTAGGCTACTACCGAAGGTTTATTCCCGGTTTCACCAAAAAGGCGGCGCCTATGCAGGACCTCCTGATAGGCCAGTCCCGGAAGGCCAAGAACCAGAAGCCGCCCTTCAAATGGGAAGAGCTAGAGGAAGAGTCCTTCCGCCAGCTGAAGATGGCCCTCACGGGGGATGAAATCTTGGCGTATCCAGACTATAGCCAGCCCTTCATCCTCTACACCGACGCCAGTAACGTCGGGCTAGGAGCCGTACTGTCCCAGATTCAGCAGGGGAAAGAGCGAGTAATCGCCTATGCCAGCCGAAAACTGCGACCCACCGAAAGGAATCCCGAGAATTATAGCTCATTTAAGCTAGAGTTCCTGGCCGTGGTATGGGCAGTCACCGAGCGCTTTAAGCATTACCTCGCTTCTTCCCGGTTCACCGTATACACGGATAACAACCCGCTGACACACCTGGACACGGCAAGACTCGGTGCCCTGGAGCAGAGGTGGATGGCCCGTCTGTCCAACTACGAGTTCACAATTAAATACCGGGCAGGGCGCTCCAATACCAACGCGGACGCCCTGTCCAGGATGCCCAACCTGCCGGACGGAGGAGAAGATCCGGAGGGACTGGAAGAAGTTGAACTCCCTGCGTTCCACCGTCATGGGACTATCCAGTATTCCCACCGGGTAAGGAGTAAGCAGGCTGCTACGTTGAACCCCTTACCTCACTACAACTGGGCGGAAACGCAAGACAGCGACCCTGCCGTCCGACTGGTGAAGGAGATGCTGACTCGCCCGGAGGCTAGCCTGGAATCAGACGCTCCAGAGGAAGCCAAACAACTATGGGCAGAGAAGAGTCGACTGTTCCTTTACAAGGGGAAGTTGTGCCGCAGAATGGTTAACTCCAGGACGCATGAACTACTCTGGCAAGTAGTGGTGCCACGAAGAGACGCAGCCATGGTGATGGAGGCATACCACGACGGAGCTGGACACTTCGGGTGGAAAAAGCTGGAGTTCCTGCTGCGCGAGCGGTTCCACTGGGTAGGCATGAGGGGAACCATCGAGAAGTGGTGCAGAGACTGTGGCCCGTGCAATCTGAGAAGGAAGGACCGGGCCAGCCAGAAGACTCCCCTGCAGTCCATCGTCACCCGGCAACCGTTGGAACTGGTAGCCTTGGATCATGTAAAACTGACCCCCAGCAGAAGTGGCTACGTCTACGCGTTAACCATCGTGGATCATTACTCCCGGTTTCTGGTTGTCGTCCCCGTCAAGGACTTAACGGCTCGAACAGCAGCTAGAGCCTTCCAGCAGCACTTTTGCCGTCCACACGGGTACCCGGACCAAGTGCTGACGGACCAGGGACCTGCCTTTGAAGCGGAGGTCTTCCAGGAATTCTGCAATCTGTATGGCTGCCGGAAGATAAGGACGACACCCTACCATCCGCAAACTAATGGACTTTGTGAGAAAATGAACCAGGTGGTAATGGATCTTCTAAAAACGTTGCCCCTGGAAGAACGCAGTCTGTGGCCTGAGAAGTTGCCCGATCTGGTGGACCTATACAACCACATCCCGGTAGGTTCCACCAACTGTACCCCGGCTTACCTAATGAGGGCAAGACCTGGTAAGTTACCTGTTGACCTGGAAATGGGAGTCCTGACGCCCGAGGACACTTCACCAGAAACAGACTGGGACACAGAGAGGCAGCAGCAGTACCGGAAAGTACAGGAGAGTGTGGAGCGAAGTCTCTGTCAGGCTAGGGAAAGACAAGAGAAGACTTACAACCAGTATGCTCCCGCTGTTCCCCTGGTACCCGGAGAGCAGGTCTTGAAGAGGAAGAGACGGCTCCACAAGTTGGACGACCAGTGGGAGAAGGACCCGTACACCGTACTGCCCTCAAGCCACGAGAACCCGAAGGTCTGTACCATCAGTAAAGACGGAGGGGAAACCACAGCCATTGTATCCCGGGACCACCTGAAGAAGTGCCCCGAACAACTGAGGAACCCTGAGGAGGAACAGGAAGACCATCGACCCGTGGAAGAAAGGGAAGATATGGTTAGTACCGTGCTCGGGGACTTCCCTCGGTCTTGGACTCAAGTCAATGGTGCAGTTGTGGTACCCGTACTCACCTTCCTCCAACCATCATCCCAAGAACCTACGGAGCAACGGGTAGAGCTGGAAGAGCAGCCGGTCCAGGAGGCAGAAGACTCCACCCAAGCGGAACAGGAGAATCCACCCTCTGCTTATAGTGAGCCTGCCGTACCCCTAGTGAGACAAAGAGCCGGTAGACAGCTGCCCAGTTTACCCTTGACAGCTCCTACACCCTGTAGTTCAGGGCCAGACAGTCAGCTCCGTAGGTCCACTAGGGCCACTAGAGGCCAGTTACCCGCACGTTGGAGGATCTAAATGTTTAAGTTGTTTTACAATGTTTACCTGTTTATTGTTGCTTGTGTGTAATTTTGTGTTTCTAGTTGTTTTTAGGAGTCTTCGGTGGATTTACCGGGAATCCTTTGTATATAGTTGGAGCGTAACCCAGGATGGACTAGAGACTGTTAAGGACTCAGGGTAGGACAGACCCCTACCTGGTTACGTCTCCCTGTGTTGGTGAAATGGACACCTTTGCTTTTCTTCAAAGACTGCACCCGGTTGCGGACATCCGTGACCATCTTATTGTGTTTCCTTATTGTATTTTATTGTTCTTTGATATACCTTGTTATATTTTTCTAAAAAGTGTTTAGTCCCGGAGTACTAAATTTCACTAGGGGGGAGTGTGACACCCCAGGGGTCTGGTTGTCACAGTGATAGAGATATTACGTCTGAGAGCAGGTGGGAGGTCCTTTGGTCAGGGATCCTGTGCATGCCACACCTCCTGCCCAGCCTTGGGAGGGGAAGAACTTCCCCTGTATAAACCCGGGGCTGAGGCAGGGTTAGTGAGTCCAGGAAGAGTAGAGACAAGAGCAGCATAGGAAGCAGCAGAGTCACAAGGAGTCAGGGGCTGGCAACTAAAGAGCTCGCCCTGACTAAGAAGATTCTTTACCGGACCCGGAGTCCGAGGCTGTGGGGACTAACTTCTACCCAGCAGCAGAATCCGTCAGGCAGGGGATTTCAGGTTCCCTGGCCCAGAAGCCCGAAGGCCCGGTCACACGCGTGGGACCAGCACCGCCATCGTGGAGCGGAAGCCATTAGAAGGCCCCGAGTCACCGGCCATACGGGTGAGCACCACACGGTACACTCAGGGACGTGGGCTACTTACATCAGCTTCTAGCAAGGTAGCCAGAAGAGTACAGTCAGCTTGGGAGGCCTACAACTACGCCTGGCCAGGGGAGATCCCATCTGCTCAAGGACTGACCAGGCCCCGTTCGCTAGCAAGTACTCCGGGAGGGTCTATCGTTGTTACCAGTAAAGACCCTGAACGCTACCATACCGTCTCTGAGTGGTTCCTGCTACCCCCATCATCCACGTCGGCTGCCCTGAGGCCATACCCCTCCCGTTGGGGGTTATACTATCACGCTGCACCATCCTTCCACCGGCCTCAGCGGTCTGCCCTTCAGCAGCAGCCCCCTGGCTGCATTCAACGGGTGGCGTAGTCATCAACCATTTTCTACCGCTAACAGACTGCCGTCCAGTTTGACTCCCTGGGCACGGACCGGGTCACCGCCACGAGACTACAACCCTAAACAGATCCGGCTCCGGGTAAGCTCCCGCGTGCGCAACGCAGCGCGACACAGGCCCAGGGGCGCGTCACATGTGTCTGCCGGATCACAGGTCGTGCACCCCGATTTATAAGAATGGTGTCAGCGTGGTGTGATTTACAACAATATTAAAAAAGTAGTCAAAAATTGCAGAATGTGACTGAATGGATCTGATCGCCCTCCGTCATCAGTTCTTGGGGTTGTCAGTCGCGGGCCGGCGGTGTGATGGAGACATAACTCACGCAGAATAACACCATCAGTTTTTGCTATTGCAGCTCGGGTTGATACATGATCTGTATCGCTTCTTTCCAGGCTCCGGTCGCCTCCGGCTCTTCCTTCGCTGTTATGATTTATCTACATGAACTTGACATGTTTAGGTTGACAGACCAGTCACCGGAGGAATTTACTGTAACTACTTCAATGCCGGAGTAAAGTGGGGACCAAAAACTGTGAAGAATTTCTCTGACAGTTCCCCCACAATGAAGCATCCTACCACTATGCTTTGTCAGGTCAGTGTTATCATGGGGTCACTGGATCTCATACTGGATCTATACGATGAAAATGCAATCCAGATTCTCATCATGGTTGCAAATAAAAAAAACTAAGCTGGCGGTATAAAGGAGAAGCAGGGGGAAGGTAAGCCACATAGAAGTGTTGTCATGGGGGCACGAGTGGGGAAGCTCTCCGAACACTTCAACCTTTCATATTAAATTTTAATACACACTAAAGGGGGTTTAATACAAATCTAATAGAGAAGAAAGTCCTAAAGTCTCGTTATGGGGCCGTGGTTTCCTCGTGTGACATTGAAGCTGAAAGATGTGAAACAACAGCAGAATTTTCACAGATTTATGGATCTAATAATAGATGGAAGAAAAAGAAGGAAAGAGGTAAATGAAGAAAAGAAGGCGTCTAAATAAGAAGGGTAAGAAGAAAATGAGGAAGCAAGAAAAAGAGGGCGGAAAAAAGGAAAATAAGGGGAGTAAATAAGAAGAAAAGGAGTAAGGAAATAAGAAAATGAGGCAGGGAGGGGGGAAAGAAGGAAGGAAGGGAGGAAAACGAGGAGAGAATAAGAAACGTGAGTAAGGAAGGAGGGTATGGAAAGAAAGAGAGAAGAAAAGAAGGAGTAAAGAAGAGGCAGGAAGACGAAAAGGAGGTAAGGATGAAAGGAAACAAAGAAGGAAGAATAAAAGAAGGAAAGCAAAAAGAAAAAAGGAAATCAGAGGAAGGAAGGAAATAATGGTAAAATAGATGAAAAAAGAAAGGAAGGAAAGAGGGAAGGAAATAATAGTAAAATAGATGAAAAAAGAAAGGAAGGGAAGAAGGAAGAAAATGAAAGGGGGAGAGAAGGAAGGAATGTCGGAAGAAAGGATAGAGGAAATTGTGAAAAGGGAAGAAAACAAGAGGCAGAAAGGAAATAAGGAAGGGATGAAAAAAATGGGAGTAATGAAATGGCAGGAAAAAGAAAAGAAAATAGGGTAAGGATGGAGGGAGGTAATAGAGAAAGGGAAACATGATTGAAGGTTATCAGAGAGGAAGGAGGGAAGGCGGCGAGGAACGCTGTAAGTGCCGTCCGCTATTCTAGAAGATGGCGCAGCCCTCCACAATCACTTTTCCACTTGTAATGCGGTTAGATTGTAATCCTGTGATAGGACACAGATGAGGGACTGTTCGGATATTATCCCTCTCAGGATTTCCGATGATTAGAAATGCAGGATCCTTATAGAGATAGTTAAGAGGGAGAGTTGGAGCTTTTCACGTCTTCCAGCTTCGCCCACTCCCTTTCATCACATTATATTATAATACGACTCACTAGACTAATCAGCATCATTAACCCTGAGGAATCATGAAATCTTCTGTCCCCGGTCTCACATCTGTGGACCATCCTACCATATAAGATGCTGCCAGCCGCGGCCACTAACCTCCACTGACATCCAAACCACCATAATACAATCCAGCCGCTGACCGCCCTGGTTATCAGACGTTATACAGACCCCAGACCAGTCCTTATACAGACCCCAGACCAGTCATTATACAGACCCAAGATCAGTCCTCATAAAGACCCCAGACCAGTCCTTATACAGACCTCAGACCAGTTCTTATACAGACCCCAGACCAATCATTATACAGATCCCAGACCAGTCATTATACACTGTGCTCCAAATTATTATGCAAATAATATTTTCTCAGATTTTCCCACATTGCCTATATGAATTGCAGTCATTGTAATTTTCCAGTCAAATAACTATTAGAGTACAATTGAAAGGTTTTGGTACAAACTGCCTATGATAACAGTATATTTTTAAAAAAATAAAAAACTCAAACTGCACTCAAAATGCATGTTCCAAATTATTATGCACAGCAGAGTTTTCAACCTTTTCATTTTAATAAAGAACAAAAAAATGGTCATTTTTGAAATTATAAGCATTAGCAGATTATTACACACTGAAATCAAACAGTTTTCAACTCAAAACTTTATTCTAGGTGATGTTACATTTGCACATAGGACCCCTTGTTCGAAAGGAGCTTCTGAACTCTCTCGTCCATTGAATTTGTCAGGTTTTGGATGGTTTCTGCTTTAATTGTTTTGCATGAGGACAGAATACCCTCCCAGAGCTGTTGCTTAGATGTGAACTGCCTCCCGCCATCATAGACACTCCTTGTGATGATGCTCCAGAGGTTCTCAATGGGGTTGAGGTCAGGGGAGCATGGATGCCACACCATAAGTTTGTCCCCTTTTATGCCCATAGCAGCCAGAGATGCAGATGTGTTATGTGCAGCATGAGACGGGGCATTATCATGCATGAAAATGATCTTGCTGCGGAATGCACGGTTCTTCTTCTTGAACCATGGCAGGAAGTGCTGTTTGAGAAACTCAACATACATTATGGAGTTCATCTTTACCCCTTCAGAGATCCTAAAAGGGTCGACAATCTCTCTCCCCATGATTCCAGCCCAAAACATTACTCCACCTCCTCCTTGTTAGCGCTGTAGCCGTGTTTGCATGGGGTGTCCATCAACCAGCCATCCTCCATTCCATCCATCTGGACCATCGAGATCATTTCATGCATGATAATGCCCCATCTCATGCTGCACATAACACATCTGCATCTCTGGCTGCTATGGGCATAAAAGGGGACAAACTTATGGTGTGGCCCCCATGCTCCCCTGACCTCAACCCCATTCAGAACCTCTGGAGCATCATCAAAAGGAGTGTCTATGATGGCGGGAGGCAGTTCACATCTAAGCAACAGCTCTGGGAGGGTATTCTGTCCTCATGCAAAACAATTAAAGCAGAAACCATCCAAAACCTGACAAAGTCAATGGACGAGAGAGTTCAGAAGCTCCTTTCGAACAAGGGGTCCTATGTGCAAATGTAACATCACCTAGAATAAAGTTTTGAGTTGAAAACTGTTTGATTTCAGTGTGTAATAACCTGCTAATGCTTATAATTTCAAAAATGACCATTTTTTTGTTCTTTATTAAAATGAAAAGGTTGAAACTCTGCTGTGCATAATAATTTGGAACATGCATTTTGAGTGCAGTTTGAGTTTTTTATTTTTTTAAAATATCCTGTTATCATAGGCAGTTTGTACAAAAACCTTTCAATTGTACTCTAATAGTTATTTGACTGGAAAATTACAATGACTGCAATTCATATAGGTAATTTGGGAAAATCTGAGAAAATATTATTTGCATAATAATTTGGAACACAGTGTATAGACGCCAGACTAGTCATTATAAAGCCCCCAGACCAGTCCTTGTAAAAACGCCAGACCAGTCCTTATACAGACCCCAGACCAGTCCTTATACAGACCCCAGACAAGTCGTTATACAAACCCCAGACCGATCATTATACAGACCCCAGACCCCTTAGAAGATAGCCACGGTACTTCTGTAGATGGGTGCACAAATAAGATCCTGTCCCGTAGATACATAAAGACCCCAAACCAGTCCTTAATACAAGCAGCAGGTGATCCACGCAGATCCTCACCTCTCCTCCTGGGTGATGATCAGATTGATGGTCATTTCAGTAAAACTTCCCTTTTATTCATTAACATCCCTGACATTTGTACGCATGAGTCCAGTGGGCGGTCCTACTAGCGATTGACAGGGTTCACTGTATGACTGTGTATGCACAGAGAGCCGTCAATCACTAGTAGGACCGCCCACTGGACTCATAGATGCAGACACCAGGGATGTCAATGAATAAAAGGCAAGTTACACTGAATCTTTCCTACAAGCTGCTATGTCCTCCGGCTCTGCTTCTTGTTCTCTACGCCGTATTGTCCACAGATCGGACCACGTGCATAAGAGTTGTCAGTCTGCTTCCCCGAGGTCCTGAATGTAAAATCTCCCAAATAAAGAAGTGACGTTGGTGTAGTGCCTGCGCAGCGCCCCCTACTGTGGACTCCTTGTGTCTCGGCACAGTCGTGGACTCGCTGTGCATGGTTGAGACAGTTACTCCATTAACAAACATTACGGTGAGGTCAGCGTCAGTCAGCGGCCAAATTACTTCTAGAAATGACTCCACACTCCATTCCCTGAGCTAATGACATGCAAATGAAGGCTCTTTGTTACACTCATTTGCATATGGATGACATCCTAATAAACCAGAGAACATCTCACTATTATCCTCAGATCAAGTGACCTAGAGCAAGGAGATGGGTCATTAATGTGAGCTAAGATATCACCCTGCATTACTACAGATACCAGTGATTGTCTGTCCGCGGTCTCTAACATCATGTCCTCCCTCTATCTAATACTGAATCTCTCCAAAACTGAACTTCATGTGTTTCCTCTTCCACTAACCTACCTATGTCTGATATTGCCGTCTCTGTGTGTGGTTCCACCATTACTTCCCAGCAGCACACTCACTGTCTCGGGGTCATACTTGATTCAGATCTTTGCTTTACTCCTCACATCAAATCACTTGCTCGTTCATGTCATCTACACCTCAAAAACATCCCTAGAATCTGAACTTTTCTTATCATTGACTCTGCAGACTCTTGCTGTCGCTGTTATTCATTCTCGTCTGGACTATTGTAACTCTCTACTACTTGGGTTCCCTTTAACCAAACTTTCCCCTCTCCAATCCGTCCTGAATGCAGCCAGGATCATATTCCTCTCCAGCCGTTACCCTGATGCCTTCCCTGTGCCAGTCATTGCACTGGTTACCCATCCGTTACAGAATACAATATAAACTTATCTCTCTCATCACCCACAAAGCGCTCCATGCTTCAGCACCACCCTACATCTCATCCCTCATCTGTGTCTACCACCCTACCCATGTCCGTCGTTCTGCTAATGATCTAAGACTAACCTCCTCAATAATGCGAACCTCCCACTCCCGTCTCCAAGACTTCTCACTAGCTGGGCCAATTCTCTGGACCGCACTACCCAAGGCCATTCAATTAATTCCCAAAACCCACAGTTTTAAGCATGGCCTAAATACGCACTTCCTTACACTGGCCTATCGCCTCCCCTCACTTATCTAACTATCCCCGTTTTGCCCTTCCAACATATTCTTCCAAATCTGATCCCTCGTAGCCTCTATTCACACCCTCCATGCACTCAGTAGCCCCCTGTGTCTGTACTGTACACACTGGCTGGTGACCCGGTCATGCATGATTATGTGAACACCCTATTTATTATATTGATGTACGAGTACCTTCTCTAATGTAAAGTGCTGCAGTATATGTTGGTGCTATAAAAATAATTATTATTATTATTACTATAGAACTTTGAGCAAGGAGAAACAGCACTTTCTATCTATTATCTATCTATTTTCTATCATCTATCTATCTATTATCTATCTATCATCTATCTATTTATTATCTATCATCTATCTATTATCTATCTATCATCTATCTATCTATTATCTATCTATTATCTATCTATTATCTATCATCTATCTATCACCTATCTATTATCTATCTATTATCTATCTATCTCTATATATTATCTATCTATTATCTATCTATTATCTATCTATCATCTATCTATTATCTATCTATCGTCTATCTATTATCTATCATCTATTATCTATCTATCATCTATCTATTATCTATCTATCTATTATCTATCATCTATCTATTATCTATTATCTATCTATTAACTTTCATCTATTATCTATCTAATATCTATCTGTCATCTATCATCTATCTAACTATCTATCTATCATCTATCTATTATCTATCTATTATCTATTATCTATCTATCTATCTATCATCTATCTATCATCTATCTATTATCTATCTATTATCTATCTATCATCTACTATCTATCTATTATCTATCTATTATCTATTATCTATCATCTATTATCTATCTATTATCTATCTGTCATCTATCATCTATCTATCATCTATCTATTATCAATCTATCTGTCTCGCTAGCTCATATCTATCTCTCATATATCCATCTATCTTTAACAGTGCAGCTAGCAGGTATGGCGGCCGTCCGGAGCCCACTCACACAGTGACGCCCCCACTCCGGGAAAGCGCCACTCTCACACACACACAGCGCCTCCACTTGGATTCTTAGAGAAGGAGAATAGCTGCATCGTTTTTTTTCTTGGGCATTATTACATTTAAACAGGCATTCAGGGGGCGCTATTACTTTTTGTGGGACAGTCAGGAGAATGTTACTTAATAAGGGGGCATTCTGGGCATTATTACTTTTGGGCGACTCTGAAGGGGCATTATTACTTTTAGGGGGTTCTGAGGTGACATTATTACTTTTGGGGAACTCTGAAGGGGCATTATTACTTTTGGGGGACTTTGAAGGGGCATTATTACTTTTAGGGGGTTCTGAGGTGACATTATTACTTTTGGGGAACTCTGTAGGGGCATTATTACTTTTAGGGTGTTCTGAGGTGCCATTATTACTTTTGGGGAACTCTGAAGGGGCATTATTACTTTTTGAGGAGCTCTGAAGGGGCATTATTACATTTGGTGAACTCTGAAGGGGAATTATTACTTTTGGGGGGTTCTGAGGTGACATTATTACTTTTTGAGGGGTTCTGAAGGGTCATTATTACTTTTGGGGGACTCTCAAGGGGCATTATTACTTTTTGGGGGGTTTGAAGGCGCATGATTACATTAAAAGGGGCATTAAAAGGGGCAATTATACCCTTCAAAAGGGGCAAACATGGGTCATTATTACTGAAAAGGCGGGGACAATGCTGGAAATGTAAGAAGTCAAATGTCTCTGTGTGATAAACTGTGCAGACAAGTTGTGGCTGGGAGAAGTGGTTGTGATGGTCTGGGCTGGAAGGAGAAGATGGGAAAGCTGAAAGGATGCACCTTTTATCCAGAGACAAAATAAAAACGCTCTCACAATCTTCTCCTTACAACACATGAAGTGCGGCAGCTCGTAACACGGGAAAGTAAATTTCATGCTTCAGTCCTTGGTGCCTTACACATTGGCACCATGGAGAGAAGGAAATGGCGGCTCGGGCTCAGCACAATGCACAGCAATCAGTGTGCAATTTTCTGGGGGCAATGTGCAGTAGGGTCCGGCGGCACAATGTGGGAGTGGGGGAGGGAAAATTGGTTCAATATTATCAAATATGAAGAGGATGATGGGACTTTTCCTACTTTACATCTCTCGGCAGGGGGTCGGATATTGTAAATAGAACAGCAGGATGGAAAACTCAATACAATCACTTGTAAAATAATCTCGCACTGCGGGAGCACTAGAAGAGAAGCAGGAAAACACTACAGTCAAAGCCTCTCTCCAGCAGGATGTGGCTGATAACAGGGAGCAACAGAGTGAGAATAAACATTAAAAATATAGCTCCGAGTTGTAAGTTGTAGGGGTCTGTACAGTATGCCAAGAATTGCTTCTAGGGAAGAATTACCCCGCAATGTAGTGTCACATGGAGGCACACACGGAGCCAAAGCCATAATTATGTAGCCACCAGCCAAAAGTGATTTGCCTGCTTGTTGATGGTTTCCATTCCAAACTATAAGTGAAAACAGCAAAACAGGTTTTTGCTGCAAATAAAAACTGCATAGGTGGAGCCTTTAACTCCAAAATGTTGCAGTTGTGCCATATAGTAGCGCAAGCAGGGCAACAGTCATAATTAGAATTAAACTAGTCAAAAGCAATTAACCATGTTATAAAGATGTATTACAAAGCTGAAGGATGTGACATCAGTTGACTATAGAGCAAAGGAGTATTGTCCCCCTAAAATGGTGCAATACGGGGTACATATATATGGGACGTATATAGCGGCGCATGTGGGGCTTAAGTTATAATTAGAAAAATGAAGTCATGTGAACACTATTCAAAAGTTATCTGTCTGCTTGTTGATGGTTTCCACTGCAAACTATAATTGAAAGTTGCAAAAGATACCCTAATGCATCCAGCCTTGGATGCATTGGCCTTCTTGCTGATGGTTTCCACTGCATCAAATAAGTAAAAACAGCAAAGAAGGTGGAAAAAGCTATACTATACTGTAAAGATGAAATGTCCCTTTAATGTCAAGGAAAGTCTGTAAAAATCTTCCTCATGGCTAAATCTCTCCAAAGTCCCAATAAATGATGTTCTTTTCTTCTTGTCATCTCTTGCTAAGCTGTGAACATCATCCGTGGGAACCGTGGAAGCACTTAATGCTGTGTGGGCAGCGCTAATGGGTTCACACGTTCCCTTCTTTATTGACACCGCGGTCTCCTGTATATTTTGCAGTTCGTCACCTCAATGTCAGGCAGCTGCTGCTCAGCCACGTATGGTCCAGGCCTCCCGGTAGTACACTTAGAATTTGATTCACGGCTCTCCGGGTTTTATGAATCTAATAAAGCGTCAATAATTTGTACAGAAAGTAATGCAGCCCCACGTAAAACGGGATTACGAGTTTCTGACAATCAATTAATGAGTTGTAAAAGTGATTTGTGGTCAGTGGAGACAAAGGGGGAAATAAACATTACATCGTCATAATCCATTGTAAGAGCCAGATGGTGCAGAGGGCACCCTGGGAGCGCAGGCGCAGGGACCGGACGTACCTTGGCGCTGCTTAGGCAAAAAAAATATGGCCCAATTATAAGAACGGCTTATTTTCCATTAAATGGGCTGTAAAACATGATATTTATTGAGAAAGGAAACCGACCCTCGCAGCGTTCGCCCATAAGTATGCACTAAAGACGCTAATGTGAAATATTTCACCCTGAAACTGCCCATTTATGTTTATAACTAATGTAATCAGTAGCTTAAAACTTACTTTAAATATTTTTATCCTTATTTTTTTCACATTGTTGTTTAGTTTTTTTTTTATTTAAATAGATTTAAAACTTGATTGCTATCATTATAACCGTCCTGTAACACCAGTATCGGTACTTTCCCCATCTGTCTCCACTTCTGTCGATGGCCGGCGTCGCACCATTGTCGTCAGTAACGCAGGACGACAATGCAACAGTTGTTTAATCTTTTGGAGACTTGTGGCTCCACAATGGCAGTCAGATTGGAGATCAATTCCTGACCCCTGGGTTCCTGTCTCCTTTTGCCGGTTATAGCTTCTGCCTGACCTGGTTCACACCCCTGTGCTCTGCTCCTGTTGTGTTAGCATTGATTCTTGCTTCTGAACTCTCATATCCTGAGTATTCTTCTGACTGACAACTTTGTTTCTATCCTAACCTTCTGATTTTGACCCGGAGACCTGACCATTCCCTGCCAGCTTGCTCCACCAGCCAACAACGGTGGACTCAACCCAGGGCCTCTGTGTAAGTACAAATCCCTGTACAGGGGATAAAGGGTAAAGTCCAGGGTTCTCATGGGACCGATAGATGGAGTGGCTAATGTAGGAGCCCTATTTAGAGCTGCCGGCAACCAAAATTAGAGCTACTTCACAGGTCTGAGTTAAGTTTCTCTGACAGATCTTCTGAATCGACATAGTTACATGATATAAATACAGCAACCACCAGGGGGCGTTCATAGCACGAGTTTTACTATTGAGAGCAGTGCATGCAGTTTGTGCAGTGAGCTCCCCCTGGTGGCGGCTGCCGGAGGGAAAAAATGTCTCTAATTTTAGACAGGAAATTTGGACCATTGTATCGAGAAAAGATATTGATGGTGGCGGATCGTGGATTTAAAGATGGGAATCTGACACTGGGGTTCAGTGACACTACCATGTAAAGTCAGTGCTATGTGCAATATCCGGTGTCTGACAGTCAGTGGTTTATATGGGGTGGGCTGCAAAATCCAGACCCCTGTGCCGCTTATTTGTCAGAACTGACTTATAGTAAAACTGTCTGCTGTTCATAGCACCCAATTAGAGCCCCAGCTTTAATTTCACCATAGTAACTGAAGCTCAGCTTTCATTTTAACATAGCAACTAGAGCTCAGCTTTCATTTTACCATAGCAACCGAAGCCCAGCTTTCATTTAACCATAGCAACCAGAGCTCAGCTTTTATTTTACCATAGCAACTAGAGCTCAGCTTTCATTTTACCATAGCAACTAGAGCTCAGCTTTCATTTTACCATAGCAACCGAAGCTCAGCTTTCATTTAACCATAGCAACCCGAGCTCAGCTTTTATTTTACCATAGCAACCGAAGTTGCTCAGCTTTCATTTAACCATTGCAACTGAAACTCAGCTTTCATTTTACCATAGCAACTAGAGCTCAGCTTTCATTTTACCATAGCAACCGAAGTTTAGCTTTCATTTTAATATAGCAACTAGAGCTCAGCTTTCATTTCAACATAGCAACTGGAGAGCACCTTTCATTTTACCATAGCAACCGAAGCTCAGCTTTAATTTTATCATAGCAACTGGAGCTCATTTTTAATTTTACCATAGCAACCAATCAGCGCTCAGCTTTCATTTTACCTTAGCTGTGTAAAAATTGAATGCGGCAGTTGTGATTTGTGTGACTGTACAACATGGTGTGTTATGATTTTGGAGGCGCTGTGCACACAGGATCAGTCACAGACACACGACTGCTCTGCTGGTGTCCGCACCTTCCCACTCCAGTAATAAGCCGAAAACAGGATGAGGTGTGGAAGGGATGTAATACAGTATCGGTTGCGATTCCATAAATAGTGAGACACCCGTCATGGTGCAGACGTCCAGGAGATGATTATGAGAAGCCCGAGGAAGTTCCAGTAAAAATGCCCCCAGCAGTCGCAGAACAAAATGGCGCTTCATATGGACATCACCACCAAGTGTCAACAGTTGGGGGGTTACAAGAGCGATGTGATGGTGGACGCAATGGGGACCAGTTGCATCATGCGATGAGGCACGACCCCTTTATAATCAGGTGTGACCTCACACAGCACAAGCGGCACCAGCATCCCGGCATCACTGGGATATCAGCGTCAGTGCCGGCGGTGGGTGCGCGGGCTGAGGGTCCAGTATTTCTACATGACATAGAAGTCATTGGGCCCCATAACAGAAGTGTAATGCACTCTCCATAATCCTCCATATAGTATAATGCACTCCCCATAGTCCTCCACATAGTATAATGCACTCCCCATTGTCCTCCATATAGTATAATGCACTCCCATAGTCCTCCATATAGTATATTGCACTCCCCATTGTCCTCCATATAGTATAATGCACGCCATAGTCCTCCATATAGTATAATGCACAGCCCATAGTCCTCCATATAGTATAATGTACTCTCCATAATCCTCCATATAGTATATTGCACTCCCCATTGTCTTCCATATAGTATAATGCATCCTGTAGTCCTCCATATAGTATAATGCACTCTCCATAATCCTCCAAACAGAATACTGCACTCCCCATTGTCTTCCATATAGTATAATGCATCCTGTAGTCCTCCATATAGTATAATGCACTCTCCATAATCCTCCAAACAGAATACTGCACTCCCCATTGTCCTCTATATAGTATAATACACGCCATAGTCCTCCATATAGTATAATGCACGGCCCACAGTCATCCTTGTAGTATAATGCACACCCCATAGTCCTCCATATAGTATAATGCACTCCCCATAGTCATTCATGTAGTATAATGCACAGCCCATAGTCCTCCATGTAGTATAATGTACAGCCCATATTTCTCCATATAGTATAATGCACAGCCCATAGTCATCCATGTAGTATAATGCACAGCTCATTGTCATCCATGTAGTATAATGCACAGCCCATAGTCACCCATGTAGTATAATACACAGCCCATAGTCCTCCATATAGTATAATGCACTCCCCATAGTCATTCATGTAGTATAATGCACAGCCCATAGTCATCCATGTAGTATAATGCACGGCCCATAGTCCATACATGTATTATAATGTACGGCCCATAGTCATCCATGTAGTATAATGCACGGCCCATAGTGATCCATATAGTATAATGCACAGCCCATAGTCATCCATGTAGTATAATGCACAGCCCTTAGTCATCCATGTAGTATAATGCAAAGCCCATAGTCATCCATGTAGTATAATGCACTCCCCAAAGTCATTCATGTAGTATAATGCACAGCCCATAGTCATCCATTTAGTATAATGCACAGCCCATAGTCCATACATGTAGTATAATGTACGGCCCATAGTCATCCATGTAGTATAATGCACAGCCCATAGTCCTCCATATAGTATAATGCACAGCCCATAGTCATCCATGTAGTATAATGCACAGCCCATAGTCATCCATGTAGTATAATGCACGGCCCATAGTCATCCATGTAGTATAATGCACAGCCCATTGTCATCCATGTAGTATAATACACAGCCCATAGTCCATACATGTAGTATAATGTACAGCCCATAGTCATCCATGTAGTATAATGCACGGCCCATAGTCATCCATATAGTATAATGCACAGCCCATAGCCATCCATATAGTATAATGCACGGCCCATAGTCATCCATGTAGTATAATGCATAGCCCATAGTCACCCATCTAGTATAATGCATATCCCATAGTCATCCATATAATGCACAGCCCATAGCCATCCATATAGTATAATGCACGGCCCATAGTCCTCCATGTAGTATAATGCACAGCCCATAGTCACCCATCTAGTATAATGCATATCCCATAGTCATCCATATAATGCACAGCCCATAGCCATCCATATAGTATAATGCACGGCCCATAGTCATCCATATAGTATAATGCACAACCCATAGCCATCCATATAGTATAATGCACGGCCCATAGTCATCCATGTAGTATAATGCATAGCCCATAGTCCTCCATGTAGTATAATGCACAGCCCATAGTCCTCCATGTAGTATAATGCACAGCCCATAGTCCTCCATGTAGTATAATGCACGGCCCATAGTCCTCCATGTAGTATAATGCACAGCCCATAGTCACCCATCTAGTATAATGCATATCCCATAGTCATCCATATAATGCACAGCCCATAGTCCTCCATGTAGTATAATGCACGGCCCATAGTCCTCCATGTAGTATAATGCACAGCCCATAGTCACCCATCTAGTATAATGCATATCCCATAGTCATCCATATAATACACAGCCCATAGTCCATCCATGTAGTATAATGTAAAACCCATAGTCCTCCATGTAGTATAATGCACAGCCCATAGTCATTCATGTAGTATAATGCACAGCCCATAGTCATCCATATAATACACAGCCCATAGTCCATCCATGTAGTATAATGTAAAACCCATAGTCCTCCATGTAGTATAATGTAAAGCCCATAGTCATCCATGTAGTATAATTCACACCCCATAGTCCTCCACATAGTATAATGCACTCCCCATAGTCATTCATGTAGTATAATGCACAGCCCATAGTCCATACATGTAGTATAATGTACAGCCCATAGTCAACCATGTAGTATAATGCACGGCCCATAGTCATCCATGTAGTATAATGCACAGCCCATAGTCATCCATGTAGTATAATGCACGGCTCATAATCCTCCATATAGTATAATACACGCCATAGTCCTCCATATAGTATAATGCATGGCCCACAGTCATCCTTGTAGTATAATGCACACCCCATAGTCCTCCATATAGTATAATGCACGCCATAGTCCTCCATATAGTATAATGCACTCCCCATAGTCATTCATGTAGTATAATGCACAGCCCATAGTCCATACATGTAGTATAAAGTACAGCCCATAGTCAACCATGTAGTATAATGTACAGCCCATAGTCAACCATGTAGTATAATGCACAGCCCATAGTTCTCCATATAGTATAATGCACAGCCCATAGTCATCCATGTAGTATAATGCACAGCTCATTGTCATCCATGTAGTATAATGCACAGCCCATAGTCACCCATGTAGTATAATACACAGCCCATAGTCCTCCATATAGTATAATGCACTCCCCATAGTCATTCATGTAGTATAATGCACAGCCCAAAGTCATCCATGTAGTATAATGCACAGCCCATAGTCCATACATGTATTATAATGTACGGCCCATAGTCATCCATGTAGTATAATGCACGGCCCATAGTCATCCATATAGTATAATGCACAGCCCATAGTCATCCATGTAGTATAATGCACAGCCCATAGTCATAAATGTAGTATAATGCACTCCCCATAGTCATTCATGTAGTATAATGCACAGCCCATAGTCATCCATGTAGTATAATGCACAGCCCATAGTCCATACATGTAGTATAATGTACGGCTCATAGTCATCCATGTAGTATAATGCACAGCCCATAGTCCTCCATATAGTATAATGCACAGCCCATAGTCATCCATGTAGTATAATGCACAGCCCATAGTCATCCATGTAGTATAATGCACGGCCCATAGTCATCCATGTAGTATAATACACAGCCCATTGTCATCCATGTAGTATAATACACAGCCCATAGTCCATCATGTAGTATAATGTACAGCCCATAATCATCCATGTAGTATAATGCACAGCCCATAGTCCTCCATATAGTGTAATGCACAGCCCATAGTCATCCATGTAGTATAATGCACAGCCCATAGTCCTCTATATAGTATAATGCACGGCCCATAGCCATCCATGTAGTATAATGCACAGCCCATAGTCATCCATGTAGTATAATGCACAGCCCATAGTCCATACATGTAGTATAATGTACAGCCCATAGTCATCCATGTAGTATAATGCACAGCCCATAGTCCTCCATATAGTATAATGCACAGCCCATAGTCATCCATGTAGTATAATGCACAGCCCATAGTCATCCATGTAGTATAATGCACAGCCCATAGCCATCCATGTAGTATAATGCACAGCCCATAGTTACCCATGTAGTATAATGCACAGCCCATAGTCCTCTATGTAGTATAATGCACAGCCCATAGTCACCCATGTAGTATAATGCACAGCCCATAGCCATCCATATAGTATAATGCACAGCCCATAGTCATCCATGTAGTATAATGCATAGCCCATAGTCCTCCATGTAGTATAATGCACAGCCCATAGTCCTGCATGTAGTATAATGCATAGCCCATAGTCCTCCATGTAGTATAATGCACGACCCATAGTCCTCCATGTAGTATAATGCACAGCCCATAGTCCTCCATGTAGTATAATGCACAGCCCATAGTCCTCCATGTAGTATAATGCACGGCCCATAGTCCTCCATGTAGTATAATGCACAGCCCATAGTCACCCATCTAGTATAATGCATATCCCATAGTCATCCATATAATGCACAGCCCATAGTCCTCCATGTAGTATAATGCACAGCCCAAAGTCACCCATCTAGTATAATGCATATCCCATAGTCATCCATATAATGCACAGCCCATAGCCATCCATATAGTATAATGCACGGCCCATAGTCATCCATGTAGTATAATGCATAGCCCATAGTCACCATCTAGTATAATGCATATCCCATAGTCATCCATATAATGCACAGCCCATAGCCATCCATATAGTATAATGCACGGCCCATAGTCATCCATATAGTATAATGCACAGCCCATAGCCATCCATATAGTATAATGCACAGCCCATAGTCCATACATGTATTATAATGTACGGCTCATAGTCATCCATGTAGTATAATGCACGGCCCATAGTCATCCATATAGTATAATGCACAGCCCATAGTCATCCATGTAGTATAATGCACAGCCCATAGTCATCCATGTAGGATAATGCACTCCCCATAGTCATTCATGTAGTATAATGCACAGCCCATAGTCATCCATGTAGTATAATGCACAGCCCATAGTCCATACATGTAGTATAATGTACGGCTCATAGTCATCCATGTAGTATAATGCACAGCCCATAGTCCTCCATATAGTATAATGCACAGCCCATAGTCATCCATGTAGTATAATGCACAGCCCATAGTCATCCATGTAGTATAATGCACGGCCCATAGTCATCCATGTAGTATAATACACAGCCCATTGTCATCCATGTAGTATAATACATAGCCCATAGTCCTCTATATAGTATAATGCACGGCCCATAGCCATCCATGTAGTATAATGCACAGCCCATAGTCATCCATGTAGTATAATGCACAGCCCATAGCCATCCATGTAGTATAATGCACAGCCCATAGTCCATACATGTAGTATAATATACAGCCCATAGTCATCCATGTAGTATAATGCACAGCCCATAGTCCTCCATATAGTATAATGCACAGCCCATAGTCATCCATGTAGTATAATGCACAGCCCATAGTCATCCATGTAGTATAATGCACAGCCCATAGCCATCCATGTAGTATAATGCACAGCCCATAGTCACCCATGTAGTATAATGCACAGCCCATAGTCCTCTATGTAGTATAATGCACAGCCCGTAGTCACCCATGTAGTATAATGCACAGCCCATAGTCATCCATATAGTATAATGCACAGCCCATAGTCATCCATGTAGTATAATGCACGGCCCATAGTCATCCATGTAGTATAATGCACAGCCCATAGTCATCCATGTAGTATAATGCACGGCTCATAATCCTCCATATAGTATAATGCACTCCCCATAGTCCTCCATATAGTATAATGCACGGCCCACAGTCATCCTTGTAGTATAATGCACACCCCATAGTCCTCCATATAGTATAATGCACGCCATAGTCCTCCATATAGTATAATGCACTCCCCATAGTCATTCATGTAGTATAATGCACAGCCCATAGTCCATGCATGTAGTATAAAGTACAGCCCATAGTCAACCATGTAGTATAATGTACAGCCCATAGTCAACCATGTAGTATAATGCACAGCCCATAGTTCTCCATATAGTATAATGCACAGCCCATAGTCACCCATGTAGTATAATACACAGCCCATAGTCCTCCATATAGTATAATGCACTCCCCATAGTCATTCATGTAGTATAATGCACAGCTCATAGTCATCCATGTAGTATAATGCACAGCCCATAGTCCATACATGTATTATAATATACGGCCCATAGTCATCCATGTAGTATAATGCACGGCCCATAGTCATCCATATAGTATAATGCACAGCCCATAGTCATCCATGTAGTATAATGCACAGCCCATAGTCATCCATGTAGTATAATGCACAGCCCATAGTCATAAATGTAGTATAATGCACTCCCCATAGTCATTCATGTAGTATAATGCACAGCCCATAGTCATCCATGTAGTATAATGCACAGCCCATAGTCCATACATGTAGTATAATGTACGGCTCATAGTCATCCATGTAGTATAATGCACAGCCCATAGTCCTCCATATAGTATAATGCACAGCCCATAGTCATCCATGTAGTATAATGCACAGCCCATAGTCATCCATGTAGTATAATGCACGGCCCATAGTCATCCATGTAGTATAATACACAGCCCATTGTCATCCATGTAGTATAATACACAGCCCATAGTCCATACATGTAGTATAATGTACAGCTCATAGTCCTCCATGTAGTATAATGCACAGCCCATAGTCCTCCATGTAGTATAATGCACGGCCCATAGTCCTCCATGTAGTATAATGCACAGCCCATAGTCACCCATCTAGTATAATGCATATCCCATAGTCATCCATATAATGCACAGCCCATAGTCCTCCATGTAGTATAATGCACGGCCCATAGTCCTCCATGTAGTATAATGCACAGCCCAAAGTCACCCATCTAGTATACTGCATATCCCATAGTCATCCATATAATGCACAGCCCATAGCCATCCATATAGTATAATGCACGGCCCATAGTCATCCATGTAGTATAATGCATAGCCCATAGTCACCCATCTAGTATAATGCATATCCCATAGTCATCCATATAATGCACAGCCCATAGCCATCCATATAGTATAATGCACGGCCCATAGTCATCCATATAGTATAATGCACAGCCCATAGCCATCCATATAGTATAATGCACGGCCCATAGTCATCCATGTAGTATAATGCATAGCCCATAGTTACCCATCTAGTATAATGCATATCCCATAGTCATCCATATAATGCACAGCCCATAGCCATCCATATAGTATAATGCACGACCCATAGTCCTCCATGTAGTATAATGCACAGCCCATAGTCACCCATCTAGTATAATGCATATCCCATAGTCATCCATATAATGCACTCCCCATAGTCATTCATGTAGTATAATGCACAGCCCATAGTCATCCATGTAGTATAATGCACAGCCCATAGTCCATACATGTATTATAATGTACGGCCCATAGTCATCCATGTAGTATAATGCACGTCCCATAGTCATCCATATAGTATAATGCACAGCCCATAGTCATCCATGTAGTATAATGCACAGCCCATAGTCATCCATGTAGGATAATGCACTCCCCATAGTCATTCATGTAGTATAATGCACAGCCCATAGTCATCCATGTAGTATAATGCACAGCCCATAGTCCATACATGTAGTATAATGTACGGCTCATAGTCATCCATGTAGTATAATGCACAGCCCATAGTCCTCCATATAGTATAATGCACAGCCCATAGTCATCCATGTAGTATAATGCACAGCCCATAGTCATCCATGTAGTATAATGCACGGCCCATAGTCATCCATGTAGTATAATACACAGCCCATTGTCATCCATGTAGTAGAATACACAGCCCATAGTCCATCATGTAGTATAATGTACAGCCCATAGTCATCCATGTAGTATAATGCACAGCCCATAGTCCTCTATATAGTATAATGCACCGCACATAGCCATCCATGTAGTATAATGCACAGCCCATAGTCATCCATGTAGTATAATGCACAGCCCATAGTCATCCATGTAGTATAATGCACAGCCCATAGTCATCCATGTAGTATAATGCACAGCCCATAGCCATCCATGTAGTATAATGCACAGCCCATAGTCACCCATGTAGTATAATGCACAGCCCATAGCCATCCATATAGTATAATGCACGGCCCATAGTCATCCATGTAGTATAATGCATAGCCCATAGTCCTCCATGTAGTATAATGCACAGCCCATAGTCCTCCATGTAGTATAATGCACAGCTCATAGTCCTCCATGTAGTATAATGCACGGCCCATAGTCCTCCATGTAGTATAATGCACAGCCCATAGTCCTTCATGTAGTATAATGCACAGCCCATAGTCCTCCATGTAGTATAATGCACGGCCCATAGTCCTCCATGTAGTATAATGCACAGCCCATAGTCACCCATCTAGTATAATGCATATCCCATAGTCATCCATATAATGCACAGCCCATAGCCATCCATATAGTATAATGCACGGCCCATAGTCATCCATGTAGTATAATGCATAGCCCATAGTCACCCATCTAGTATAATGCATATCCCATAGTCATCCATATAATGCACAGCCCATAGCCATCCATATAGTATAATGCACGGCCCATAGTCATCCATATAGTATAATGCACAGCCCATAGCCATCCAAATAGTATAATGCACGGCCCATAGTCATCCATGTAGTATAATGCATAGCCCATAGTCACCCATCTAGTATAATGCATATCCCATAGTCATCCATATAATGCACAGCCCATAGCCATCCATATAGTATAATGCACGGCCCATAGTCCTCCATGTAGTATAATGCACAGCCCATAGTCACCCATCTAGTATAATGCATATCCCATAGTCATCCATATAATGCACAGCCCATAGCCATCCATATAGTATAATGCACAGCCCATAGTCATCCATATAGTATAATGCACAGCCCATAGCCATCCATATAGTATAATGCATGGCCCATAGTCATCCATGTAGTATAATGCATAGCCCATAGTCCTCCATGTAGTATAATGCACAGCCCATAGTCCTCCATGTAGTATAATGCACGGCCCATAGTCCTCCATGTAGTATAATGCACAGCCCATAGTCACCCATCTAGTATAATGCATATCCCATAGTCATCCATATAATGCACAGCCCATAGTCCTCCATGTAGTATAATGCACGGCCCATAGTCCTCCATGTAGTATAATGCACAGCCCATAGTCACCCATCTAGTATAATGCATATCCCATAGTCATCCATATAATACACAGCCCATAGTCCATCCATGTAGTATAATGTAAAACCCATAGTCCTCCATGTAGTATAATGTACAGCCCATAGTCATCCATGTAGTATAATTCACACCCCATAGTCCTCCATATAGTATAATGCACAGCCCATAGTCATCCATATAATACACAGCCCATAGTCCATCCATGTAGTATAATGTAAAACCCATAGTCCTCCATGTAGTATAATGTACAGCTCATAGTCATCCATGTAGTATAATTCACACCCCATAGTCCTCCATATAGTATAATGCACGCCATAGTCCTCCATATAGTATAATGCACTCCCCATAGTCCTCCATATAGTATAATGCATGCCATAGTCCTCCATATAGTATAATGCACTCCCCATAGTCATTCATGTAGTATAATGCACAGCCCATAGTCCATACATGTAGTATAATGTACAGCCCATAGTCAACCATGTAGTATAATGCACGGCCCATAGTCATCCATGTAGTATAATGCACAGCCCATAGTCATCCATGTAGTATAATGCACGGCTCATAATCCTCCATATAGTATAATGCACTCCCCATAGTCCTCCATATAGTATAATACACGCCATAGTCCTCCATATAGTATAATGCACGGCCCACAGTCATCCTTGTAGTATAATGCACACCCCATAGTCCTCCATATAGTATAATGCACGCCATAGTCCTCCATATAGTATAATGCACTCCCCATAATCATTCATGTAGTATAATGCACAGCCCATAGTCCATACATGTAGTATAATGTACAGCCCATAGTCAACCATGTAGTATAATGCACGGCTCATAATCCTCCATATAGTATAATGCACTCCCCATAGTCCTCCATATAGTATAATACACGCCATAGTCCTCCATATAGTATAATGCACGGCCCACAGTCATCCTTGTAGTATAATGCACAGCCCAAAGTCCTCCATATAGTATAATGCACGCCATAGTCCTCCATATAGTATATTGCACGGCCCACAGTCATCCTTGTAGTATAATGCACACCCCATAGTCCTCCATATAGTATAATGCACGCCATAGTCCTCCATATAGTATAATGCACTCCCCATAGTCATTCATGTAGTATAATGCACAGCCCATAGTCCATACATGTAGCATAATGTACAGCCCATAGTCAACCATGTAGTATAATGCACGGCCCATAGTCATCCATGTAGTATAATGCACAGCCCATAGTCATCCATATAGTATAATGCACGCCATAGTCCTCCATATAGTATAATGCACTCCCCATAGTCCTCCATATAGTATAATGCACACCCCATAGTCCTCCATATAGTATAATGCATGCCATAGTCCTCCATATAGTATAATGCACTCCCCATAGTCATTCATGTAGTATAATGCACAGCCCATAGTCCATACATGTAGTATAATGTACAGCCCATAGTCAACCATGTAGTATAATGCACGGCCCATAGTCATCCATGTAGTATAATGCACAGCCCATAGTCATCCATGTAGTATAATGCACGGCTCATAATCCTCCATATAGTATAATGCACTCCCCATAGTCCTCCATATAGTATAATACACGCCATAGTCCTCCATATAGTATAATGCACGGCCCACAGTCATCCTTGTAGTATAATGCACACCCCATAGTCCTCCATATAGTATAATGCACGCCATAGTCCTCCATATAGTATAATGCACTCCCCATAATCATTCATGTAGTATAATGCACAGCCCATAGTCCATACATGTAGTATAATGTACAGCCCATAGTCAACCATGTAGTATAATGCACGGCTCATAATCCTCCATATAGTATAATGCACTCCCCATAGTCCTCCATATAGTATAATACACGCCATAGTCCTCCATATAGTATAATGCACGGCCCACAGTCATCCTTGTAGTATAATGCACAGCCCAAAGTCCTCTATATAGTATAATGCACGCCATAGTCCTCCATATAGTATATTGCACGGCCCACAGTCATCCTTGTAGTATAATGCACACCCCATAGTCCTCCATATAGTATAATGCACGCCATAGTGCTCCATATAGTATAATGCACTCCCCATAGTCATTCATGTAGTATAATGCACAGCCCATAGTCCATACATGTAGCATAATGTACAGCCCATAGTCAACCATGTAGTATAATGCACGGCCCATAGTCATCCATGTAGTATAATGCACAGCCCATAGTTCTCCATATAGTATAATGCACAGCCCATAGTCATCCATGTAGTATAATGCACAGCTCATTGTCATCCATGTAGTATAATGCACAGCCCATAGCCACCCATGTAGTATAATACACAGCCCATAGTCCTCCATATAGTATAATGCACTCCCCATAGTCATTCATGTAGTATAATGCACAGCCCATAGTCATCCATGTAGTATAATGCACAGCCCATAGTCCATACATGTTTTATAATGTACGGCCCATAGTCATCCATGTAGTATAATGCATGGCCCATAGTCATCCATATAGTATAATGCACAGCCCATAGTCATCCATGTAGTATAATGCACAGCCCATAGTCATCCATGTAGTATAATGCACGGCCCATAGTCATCCATGTAGTATAATGCACAGCCCATAGTCATCCATGTAGTATAATGCACAGCCCATAGTCATCCATGTAGTATAATGCACTCCCCATAGTCATTCATGTAGTATAATGCACAGCCCATAGTCATCCATGTAGTATAATGCACAGCCCATAGTCCATACATGTTTTATAATGTACGGCCCATAGTCATCCATGTAGTATAATGCACAGCCCATAGTCCTTCATGTAGTATAATGTACAGCCCATAGTTATCCATATAGTATAATGCACAGCCCATAGTCATCCATGTAGTATAATGCACAGCCCATAGTCATCCATGTAGTATAATGCACAGCCCATAGTCCTCCATGTAGTATAATGCACAGCCCATAGTCACCCATCTAGTATAATGCATATCCCATAGTCATCCATGTAGTATAATGCACGGCCCATAGTCATCCATGTAGTATAATGCATTCCCCATTCTGGTATTCTGTATATGTCTCTTATCCTGGGACCCATCCTGGTCTATATATCCCCCATTCTGGTAACAAAAAATAAAGAATTCTACTCACCTTCCCTCGTGTCCCCCGCCGCGCTGCTTCCTCTTTTTACTTCCGAGTGCAAGCGACGGTACCGCCTGATGTCACTGCCATGCAGCCCCAGTCACGTGCACACCGACATCAGCTGCCGGTTTCTGATTGGCCAGCAGCGTGTATTGCCTCGCATGGACCCAACGGGTCTCTGCGCTGCAATACACTTCAGCTGAATGTGAGTCCGAGGACGCACATCCAGTTGAAGTTTATGTGAGCGTCAGCAGGCCCCCACCCACATGGGCCCGGTCGCGACCTCTGCGACCGCAGTCGTAACTCCCCTGGGAGGACAGTAACTGTCAGCAAGAACTGGGTTTCTGTGTGTCACGGCCCGCACTGTGCAATATCCAGTCTCCGGTGGTCAGTGGTATATACCGTATACTGCACCTGGCCTCTTACGATACCATCACAAATTCTAAAGGCCACAAAATAAAATTTTAGTGACTTTGAGTGATAAATTTCATGTTATCAGATTGAAGGACACTCCATTATCCATTTATTGAGATTGATTCACTGTCCTCTGTGGGAATATAAAACACATCAGAAAGGTCAGATAATAAGGATTGTGATCCAAAGCCAAAAGCCAACTACTTAGAGGATTACACGACTCATGTCTTAAAGGCGAACTCCAAATCCCATATTGCAATTTGTAGTCTCAAAATATATTACATCCTGTATTATACCCCAGAGCTGCACTCACTATTCTGCTGGTGCAGTCACTGTGTACATACATTACATTACTGATCCTGAGTTACATCCTGTATTATACCCCAGAGCTGCACTCACTATTCTGCTGGTGCAGTCGCTGTGTACATACATTACATTACTGATCCTGAGTTACATCCTGTATTATACTCCAGAGCTGCACTCACTATTCTGCTGGTGCAGTCACTGTGTACATACATTACATTACTGATCCTGTACTGATCCTGAGTTACATCCTGTATTATACTCCAGAGCTGCACTCACCATTCTGCTGGTGCAGTCACTGTGTACATACATTACATTACTGATCCAGAGTTACATCCTGTATTATACTCCAGAGCTGCACTCACTATTCTGCTGGTGCAGTCACTGTGTACATACATTACATTACTGATCCTGAGTTATATCCTGTATTATACTCCAGAGCTGCACTCACTATTCTGCTGGTGCAGTCACTGTGTACATACATTACATTACTGATCCTGTACTGATCCTGAGTTACATCCTGTATTATACTCCAGAGCTGCACTCACCATTCTGCTGGTGCAGTCACTGTGTACATACATTACATTACTGATCCAGAGTTACATCCTGTATTATACTCCAGAGCTGCACTCACTATTCTGCTGGTGCAGTCACTGTGTACATACATTACATTACTGATCCTGAGTTACATCCTGCATTATACTCCAGAGCTGCACTCACTATTCTGCTGGTGCAGTCACTGTGTACATACATTACATTACTGATCCTGAGTTACATCCTGTATTATACTCCAGAGCTGCACTCACTATTCTGCTGGTGCAGTCACTGTGTACATACATTACATTACTAATCCAGAGTTACATCCTGTATTATACTCCAGAGCTGCACTCACTATTCTGCTGGTGCAGTCACTGTGTACATACATTACATTACTGATCCTGAGTTACATCCTGTATTATACTCCAGAGCTGCACTCACTATTCAGCTGGTGCAGTCACTGTGTACATACACTACATTACTGATCCTGAGTTATATCCTGTATTATACCCCAGAGCTGAAATCACTATTCTGCTGGTGCAGATCATGCGTTACATACATTGCTATACTACAGAGCTGTGTTCAGACACTGAACCAGCAGGCAATGATTGGAGATCTCAGCTCTGTAGCACATAATACCTTTGTTTCTTATAGGAATGATTTGATGACCATGTTTTTGTCTGTTCCAGGGTTTCATTATGTGAAGAGCTCATCTAGTAATCCTCTGAATTTTTACACCTGGAATATTTCCTGGATTATGAGGGAAGTGTTCTCATACAATGGCGCCAGACCCAAGCACGGTAAGTGCCGCACATAGACTTACTGCCTCTGGGGGGTAAGTGCGGGTGTGTTTGTGGTAGGGGACATGTAGTCTAGGTTTTATGTGGGAATTATCAATCACTATGATTGGAGATTGTTCTGTTATTGACGCATGATCATTATAAAGTGTTGAATCCACTGGATCTAATCTGCAGGCGATCACAGGATTCAGATGATGGCGGTAATCACATAGGAGGAAATCTTCATTATGGCGAGAGTGCAGGTGTGAATGTAGATAGATAATAGATAGATGATAGATAGTAGATAGATAGATGATAGATGATAGACAGATGATAGATAGATAACAGATAGATTATAGATAATAGATTGATAATAGATAGATAATAGATAGATGATACATAGATAATAGATAGATAATAGATAATAGATAGATGATAGATAGATAATAGATAGATAGATGATAGATAGATAATAGATAATAGATAGATGATAGATAGATGATAGATAGATGATAGATAATAGATAGATAATAGATAATAGATAGATAATAGATAGATAGATAATAGATAGATGATAGATAGATAATAGATAGATAGATAATAGATAGATGATAGATAATAGATAGATAATAGATAGATGATAGATAGATAATAGATAGATAATATATAATAGATAGATAGATAATAGATAGATAGATAGATAGATAATAGATAGATGATAGATAATAAATAGATAATAGATAGATGATAGATAGATAATAGATAGATGATAGAGAGATAATAGATAGATAATAGATAGATGATAGATAATAGATAATAGATAGATAATAGATAGATGATAGATAGATAGATAGATAGATAATAGATAGATGATAGATAATAGATAGATGATAGATAGATGATAGATAGATAATAGATAGATGATAGATAGATAATAGATAGATAATATATAATAGATAGATAATAGATAGATAGATAGATAATAGATAGATGATAGATAATAAATAGATAGATGATAGATAATAAATAGATAATAGATAGATGATAGATAGATAATAGATAGATGATAGATAATAGATGATAGATAATAGATAATAGATAGATAGATGATAGATGATAGATAATAGATAGATAATAGATAGATGATAGATAGATAGATAGATAATAGATAGATAATAGATAGATGATAGATAATAGATAGATGATAGATAGATAGATAATAGATAGATGATAGATAGATAATAGATAGATAATAGATAGATTATAGATAATAGATTGATAATAGATAGATGATAAATAGATAGATAATAGATAGATAATAGATAATAGATAGATGATAGATAGATAATAGATAGATAGATGATAGATAGATAATAGATAATAGATAGATAATAGATAGATGATAGATAGATGATAGATAATAGATAGATAGATAATAGATAGATAATAGATAGATAATAGATGATAGATAATAGATAGATAATAGATAGATAGATGATAGATAATTGATAGATAATAGATAGATGATAGATAATAGATAGATGATAGAAAGATAATAGATAGATAATATATAATAGATAGATAGATAATAGATAGATAATAGATAGATAGATAATAGATAGATGATAGATAATAAATAGATAGATGATAGATAATAAATAGATAATAGATAGATGATAGATAGATAATAGATAATAGATAGATAATAGATAGATGATAGATAATAGATAGATGATAGATAATAGATAATAGATAGATAATAAATAGATGATAGATAGATAGATAATAGATAGGTAATAGATAGATAATAGATAGATGATAGATAATAGATAGATGATAGATAATAGATAGATGATAGATAGATGATAGATAGATAATAGATAGATGATAGATAGATAATAGATAGATAATAGATAGATTATAGATAATAGATTGATAATAGATAGATGATAGATAATAAATAGATAGATGATAGATAATAAATAGATAATAGATAATAGATAGATGATAGATAGATGATAGATAATAGATAGATAATAGATAGATGATAGATAATAGATAGATGATAGATAATAGATAGATGATAGATAATAGATAATAGATAGATAGATGATAGATGATAGATAATAGATAGATAATAGATAGATGATAGATAGATAATAGATAGATGATAGATAATAGATAGATGATAGATAGATAATAGATAGATGATAGATAGATAATAGATAGATAATAGATAGATTATAGATAATAGATTGATAATAGATAGATGATAAATAGATAGATAATAGATAGATAATAGATAATAGATAGATGATAGATAGATAATAGATAGATAGATGATAGATAGATAATAGATAATAGATAGATGATAGATAGATGATAGATAGATGATAGATAATAGATAGATAATAGATAGATAATAGATAATAGATAGATAATAGATAGATAGATAATAGATAGATGATAGATAGATAATAGATAGATAGATAATAGATAGATGATAGATAATAGATAGATAATAGATAGATGATAGATAGATAATAGATAGATAATATATAATAGATAGATAGATAATAGATAGATAATAGATAGATAGAGATAGATAGATAGATAATAGATAGATGATAGATAATAAATAGATAATAGATAGATGATAGATAGATAATAGATAGATGATAGAGAGATAATAGATAGATAATAGATAGATGATAGATAATAGATAATAGATAGATAATAGATAGATGATAGATAGATAGATAGATAGATAGATAATAGATAGATGATAGATAATAGATAGATGATAGATAGATGATAGATAGATAATAGATAGATGATAGATAGATAATAGATAGATAATATATAATAGATAGATAATAGATAGATAGATAGATAATAGATAGATGATAGATAATAAATAGATAGATGATAGATAATAAATAGATAATAGATAGATGATAGATAGATAATAGATAGATGATAGATAATAGATGATAGATAATAGATAATAGATAGATAGATGATAGATGATAGATAATAGATAGATAATAGATAGATGATAGATAGATAGATAGATAATAGATAGATAATAGATAGATGATAGATAATAGATAGATGATAGATAGATAGATAATAGATAGATGATAGATAGATAATAGATAGATAATAGATAGATTATAGATAATAGATTGATAATAGATAGATGATAAATAGATAGATAATAGATAGATAATAGATAATAGATAGATGATAGATAGATAATAGATAGATAGATGATAGATAGATAATAGATAATAGATAGATAATAGATAGATGATAGATAGATGATAGATAATAGATAGATAGATAATAGATAGATAATAGATAGATAATAGATGATAGATAATAGATAGATAATAGATAGATAGATGATAGATAATTGATAGATAATAGATAGATGATAGATAATAGATAGATGATAGAAAGATAATAGATAGATAATATATAATAGATAGATAGATAATAGATAGATAATAGATAGATAGATAATAGATAGATGATAGATAATAAATAGATAGATGATAGATAATAAATAGATAATAGATAGATGATAGATAGATAATAGATAATAGATAGATAATAGATAGATGATAGATAATAGATAGATGATAGATAATAGATAATAGATAGATAATAAATAGATGATAGATAGATAGATAATAGATAGGTAATAGATAGATAATAGATAGATGATAGATAATAGATAGATGATAGATAATAGATAGATGATAGATAGATGATAGATAGATAATAGATAGATGATAGATAGATAATAGATAGATAATAGATAGATTATAGATAATAGATTGATAATAGATAGATGATAGATAATAAATAGATAGATGATAGATAATAAATAGATAATAGATAATAGATAGATGATAGATAGATGATAGATAATAGATAGATAATAGATAGATGATAGATAATAGATAGATGATAGATAATAGATAATAGATAGATAGATGATAGATGATAGATAATAGATAGATAATAGATAGATGATAGATAGATAATAGATAGATGATAGATAATAGATAGATGATAGATAGATAATAGATAGATGATAGATAGATAATAGATAGATAATAGATAGATTATAGATAATAGATTGATAATAGATAGATGATAAATAGATAGATAATAGATAGATAATAGATAATAGATAGATGATAGATAGATAATAGATAGATAGATGATAGATAGATAATAGATAATAGATAGATGATAGATAGATGATAGATAGATGATAGATAATAGATAGATAATAGATAGATAATAGATAATAGATAGATAATAGATAGATAGATAATAGATAGATGATAGATAGATAATAGATAGATAGATAATAGATAGATGATAGATAATAGATAGATAATAGATAGATGATAGATAGATAATAGATAGATAATATATAATAGATAGATAGATAATAGATAGATAATAGATAGATAGAGATAGATAGATAGATAATAGATAGATGATAGATAATAAATAGATAATAGATAGATGATAGATAGATAATAGATAGATGATAGAGAGATAATAGATAGATAATAGATAGATGATAGATAATAGATAATAGATAGATAATAGATAGATGATAGATAGATAGATAGATAGATAATAGATAGATGATAGATAATAGATAGATGATAGATAGATGATAGATAGATAATAGATAGATGATAGATAGATAATAGATAGATAATATATAATAGATAGATAATAGATAGATAGATAATAGATAGATGATAGATAATAAATAGATAGATGATAGATAATAAATAGATAATAGATAGATGATAGATAGATAATAGATAGATGATAGATAATAGATGATAGATAATAGATAATAGATAGATAGATGATAGATGATAGATAATAGATAGATAATAGATAGATGATAGATAGATAGATAATAGATAGATAATAGATAGATGATAGATAATAGATAGATGATAGATAGATAGATAATAGATAGATGATAGATAGATAATAGATAGATAATAGATAGATTATAGATAATAGATTGATAATAGATAGATGATAAATAGATAGATAATAGATAGATAATAGATAATAGATAGATGATAGATAGATAATAGATAGATAGATGATAGATAGATAATAGATAGATGATAGATAGATGATAGATAATAGATAGATAGATAATAGATAGATAATAGATAATAGATAGATAATAGATGATAGATAATAGATAGATAATAGATAGATAGATGATAGATAATTGATAGATAATAGATAGATGATAGATAATAGATAGATGATAGAAAGATAATAGATAGATAATATATAATAGATAGATAGATAATAGATAGATAATAGATAGATAGATAATAGATAGATGATAGATAATAAATAGATAGATGATAGATAATAAATAGATAATAGATAGATGATAGATAGATAATAGATAATAGATAGATAATAGATAGATGATAGATAATAGATAGATGATAGATAATAGATAATAGATAGATAATAAATAGATGATAGATAGATAGATAGATAATAGATAGGTAATAGATAGATAATAGATAGATGATAGATAATAGATAGATGATAGATAATAGATAGATGATAGATAATAGATAGATGATAGATAGATGATAGATAGATAATAGATAGATGATAGATAGATAATAGATAGATAATAGATAGATTATAGATAATAGATTGATAATAGATAGATGATAGATAATAAATAGATAGATGATAGATAATAAATAGATAATAGATAATAGATAGATGATAGATAGATGATAGATAATAGATAGATAATAGATAGATGATAGATAATAGATAGATGATAGATAATAGATAATAGATAGATAGATGATAGATGATAGATAATAGATAGATAATAGATAGATGATAGATAGATAGATAATAGATAGATGATAGATAATAGATAGATGATAGATAGATAATAGATAGATGATAGATAGATAATAGATAGATAATAGATAGATTATAGATAATAGATTGATAATAGATAGATGATAAATAGATAGATAATAGATAGATAATAGATAATAGATAGATGATAGATAGATAATAGATAGATAGATGATAGATAGATAATAGATAATAGTTAGATGATAGATAGATGATAGATAGATGATAGATAATAGATAGATAATAGATAGATAATAGATAATAGATAGATAATAGATAGATAGATAATAGATAGATAGATAATAGATAGATGATAGATAATAGATAGATAATAGATAGATGATAGATAGATAATAGATAGATAATATATAATAGATAGATAGATAATAGATAGATAATAGATAGATAGATAGATAATAGATAGATGATAGATAATAAATAGATAATAGATAGATGATAGATAGATAATAGATAGATGATAGAGAGATAATAGATAGATAATAGATAGATGATAGATAATAGATAATAGATAGATAATAGATAGATGATAGATAGATAGATAGATAGATAGATAATAGATAGATGATAGATAATAGATAGATGATAGATAGATGATAGATAGATAATAGATAGATGATAGATAGATAATAGATAGATAATATATAATAGATAGATAATAGATAGATAGATAATAGATAGATGATAGATAATAAATAGATAGATGATAGATAATAAATAGATAATAGATAGATGATAGATAGATAATAGATAGATGATAGATAATAGATGATAGATAATAGATAATAGATAGATAGATGATAGATGATAGATAATAGATAGATAATAGATAGATGATAGATAGATAGATAGATAATAGATAGATAATAGATAGATGATAGATAATAGATAGATGATAGATAGATAGATAATAGATAGATGATAGATAGATAATAGATAGATAATAGATAGATTATAGATAATAGATTGATAATAGATAGATGATAAATAGATAGATAATAGATAGATAATAGATAATAGATAGATGATAGATAGATAATAGATAGATAGATGATAGATAGATAATAGATAATAGATAGATAATAGATAGATGATAGATAGATGATAGATAATAGATAGATAGATAATAGATAGATAATAGATAATAGATAGATAATAGATGATAGATAATAGATAGATAATAGATAGATAGATGATAGATAATTGATAGATAATAGATAGATGATAGATATTAGATAGATGATAGAAAGATAATAGATAGATAATATATAATAGATAGATAGATAATAGATAGATAATAGATAGATAGATAATAGATAGATAGATGATAGATAATAAATAGATAATAGATAGATGATAGATAGATAATAGATAGATGATAGATAATAGATAGATGATAGATAATAGATAATAGATAGATAATAAATAGATGATAGATAGATAGATAGATAGATAATAGATAGGTAATAGATAGATAATAGATAGATGATAGATAATAGATAGATGATAGATAGATGATAGATAGATAATAGATAGATGATAGATAGATAATAGATAGATAATAGATAGATTATAGATAATAGATTGATAATAGATAGATGATAGATAATAAATAGATAGATGATAGATAATAAATAGATAATAGATAATAGATAGATGATAGATAGATGATAGATAATAGATAGATAATAGATAGATGATAGATAATAGATAGATGATAGATAATAGATAATAGATAGATAGATGATAGATGATAGATAATAGATAGATAATAGATAGATGATAGATAGATAGATAATAGATAGATAATAGATAGATGATAGATAATAGATAGATGATAGATAGATAATAGATAGATGATAGATAGATAATAGATAGATAATAGATAGATTATAGATAATAGATTGATAATAGATAGATGATAAATAGATAGATAATAGATAGATAATAGATAATAGATAGATGATAGATAGATAATAGATAGATAGATGATAGATAGATAATAGATAATAGATAGATGATAGATAGATGATAGATAATAGATAGATAGATAATAGATAGATAATAGATAATAGATAGATAAGAGATGATAGATAATAGATAGATAATAGATAGATAGATGATAGATAATAGATAGATAATAGATAGATGATAGATAATAGATAGATAATAGATAGATGATAGAAAGATAATAGATAGTAGATAGATAGATAATAGATAGATAATAGATAGATAGATAATAGATAGATGATAGATAATAAATAATAAATAGATAGATGATAGATAATAAATAGATAATAGATAATAGATAGATGATAGATAGATAATAGATAATAGATAGATAATAGATAGATGATAGATAATAGATAGATGATAGATAATAGATAGATAATAAATAGATGATAGATAGATAGATAGATAATAGATAGGTATTAGATAGATAATAGATAGATGATAGATAATAGATAATAGATAGATGATAGATAGATAATAGATAATAGATAGATGATAGATAGATGATAGATAATAGATAGATAATAGATAATAGATAGATAATAAATAGATGATAGATAGATAGATAATAGATAGGTAATAGATAGATAATAGATAGATGATAGATAATAGATAGGTAATAGACAGATAATAGATAGATGATAGATAATAGATAGATGATAGATAGATAATAGATAATAGATAGATAATAGATAGATGATAGATAATACAGTGGTGGCCAAAAGTATTGGCACCCCTGCAATTCTGTCAGATAATACTCAGTTTCTTCCTGAAAATGATTGCAATCACAAATTCTTTGGTCTTATTCTCTTCATTTAATTTGCTTGCAAGGAAAAAACACAAAAGAGAATGAAGCAAAAATCAAATCATTGATCATTTCACACAAAACTCCAAAAAAGGGCCAGACAAAAGTATTGGCACCCTCAGCCTAATACTTGGTTGCACAACCTTTAGCCAATATAACTGTGATCAACCGCTTCCGGTAACCATCAATGAGTTTCTTACAATGCTCTGCTGGAATTGTAGACCATTCTTCTTTGGCAAACTGCTCCAGGTCCCTGATATTTGAAGGGTGCCTTCTCCAAACTGCCATTTTGAGATCTCTCCACAGGTGTTCTATGGGATTCAGGTCTGGCTCATTGCTGGCCACCTTAGAAGTCTCCAGTGCTTTCTCTCAAACCATTTTATAGTGCTTTTGGAAGTGTGTTTTGGGTCATTGTCCTGCTGGAAGACCCATGACCTCTGAGGGAGACCCAGCTTTCTCACACTGGGCCCTACATTATGCTGCAAAATTTGTTGGTAGTCTTCAGACTTCATAATGCCATGCACACGGTCAAGCAGTCCAGTGCCAGAGGTAGCAAAGCAACCCCAAAACATCAGGGAACCTCCGCCATGTTTGACTGTAGGGACCGTGTTCTTTTCTTTGAATGCCTCTTTTTTTCCTGTACACTCTATGTTGATGCTTTTTCCCATCTACTTTTGTCTCATCTGACCAGAGAACATTCTTCCAAAACGTTTTAGGCTTTCTCAGGTAAGTTTTGGCAAACTCCAGCCTGGCTTTTTTATGTCTCGGGGTAAGAAGTGGGGTCTTCCTGGGTATCCTACTATACAGTTCCTTTTCATTCAGACGCCGACGGATAGTACGGGTTGACACTGTTGTACCCTCGGACTGCAGGGCAGCTTGAACTTGTCTGGATGTTAGTTGAGGTTCTTTATCCACCATCCGCACAATCTTGCGTTGAAATCTCTCGTCAATTTTTCTTTTCCGTCCACATCTAGGGAGGTTATCCACAGTGCCATGGGCTTTACACTTCTTGATGACACTGCGCACGGAAGACACAGGAACATTCAGGTCTTTGGAGATGGACTTGTAGCCTTGAGATTGCTCATGCTTCCTCACAGTTTGGTTTCTCAAGTCCTCAGACAGTTCTTTGGTCTTCTTTCTTTTCTCCATGCTCAATGTGGTACACACAAGGACACAGGACAGAGGTTGAGTCAACTTTAATCCATGTTAACTGGCTGCAAGTGTGATTTAGTTATTGCCAACACCTGTTAGGTGCCACAGGTAAGTTACAGGTGCTGTTAATTACACCAATTAGAGAAGCATCACATGATTTTTCAAACAGTGCCAATACTTTTGTCCACCCCTTTTTTAGGTTTGGTGTGGAATTATATCCAATTTGGCTTTAGGACAATTCTTTTTGTGTTTTTTCATTGAAGACAAATTAAATGAAGATAATAAGACCAAAGAATTTGTGATTGCAATCATTTTCAGGAAGAAACGGAGTATTATCTGACAGAATTGCAGGGGTGCCAATACTTTTGGCCACCACTGTAGATAGATAATAGATAGATGATAGATAGATAACAGATAGATAATAGATAGATAATAGATGATAGATAGATAATAGATAGATAATAGATAGATAATAGATAGATGATAGATAATAGATAGATGATAGATGATAGATAATAGATGATAGATAGATGATAGATGATAGATAGATGATAGATAGATAATAGATAGATAGATGATAGATAATAGATAGATGATAGATAATAGATAGATGATAGATAATAAATAGATAGATGATAGATAATAAATAGATAGATAGATGATAGATAATAGATAGATAGATATATAGATGATAGATAATAGATAAATGATAGATAATAGATAGATGATAGATAATAGATAGATAATAGATAGATGATAGATAATAGATAGATAATAGATAGATGATAGATAGATAATAGATAGATGATAGATAATAGATGATAGATAATAGATAGATAATAGATAATAGATAGATGATAGATAATAGATAGATAGATAATAGATAGATAGATACATGGATAGATAATAGATAGATAGATGATAGATAGATAATAGATAGATAGATGATAGATAATAGATAGATAATAGATAGATGATAGATAATAGATAGATAATAGATGATAGATAATAGATAGATGATAGATAATAAATAGATAGATGATAGATAATAAATAGATAGATAGATGATAGATAGATAGATGATAGATAATAGATAGATGATAGATAATAGATAGATAATAGATAGATGATAGATAATAAATAGATAGACAATAGATAATAAATAGATAGATAGATGATAGATAATAGATAGATAGATAGATAGATAGATAGATAGATAGATAGATAGATAATAGATAGTGAGAATGTTACGTAGCAGACCGGCCCCGTGGTTCTGTGCTGTCTCCTAATAATCTGCTGACAGCAGGAAGTGATAATGTAGTAAAATGCTGATGACTCGGATTGCTGCTCCGGAGTGATGAACGTTTCTCTCTGAAGCTCATTATCTCATCCTGAGGTGTTTACCTATAAAACTGAATCGATGAATAAATCGTTTCTGTTTTATGTCAGATAAACCCGCGGCGGATCAGATACTGTAGTCTGTAGATTAGGTAGTAGTTAGTCAGATGTTGGGGGTTGTACAGTTTCGCTCTGCAGATATTGGGGGTTGTCATCCCACTTTATCACCAAAGTCTAATGAAAATGGCAAGCAGAATTGATGTAAATGCACAGATGCATAAATCCTTACCGTTTTATATATCTCTGCTTGCTGGCAGTGAATTGAAACCTCATAGTTTTTATCCCAATGTTGAATACTTGTACATATGCAGGGCTTTGATTAGGGGCTTTGATTAGGGGCTTTGATTAGGGGCTTTAATTATTGGCTTTGATTAGGACTCTCATCATTTCACCATAGTGTAGAGCGGCTACAAAGAGCGTCTCTGCCTCTGGAGGACCCGGCACATCCATACATTATACTGACATCCCAATAAAAACTGTGCAATGCTCCATTACCCCTGCAGAGGCGCTGCAGGATAAACGAACACTTGCTGCATGGTTTTGCCACAGGTTACATCTGATCACCATCATCCAATTAGTACGATGCCCTGATAACTGGGACTGATTTGTGTCTGCCCGGGTTACAGGGGAAAGCAGAAAAAAAAAAAGTAAATTCATGAAAAAAAAATCTAAAGTTTTTTTGACTCACTGAATGAGAAAAAAAACTTTATAACTTTTGAGCCTACATGTAATAAAAACAGAACTATACTTGGCTATGAATGGGGAAGGATTGCCTGTTCTTGAACTGGTTAAAAGGGATTGTCTCCTCTTCATAGATGGGAAAAATTGCAGAGTGGTTGTAAAAACAAAAAACGTTGCAATTCACCTCTGATTAACCCCTTCCCGACATGATCATTTTCCATTTTTGCGCTTTGGATTTTTCATCTCCTTGATTCTATGATTCAGAGAGCCATGACATTTTTATTTTTTTTAATATTGAAGTATATGGCAAAAATCACCGTCTCCTATGAAGGTCAACCTTAGGATGGTCATCAAAGGAGCACAGTCATGAAAGGCACGGGGGTCTTCAGCACATTCCCGGTACCCTGGGGGGACTATTGGGGACCTTGAATGGCATGCCCTCTGGGCTGCGTGCTACAAAATGCCATTGTCATAGATTGACAGCAGCGTTTAACTGGTTAACAGCAGTGGGCAAAGCTCAGCACCACCTGGGGCTGTTAGAGGCAGATGATGGTTGAATAACACAGCCATCATCTGCCAGGACAGGGACCTGACATATGAAGTACCAGTACGTCATATGTCGAGAAGGGATCAAAAATCCTCTCTGTTCTCAAAAATGGAGGGATTTATTACTTTTTGCCTAGGACACCAGCCACCTCTGCAGTCTATGACCCGTGGCCGGTCTCATAGGCTAGAAGCAGCCCTGACAAGTTTTTTTCTATAGAGCTTGTGAGTGCTGCTCTGAAGCTCTCTGGATTGCAGGATCACTGGATCGCGCCATCTGCTGTGTCTCTTCCTTGCGGCATGAGAGAGTGCATAGTTCCAGCAAGAGGCACAACTATGCCGCTGACCTGGATTGTCAATCATCAGGAGTGCACCTCCCCCCCGCCATGCAATTAGCTGGTAGGCAGTGGAGCAACGCGCTCCTGAGGATTCAATATGGTACAACCCTTTTAAGATATAGTCAGGAAAATTCCTTGTGACCACTTTGCACCATAAATAATAATATATTAAGGTTTTCCTCACAGTGCAAGTCATTAACTTAATTTTAGCCCATATCCCTTTAAGTCTTGTGCTTTACTGCACTGTAGTAAAACGCAGCTTGGAGAGACCTCTGCAGGTTTTCTTGTAGTAGGATAGGAGTTCTATGGCGCCCAAATCCGAGAGATACTTATAAGTCGGTGAGTAAATGTGGAGAGAACATTCGGCTGTTAATATACTCAGACTCCGACATTACATTGCGGGAATAAAATGCGACATGTTCTCTGGCTAATGTCCCCATCCCCCGCACCCGAACATCTTCATAATAATCAAGCCCCGGCTCGTAATGACCGAGAAACTCTCCCTCCATCCCAGAGTTTTTAAATCAAACATTATGTCTTCTGCGGAGAGCGCGTTATCAAAATTCCCCATAAAATGGCAGATTTAATTTTGCTTGGAGGCAACGAGTTCCAGGCGCGATGAATATATTTCCACGATGCAACTAAACAGAATCACAAAGTGCTCGGCCGCCCTCCTCCGTACTGTAGAAATGGTCGCACATGTGGTGGGAGACCACTCATGTTACTGTAAGGGTCCAGGTAAGACCTGGGACCCCCAGAGTGCATGAGCCTAGGGTTCTCTGCACATCATGAGGGTCCGCTAACGATACTCCCTGTAGGTGGGACCTCCAGCAATCAGCTCAGGGGTGAACATCCACAGTGCAGGACCCCTGTGCAGGACTTGTGTTTGGACCCCTCAGACCCTTTTTATCAGGCCCCACCTACATATACAAACACATCTATATGCGTACATTCACATTAGGTGCATTCCAATACATCATACATGTATTCACGCATTACACACATATGCATAGTGTCAGTCTCACCAGGATCCTCAAAGCCCAACGTCCAGGTGGGTACACGGGCCACGGGCGTCAGTGCAGCAGGCAGTTGAGGCACGCAGGAAACAGCTAGCAGAGGTTCTGGAGACTGCAGACAGGTAGCAGAGGCCCTGGAGGCTGCAGACAGGTAGCAGAGGCCCTGGAGGCCCCAGACAGATAGCAGAGGTCCTGGAGACAGCAAACAGGTAAGAGAGGTCCTGGAAGCTCCCGACAAGTAGGAGAGGTCTTAGAGGCCACAGACAGATAGCAGAGGTCTTGGAAACCACAGACAGGTAGCAGAGGTCTTGGAGGCCACAGACAGGTAGCAGAGGTCCTGGAGACAGCAGACAGCTAGCCGAGGTCCTTGAGGCCCCAGACAGGTAGGAGAGGTCTTGGAGACCACAGACAGATAGCAGAGGTCTTGGAGGCCCCAGACAGGTAGCAGAGGCCTTGGAGGCCCCAGACAGGTAGCAGAGGTCTTGGAGGCCCCAGACAGATAGCAGAGGTCTTGGAGGCCCCAGACAGAAGACAGATAGCAGAGGCCATGGAGGCCACAGACAGGTAGCAGAGGTCCTGCAGGCCACAGACAGATGGAAGTCTGGGAACAGGTAGTAGGGGGCCTGCAGACCACAGACAGGTAGCAAAGGTCCTGGAGACCGTAGACAGGTAGCAAAGGTCCTGGAGACCACAGACAGGTAGCAAAGGTCCTGGAGACCACAGACAGGTAGCAGAGGTTCTGGAGGCAGCAGACAGGTAGCAGAGGTCCTGGAGGCTGCAGACAGGTAGAAGAGGTCGTGGAAGCTGTAGACAGGTAGCAGAGGTCCTGGAAGCTGCAGACAGGTAGCAGAGAACCTGGAGGCCCCCGACAGGTAGCGGAGGTCCTGGAGGCCACAGACAGGTATCAGAGGTACTGGAGGCTGCAGACAGGTAGCAGTGGTCCTGGAGGCTGCAGACAGGTAGCAGAGGTCCTGGAAACAGCAGACAGGTAGCAGATGTCCTGGAAGCTGCAGACAGGTAGCATAGGTCCTGGAAGCTGCAGACAGGTAGCATTGGTCCTGGAGGTCGCAGACAGGTATCAGAGGTCCTGGAGGTCGCAGGCAGATATCAGGGGTCCTGGAGGTCGCAGACAGGTAGAAGAGGGCCTGGAGGCTGTAGACAGGAAGAAGAGTGCCTTGAGGCCGCAGACAGGTAGCAGAGGTCCTGGAAGCTTCAGACAGGTAGCAGAGGTCCTTGAAGCTGCAGACAGGTAGCAGAGGTCCTGGAAGCTGCAGAAAGGTAGCAGAGGTCCTGGAAGCCGCAGACATGTAGAAAAGGTCCTGGCAGCTACAGGAAGGTAGCAGAGGTCCTGGAAGCTGTAGACAAGTAGCAGAGATCCTGGAAGCTGCAGACACGTAGCAGAGGTCATGGAAACTGCAGACAAGTAGCAGAGGTCATGGAGACTGCAGACATGTAGAAGAAGTCCTTGAAGCTGCAGACAGGTAGCAGAGGTCCTGGAAGCTGCAGATATGTAGCAGAGGTCCTGGAGACTGCAGACATGTAGAATAAGTCCTGGAAGCTGCAGACAGGTAACTGAGGTCTTGGAAGCTGCAGACATGTAGCATAGGTCCTGGAGGTAGCAGACAGGTAGCAGAGGTCCTGGAGGCAGCAGACAGGTAGCAGAGGTCCTGGAGGCAGCAGACAGGTAGCAGAGGACCTGGAGGCAACAGACAGGTAGCAGAGGTCCTGGAGACCGTAGACAGGTAGCAGAGGTACTGGAGACCGCAGACAGATAGCATAGATCCTGGAGACTGCAGACAGGTAGCAGAGGTCCTGGAGGCTGCAGACAGGTAGCAGAGGACTTGGAGACCTCAGAAAGGTAGCAGAGGTCTTGGAGGCCCCAGACAGATAGAAGAAGTCTTGGAGGCCACAAAATGGTAGCAGAGGTCTTGGAGGCCCCAGACAGGTAACAGAGGTCTTGGAGGCCCCAGACAGGTAGCAGAGGTCTTGGAGGCCCCAGACAGGTAGCAGAGGTCCTGCAGGCCGCAGACAGGTAGCAGAGGGCCTGGAGGCTGTAGACAGGTAGCAGAGGTCCTGGAGGCCGCAGACAGATGGAAGTCTGGGAACAGGTAGTAGGGGCCTGCAGACCACAGACAGGTAGCAAAGGTCCTGGAGACCACAGACAGGTAGCAAAGGTCCTGGAGACCACAGATAGGTGGCAGAGGTCCTGGAGGCTGAAGACAGGTAGCAGAGATCCTGGAAACCGCAGACAGGTGGCAGAGGTCCTGGAAACCACAGGCAGGTAGCATAAGTCCTAGAGGCAGAAGACAGGTAGCATAGGTCCTGGAGGCAGCAGACAGGTAGCAAAGGTCCTGGAGACCACAGAAAGGTAGCAGAGGTTCTCGAGGCAGCAGACAGGTAGCAGAGGTCCTGGAGGCAGCAGACAGGTAGCAGAGGTCCCGGAGGCCCCCGACAGGTAGGAAAGGTCTTGGAGGCCACAGACAGATAGCAGGAGTCTTGGAGGCCACAGACAAGTAGCAGAGGTCTTGGAGACCCCAAACAGGTATCAGAGGTCTTGGAGGCCCTAGACAGATAGCAGAGGTCTTGGAGGCCCTAGACAGATAGCAGAGGTCCTGGAGGCCACAGACAGGTGGCGGAGGTCCTGGAAACCGCACACAGGTAGCAGAGGTCCTGGAGGCAGCAGACAGGTAGCGGAGGTCCTGGAGGCCACAGACAGGTAGCAGAGGTCCTGGATGTCGCAGGCAGGTAGAAGAGGGCCTGAAGGCCGCAGACAGGTAGCAAAGGTCCTTGAAGCTGCAGACAAGTAGCAGTGGTCCTGGAGGCCGCAGACAGGTAGAAGAGGTCCTGGAAGCTGTAGACAGGTAGCAGAGGTCCTGGAATCTGCAGACAGGTAGCAGAGAACCTGGAGGCCCCAGACAGGTAGCGGAGGTCCTGGAGGCCACAGACAGGTAGCAGAGGTCCTGGAAGCTGCAGACAGGTAGCAGAGGTCCTGGAGACCACAGACAGGTAGCAGAGGTCCTGGAGACAGCAGACAGGTAGCAGATGTCCTGGAAGCTGCAGACAGGTAGCATAGGTCCTGGAAGCTGCAGACAGGTAGCAGAGGTCCTGGAGGTTGCAGACAGGTATCAGAGGTCCTGCAGGTCGCAGGCAGATATCAGAGGTCCTGGAGGTCGCAGACAGGTAGAAGAGGGCCTGGAGGATGTAGACAGGTAGAAGAGGTCCTTATGGCCGCAGACAGGTAGTAGAGGTCCTGGAAGCTTCAGACAGGTAGCAGAAGTGCTGGAGACCGCAGACATTAAGAAGAATTCCTAGAAGCTTCAGACAGGTAGCAGAGGTCCTGGAGGCAGCAGACAGGTAGCAGAGGACATGGAGACCTCAGAAAGGTAGCAGAGGTTTTGGAGGCCCCAGACAGATAGAAGAAGTCTTGGAGGCCACAGAATGGTAGCAGAGGTCTTGGAGGCCCCAGACAGGTAGCAGAGGTCTTGGAGGCCCCAGACAGGTAGCAGAGGTCCTGCAGGCCGCAGACAGGTAGCAGAGGGCCTGGAGGCTGTAGACAGGTAGCAGAGGTCCTGGAGGCCGCAGACAGATGGAAGTCTGGGAACAGGTAGTAGGGGGCCTGCAGACCACAGACAGGTAGCAAAGGTCCTGGAGACCACAGACAGGTAGCAAAGGTCCTGCAGACCACAGCCAGGTAGCAAAGGTCCTGGAGACCACAGACAGATAGCAAAGGTCCTGGAGACCACAGCCAGGTAGCAAAGGTCCTGGAGACCACAGACAGGTGGCAGAGGTCCTGGAGGCTGAAGACAGGTAGCAGAGATCCTGGAGACCACAGACAGGTGGCAGAGGTCCTAGAAACCACAGGCAGGTAGCATAAGTCCTAGAGGCAGCAGACAGGTAGCATAGGTCCTGGAGGCAACAGACAGGTAGCAAAGGTCCTAGAGACCACAGACACATAGCAGAGGTTCTGGAGGCAGCAGACAGGTAGCAGAGGTCCTGGAGGCAGCAGACAGGTAGCAGAGGTCCCGGAGGCCCCAGACAGGTAGGAAAGGTCTTGGAGGCCACAGACAGATAGCGGAGGTCTTGGAGGCCACAGACAAGTAGCAGAGGTCTTGGAGACCCCAAACAGGTATCAGAGGTCTTGGAGGCCCTAGACAGATAGCAGAGGTCTTGGAGGCCCTAGACAGATAGCAGAGGTCCTGGAGGCCACAGACAGGTGGCGGAGGTCCTGGAAACCGCACACAGGTAGCATAGGTCCTGGAGGCAGCAGACAGGTAGCGGAGGTCCTGGAGGCCACAGACAGGTAGCAGAGGTCCTGGATGTCGCAGGCAGGTAGAAGAGGGCCTGAAGGCCGCAGACAGGTAGCAAAGATCCTAGAAGCTGCAGACAAGTAGCATTGGTCCTGGAGGCCGCAGACAGGTAGAAGAGGTCCTGGAAGCTGTAGACAGGTAGCAGAGGTCCTGGAAGCTGCAGACAGGTAGCAGAGAACCTGGAGGCCCCAGACAGGTAGCGTAGGTCCTGGAGGCCGCAGACAGGTAGCAGAGGTCCTGGAGGCTGCTGACAGGTAGCAGTGGTCCTGGAGGCTGCAGACAGGTAGCAGAGGTCCTCGAAGCTGCAGACAGGTAGCAGAGGTCCTGGAGACCACAGACAGGTAGCAGATGTCCTGGAGACAGCAGACAGGCAGCAGATGTCCTGGAAGCTGCAGACAGGTAGCATAGGTCCTGGAAGCTGCAGACAGGTAGCATAGGTCCTGGAGGTCGCAGGCAGATATCAGAGGTCCTGAAGGTCGCAGACAGGTATCAGAGGTCCTGCAGGTCGCAGGCATATATCAGAGATCCTGGAGGTCGCAGACAGGTAGAAGAGGGCCTGGAGGATGTAGACAAGTAGAAGAGGTCCTTATGGCTGCAGATAGGTAGCAGAGGTCCTGGAAGCTTCAGAAAGGTAGCAGACGTCCTGGAGACAGCAGACAGGTAGCAGAGGTCCTTGAATCTGCAGACACGTAGCGGAGTTCCTGGAAGCTGCAGACAGGTAGTAGAGGTCTTGGAGGCCCCAGACAGGTAGCAGAGGTCTTGGAGGCCCCAGACAGGTAGCAGAGGTCTTGGAGGCCCCAAACAGGTAGCAGAGGTCCTGGAGACAGCAGACAGGTAGCAGAGGTCCTGGAGACCGCAGACAGTGAGCAAAGGTCCTGGAGGCTGAAGACAGGTAGCACAGGTCCCGGAGGCCCCAGACAGTTAGCAGAGGTCTTGGAGGCCCCAGACAGGTAACAGAAGTCTTGGAGGCCCCAGACAGGTAGCAGAGGTCTTGGAGGCCACAGACAGGTAGCAGAGGTCTTGGAGGCCCCAGACAGGTAGCAGAGGTCTTGGAGGCCCCAGACAGGTAGCAGAGGTCTTGGAGGCCCCAGGTTGGTAGCAGAGGTCCTGAAGACAGCAGAGAGGTAGCAGAGGTCCTGGAGGCCCCAAACAGGTAGGAGAGGTCCTGGAGGCCCCAGACAGGTAGTAGAGGTATTGGAGGCCACCGACAGGTAGCAGAGGTATTGGAGGCCCCAGATAGGTAGCAGAGGTCTTGGAGGCCCCAGACAGATAGCAGAGGTCTTGAAGGCCACAGACAGGTAGCCGAGGTCCTGGAGGCCACAGACAGTTAGCCGAGGTCCTGCAGTCCGCAGACAGGTAGCAGAGGTCCTGCAGGCCACAGACAGGTAGCAGAGGGCCTGGAGGCCGTAAACAGGTAGCAGAGGTCAAGGAGTCCGCCGATAGATGGAAGTCTGGTAACAGGTAAAGGGGGCCTGCAGACAACAGACAGGTAGCAAAGGTCCTGGAGACCACAGACAGGTAGCAAAGGTCCTGGAGACCACAAACAGGTAGCTGAGGTCCTGGAGGCAGCAGACAGGTAGCCTAGGTCCTGGAGGTTGCAGACAGGTAGCAGAGGTCCTGGAAACCGCAGACAGGTAGCATAGGTCCTAGAGGCAGCAGACAGGTAGCATAGGTCCTGGAGGCAGGAGACCGGTAGCAGAGGTCCTGAAGACCGCAGACAGGTAGCAGAGGTCCTGGAGGCAGCAGACAGGTAGCAGAGGTCCTGGAGACCGCAGACAGATGGCAGAGGTCCTGGAAACTGCAGACTGGTAGCATAGGTCCTAGAGGCAGCAGACAGGTAGCATAGGTCCTGGAGGCAGCAGACAGGTAGCAGAGGTCCTGAAGACCGCAGGCAGGTAGGAGAGGTCCAGGAGGCAGCAAAGAGGTGGCAGAGGTCCTGGAGACCGCAGACAGATAGCAGAGGTCCTGGAGACCGCAGACAGGTAGCATAGATCCTGGAGACTGCAGACAGGTAGCATAGGTCCTTAAGGCTGCAGACAGGTAGCAGAGGTTTGGAGGCCCCAGACAGGTAGCAGAGGTCCTTGAGGTCGCAGACGGGTAGAAGAGGGCCTGAAGGCAGAAGACAGGTAACAAAGGTCCTAGAAGCTGCAGACAGGTAGCAGTGGTCTTGGAGGCCACAGACAGGTAGCAGAGGTCCTGGAGGCTGCAGACAGGTAGAAGAGGTCCTGGAGGCCGCAGACAGGTAGCAGAGATCCTGGAAGCTGTAGACAGGTAGCAGAGGTCCTGGAAGCTGCAGACAGGTAGCAGAGGTCCTGGAAGCTGCAGACACGTAGCAGAGGTCCTGGAGGCCGCAGACAGGTAGCAGAGTTCCTGGAAGCTACAGACAAGTAGCAGAAGTCCTGGAGACCGCAGACATGTAGAAGAAGTCCTAGAAGCTGCAGACGGGTAGTAGAGGTCCTGGAAGCTGCAGACAGGTAGCAGAAGTCCTGGAAGCTGCAGACAGGTGGCAGAGATCCTGGAAGCTGTAGACAGGTAGCAGAGGTCCTGGAGGCTGCAGACAGGTAGCAGAGGTCTTGGAGGCCCCAGACAGGTAGCAGAGGTCTTGGAGGCCCCAGACAGGTAGCAGAAGTCTTGGAGGCCCCAAATAGGTAGCAGAGGTCTTGGAGGCCACAGACAGGTAGCAGAGGTCTTGGAGGCCCCAGACAGGTAGCAGAGGTCTTGGAGGCCCCAGACAGGTAGCAGTGGTCTTGGAGGCCCCAGGCAGGTAGCAGAGGTCTTGGAGGCCCCAGAGAGGTAGTAGAGGTATTGGAGGCCACATACAGGTAGCAGAGGTTTTGTAGGCCCCAGACAGGTAGCAGAGGTCTTGGAGGCCCCAGACAGATAGCAGAGGTCCTGGAGGCCAAAGACAGGTAGCAGAGGTCCTGCAGTCTGCAGACAAGTAGCAGAGGTCCTGCAGGCCGCAGACAGGTATAACAGGCCTGGAGGCCGTAGACAGGTAGGAGAGGTCCTGGAGTCCGCAGATAGATGTAAGTCTGGGAACAGGTAGTAGGGGGCCTGCAGACCACAGACAGGTTGCAAAGGTCCTGGAGACCACAAACAGGTAGCAGTGGTCCTGGAGGCAGCAGACAGGTAGCAGAGGTCCTGGAGGTTGCAGACAGGTAGCAGAGGTCCTGGAAACCGCAGACAGGTAGCATAGGTCCTAGAGGCAGCAGACAGGTAGCATAGGTCCTGGAGGCAGCAGACAGGTAGCAGAGGTCCTGAAGACCGCATACAGGTAGCAGAGTTCCTGGAGGCAGCAGACAGGTAGCAGAGGTCCTGGAGACCACAGACAGGTAGCATAGATCCTGGAGACTGCAGACAGGTAGCATAGGTCCTGAAGGCTGCAGGCAGGTAGCAGACGTTTTGGAGTCCCCAGACAGGTAGCAAAGGTCTTGGAGACAGCAGACAGGTAGCAGAGGTCCTGGAGGTGGCAGACAGGTAGAAGAGGGCCTGAAGGCAGAAGACAGGTAGCAAAGGTCCTAGAAGCTGCAGACAGGTAGCTGTGGTCTTGGAGGCCGCAGACAGGTAGCAGAGGTCCTGGAGGCTGCAAACAGGTAGAAGAGGTCCTGGAGGCCCCAGACAGGTAGCAGAGGTCCTGGAAGCTGTAGACAGGTAGCAGAGGTCCTGGAAGCTGCAGACAGGTATCAGAGGTCTTGGAGACCACAGACAGGTAGCAGAGGTCCTGGAGACAGCAAACAGGTTGCAGAGGTCCTGGAAGCTGCAGACAGGTAGCAGAGATCCTGGAAGCTACAGACTGGTAGCCGTAGTCCTGGAGGTCGTAGACAGGTATCAGACGTCCTAGAGGTCGTGGGCAGGTATCAGAGGTACTGGAGGTCCAGACAGGTAGAAGAGGGCCTGGAGGCTGTAGACAGGAAGAAGAGGGCCTTAAGGCTACAGACAGGTAACAGAGGTCCTGGAAGCTTTAGACAGGTAGCAGAGGTCCTGGAAGCTGCAGACAGGTAGCAGAGGTCCTGGAGGCCGCAGACAGGTAGCAGAGGTCCTGGAAGCTACAGACAGGTAGCAGAGATCCTGGAGGCAGCAGACATGTAGAAGAAGTCCTGGAAGCTGCAGACAGGTAGCAGAGGTCCTGGAAGCTGCAGACAGGTGGCAGAGATCCTGGAAGCTGCAGACCGGTAGCAGAGGTCCTTGAAGCTGCAGACACTTAGCCGAGGTCCTGGAAGCTGCAGACAGGTAGCAGAGGTCCTGGAGGCTGCAGAAAGGTAGCAGAGGTCTTGGAGGCCCCAGACAGGTAGCAGAGGTATTGTAGGCCCCAGACAGGTAGCAGAGGTCTTGGAGGCCCCAGACAGGTAGCAGAGGTCTTGGAGGTCCCAGACAGGTAGCAGAGGTCCTGGAGGTGGAAGACAGGTAGAATAGGGCCTGAAGGCCGCAGACAGATATCAAAGGTCCTGGAGGCCGCAGACAGGTAGCAGAGATCCTGGAGGCTGCAGACAGGTAGAAGAGGTCCTGGAAGCTGCAGACATCTAGCAGAGGTCCTGGAGGCTGTATACAGGTAGCAGATGTCCTGGATGACACAGACAGGTAGCGGAGGTCCTGGAGGCTGCAGACAGGTAGCAGAGGTCCTGGAGGCTGCAGACAGGTAGCACTGGTCCTGGAGGCTGCAGACAGGTAGCAGAGGTCCTGGAAGCTGCAGACAGGTAGTATAGGTCCTGGAAGCTGCAGACAGGTAGAAGAGGGCCTTAAGGCTGCAGACAGGTTGCAGAGGTCCTGGAAGCTGTAGACAGGTAGAAGAGGTCCTGGAAGCTGCAGACAGGCAGCTGAGGTCCTGGAGGCTGCAGACAGGTAGCAGAGGTCCTGAAGGCTGCAGACAAGTAGCAGAGGTCCTGGAAGCTGCAGACAGGTAGCAGAGGTCCTGGAAGCTGCAGACAGGTAGCAGATGTCCTGGAAGCTGGAGACAGGTAGCAGAGGTCCTGTAATCTGCAGACAGGTATCAGAGTTCCTTGAGTCCACAAACAGGTACTGAGCAGGTTGCAGCTCACAGACAAACTAAGAGTCTTAATACCAAGACATAGGTTAGTCTCTTGGTAGTTCTATATAGGCCCAGGTAGATGATCACATGGGAACACACCGGGCCACTTGCAAAGTTTTTTTTTTGTCTATTCATTCATAGTTATCAGGCAGAACTTTATTATCTTACGTAAGTTTCACGATAGAAGGTCTTGTTTTATCGGGAGACGAGCCGTAAAGTGTCATTTTTCCTGGCACATAAATAACTGTTATGTTTGTATTAACTTTTTTTAGGGATTTCATGAAAAAAAAAGAAAAATTACTTAAAGTTTTATTTCAATAAATAATCTATTCACTGTATTGAAGGCGCTGTTACTGCAGCTGGAACACTAAATATAAGTTCATGTTAGTTACTGATATGTGATGTTTTAGTTTAAATAGTGTATAAAAAAGTTATGTTTTTATTATGTTTTAGTAACTTTATCTATTTTATACAGAGACACATGACCTCAGACACAGACAGGTGGGATACCTCAAAATGCCTTGTAGCTATCACATTACATGGTATAGTACAGCCCAGGAGCAGACACAGACAGGAGAGGCCAAGAACAGTATATGGGCCCTTTACAGTCCAATAACTCATCATAATCCATAATTCCACCTACTTTAGAGGAAGAAGTAGCCCCCCTACCTCTTGGGACCCTGTGCGGTTTCACAGGATGCCTCATTGGTATATCTGTCCCTAGTACAGCCAGTTAGGAGACACTAGCATAGCCTGTATAAAAGCTGAGGCAGGGAATGCAGCCGATATTTTGTGGTGAATCTGGATAGTGAGATGACGTCACAACTCATAGCTTAGCAATACAGATAGGAACAGAAAGCTAGAAACACTCTGTGTTTGAGGTAAAGAGCTTAAAACTGATTCAATACAGTCCTAGCTGACCTCAGAGCATTATACAAATCTTTTCAGGAAAATCGGAGGTTTGCAGTAATTGCAAATCAAACTGAAAAAAAAATTGAAGAAGCTGCGAAATTATAATTTGAAAAGATTTTCTTATCTCTAATCTGTAGAGATGTACTGGTATGTGAGGATTATATATCAATACAATGTACCTGTGAAGAAGAAGAATGCTGTTTAGATATTTTAGCAGAGAAAATCCTTGTATATTTATCAGTGCAGCCTGTGGCTCACCGCTAAGGTTTCTTACTGACGCACTACAGGTTTTAAGTTTGAACCCTGGGAATGAAAAAAGCAATGGAAAAGTTCATGGTCCCTCACCGGTCTCTAGTCACACAGTTCCAGCGATGATGTGTAGAAATGACCACAGTAAAAAAAGAATCACGGACCAGAGAGTTGAACTTAGTGGTCAATGATTGACTATATTAGTCACAGATTGTGTTGGTGTACCGTGCCATTGCCTATAGAATGGTAAATAGAGACTGACGGGGTACCGGACATGGGTAGGCAGAGAAGCCACAGGGTAGTAGTAAGGTGCTCGTTGCTCGTTTTGTGCCTCAGAGCAGGTCACGGTGCTGGGAGCAGGATAATTTGCGACTATCATGAGGGGGAACTTGTTATAGAGGGGAAAGAGACCTTCCCAGGATGGAGAGAGGAGCCACATACAGCGGTGCAGTGCCCAATGATGCATTAGGAAGGAGCATGCAGGGGAAGGGGAGATGCATGGGGCTCTTGCCTGGTTTGGTCCAATCTGGGTGGAAAGAAGCCGTGCCGGGCTCCAGAGGAATTTCATTGTTAGCAGTCAAAGGCACTGGCTGGAGAAAGGGCATGGCCAAGACTCTACAGCGAGTGGCAGACATAGACAGAAGAGGGCCCCGGTGAAAGAACAATAAATGGGCCCTTTGCAGTCCCACAGTTCATCCTCCTGCACATTTCCTCCTGCTTTGGAGCTGGTAGTGGCCCCCTTACCTCTCGGGACCCTGTGCGCCTGCACAGTTTGCCCCATGGTATGTCCGCCCCTGCCTACAGCTAAATCCGATCTTCAGATTCTTTGTTGAAGCTTTGTATTTGTCAGCCATGTAGTTCTCCTCCCCATATAGTGAGTTTATAGGGCGCCCGTTCCTGTTCTGGGGATGTATGTGCCTTATTGCTCCGGCATCGGTAATTAGGTATAACGTTGTGATCTGAGCCATAATGATTTGCGCAGATTGTCACCAGTTTAGCGAGGACATTTTTTACGCACTTGGATTTCTAAAGAAAGAAATGTACAGTATTAAAAATAATGAATTAAAAACTGTAAAAAATTAAATCCGAAAGCTACAGCAAGGCTATGAAGGATGACGGCTTAACGTCCCCGCAAGACTCCAGAGAGGCGGAGAGAATCCCGGCAAATGTCAGGAAACCCCACAAATCACAATGTCCCACATTACAGCTATGGTTTTGTCTCCTTCATCTGGGTGCTGGTGGGAGATTTGCACTCATGATGTCCCCCTAAAATCAAGGTTACAAGCAGTGACTGTTAGAACCTTGTTCTTAGTTTTTTTCCTTTGCTGGTCACATGACCTTGTTGGCCTATTTAATCCTGCTCCGCCCTTCTGGCTTTGCTGGACTTCATTGTATATCTACTTTCTAGCTAGCCTGTGCTCTGTATCTAACTCTGTTAGTTTGCTTGGTCTACGGACCTCTATGTTCTATATATTTTGTTTGTTCGTCTGTCTGCTACTATTTCTGTTAGGAGGTGTCCCATTTTCCTCCCAGTCCTTAGTACTTGTAGGGATTCCTTCCCCACATCTATAGGTCTCCGTACAGACTAGCTTAGGACTTTAGCAGGTCTGATCGCAGGATCAGGTCCCCTGTTACATCGTAGGGATTAAGCTGAGTTCTATCGTAGGGACAGATCTCCTCTCTTTCCTTAGCTCTGGTAGCAGAACATAACAGTAAGTCCAGCCCAGCAAATGCTCTAAGGAAAGATTTTTTTTTTCTGTTCCATCATGGTGTCGGTTCTGGATTTGGCTAAACACCTGCAGGGACTCTCTTTGGAGGTGACTGAGCTCCGTCAGCACGTGAGTAACTGTCCTGGAGCACATTTCTTGGAGCCTAAGGTACGTTTGCCGGATTTATTTTTTGGTGAACACCGAGAATTTTTTTCATTTAAAAATGCTTGCTTATTGTATTTTCGTTTGAGACCCAAGTCCTCTGGGGATGATTCCCAGCGCATAGGGTTTATAATGTCACTTTTGCGCAAAGAGCCTCAGGAGTGGGCCTTTTCTTTGCAACCTAGTGATACATGCTTCAGATCAGTGGATAGTTTTTTTTCTGCTTTGGGACTATTATATGATGATCCTGACCGTGTCGCATCAGCTGAGACTGAGTTAAGACGTTTGAGACAGGGATCAGGTAATGTGGAAAAATATTGTACTCATTTCCGTCGATGGTCTACTCAAACAGGGTGGAACGATTCTGCTCTGAAAAGTCTATTTCTTGCTGGGCTCAGTGAAAGGGTTAAAGACCTGCTAATTGCTTATCCTACACCTGAAGATTTGCAACAGGCTATGCAATTAGCTATACGGGTGGATAGGAGACTGCGTGCAAGGGTTAATGAGAGGAAATCCTCTGCTATGTCAGTTTCTGGTTATGAGAATGTGTGTACTAACAGTGGTGAATCGATGGAGATTGGAGCGATGGCACCTCGCTCTCAAGAAAAAGATCGCAGATTTTCTGAAGGCTTGTGTTTCTATTGCGGAAAATCTGGTCATTTGATTAAAGACTGTGAGCTTCGTATCAAGAAAGAAAAAAAAATGGTCAGTCATGCCCGTATTGCCTGTTTAAATTCCAAGGGTATATTTTTAGCTGCTTCCACGATTGCTCAGGAAAAATTAATGGAATTTCGGGTGTTTGTTGATTGTGGGTCTACTCTGAATGTTATTGATGGGGGATTCTTGGAAAGACTCAATTTAAAACCCGAACCTTTATCATCCCCCATTGCTGTGGTCTCTGTGGATGGTTCCCCTTTGAAGAATATTACTCTCAAGGTCTGTGATTTTCCTCTCACTATTAATGGTGTTCACCACGAGAAATTGGATTTGGTAGTTTTGAATAACTTGCCTTCTCCAGTAATATTGGGGTTGCCCTGGTTAAAATTTCACAATCCTGTACTGGATTGGTCTACCAGTGAAATTAAATCCTGGAGCCATAAATGTTATGACAAGTGTTGTAACGGGCGTATTGCAGCTTTGGATAGGGGAGAATTGCCTGTTCCTATTCAGGATTTTTGGAGAGTTTTTTCTGAGAAGGAATCGCAGGTTTTGCCTCCCCATAGAGACTATGATTGTTCTATTGAATTTGTCCCTGGAGCGACTCTTCCTAAAAGTCGTTTATTTAACCTTACTATTCCTGAGAGAAAGGCTTTGGAGGAATACATACAGACAAGTTTGGCCGCCGGTCACATTAGGCCCTCTAAGTCTCCTGTGGCGGTTGGATTTTTTTTTGTAAAAAAAAAGGATGGCGGTTTACGTCCTTGTCTGGATTTTCGTGAGATTAACAAAATTACTGTACGCAATCCTTACCCACTGCCATTGATTCCTGATCTGTTTAACCAGTTAATGGGGGCCAAGTGGTTCTCTAAAATTGACCTTAAGGGGGCATACAATCTGTTGCGCATGAAGGAGGGTGACGAATGGAAGACTGCTTTTAACACTCCTGTGGGTCATTTTGAGAATTTGGTTATGCCTTTTGGTCTTACTAATGCTCCTGCATTTTTTCAGAATCTTATTAATGACATCCTTAGACCTTTGATCGGCAAAAATGTGGTTGTGTATTTGGATGACATTTTGATTTATTCGCCGGATCTGGAGTCTCATTGGCGGAGCGTACGTGAGGTATTACAGTTGTTAATGGACAATTCGCTTTTTGCTAAGCTGGAGAAATGTGAGTTCGCTGTACAGAGAATTAGTTTTTTGGGCTACATTATCTCCAGCGAAGGTTTTGAGATGGACCCGGTTAAAGTTCAAGCTGTACAGGAATGGCCTAGGCCTATTGGTTTGAAATCGATACAGAGGTTTTTGGGTTTCGCCAATTATTACAGAAAATTCATAAAAAAATTTTCTAGTATTGTCAAACCTCTGACCGATCTCACCAGGAAAGGTGCTGATGCGGTTCAGTGGTCTTCTGAGGCCATTGAAGCTTTTGTGTATCTCAAGGAGAGGTTCACCTCTGCTCCCATCCTTATGCAGCCTGATGTGACTAGGCCGTTTTTGGTTGAGGTTGATGCTTCCTCTGTGGGGGTTGGCGCAGTATTGTCTCAGGATAACGGGGATGGATTACATCCCTGTGCCTTTTTTTCAAAAAAAATTTCGGAGACTGAACTGAATTACGATATTGGTAATCGGGAATTATTGGCTATTAAACTCGCATTTGAACACTGGCGCCACTTCTTGGAAGGTGCGGAATTTCCCGTTCAGGTTCTTACGGATCATAAAAATCTGATATATCTTGATGCTGCCAAGCGCCTGAATGCCCGTCAGGCTAGGTGGGCACTGTTTTTCTCGCGGTTTAATTTCTCCGTTACTTACATCCCTGGTACTAAGAATGTTAAGGCGGATGTCTTGTCTCGCAGTTTTTCTCCCATAGTCGGTGCTGAGAAAGAGGAGAACATTTTACAAGAAGGTGTTGTGATAGCTGCTTTGGACTCCGTTTTGGAAGATGAGATTCTTAAAGCACAGGAGAATGCCCCATCTAACACTCCTCATGGGAGGTTGTTTGTGCCTGGGACCTTTAGGAGAGATTTGTTTGTTGAGTGTCACGAATCTCGGTTGGCAGGTCATCCTGGAATCTCTGAGACCAAGAGACTGGTGGGTCGCAGTTTTTGGTGGCCTGGATGGCAGAAGGAAGTCATTAAGTGGGTGCGCCAATGTACTATTTGTGCTAGATCTAAGTCCTCACATACTCCTGCTGCGGGGTTGCTTTGTCCTTTGGAGGTTCCCAGTGCTCCTTGGACACATTTGGCTATGGACTTTATAACTGACCTTCCCCCCTCTGAGGGTTTTACTGTCATCTGGGTGGTCGTGGACCGTTTTAGCAAGATGTGTCACTTGGTTCCCTTCGTCAAACTGCCCTGCGCTAAAACTCTCGCTAAGGCCTTTGTCAAGGAAATTGTCAGACTTCATGGCGTTCCTACTGACATTGTTTCTGATAGAGGTCCTCAGTTCGTGGCTCGTTTTTGGCGTGCCTTTTGTGACAGGTTGGGAGTTCATTTGTCGTTCTCGTCCGGATATCATCCTGAATCTAATGGCCAGACAGAAAGGAAAAACCAGGATGTTGAGCAGTTCTTGCGTTGTTTTGTGGCAGACAATCAAGAGGGGTGGTCTGAGTTTCTGCCACTTGCTGAATTTGCTCTGAACAATCATACATCTTCTTCTGCTGGTTGTTCGCCTTTTTTTTGTTGTTCTGGGAGACATCCGTCGTTTGGGTCGTTCTCCAAGTTGGGATCTGCCGTGCCTGAGGAGGAGAATTTTTCCGTTGATTTGGAGAGAGTTTGGACGGATGTGCGTGGTAATCTTCAGGAGGCCAACAGAAAATCTAAAGACTACTTTGATAGGAAACGACAGGAGGTTTTGTTCGCTGTTGGTGACATGGTTTGGTTGTCCTCTAGGAATCTGCGGTTGAGGATTCCTTCTAAGAAATTGGGTCCCAAGTTTGTAGGGCCCTTTAAGGTGCTTCAGGTTGTCAACCAATCTGCTGTTAGGTTGGAGGTTCCTACCTCCTGGAGAATTAATCCGGTATTTCATGTCTCTCTGTTGAAAAAAGCTGTTGTATCGGATTGTGACGCCTCTGCCTCTGTTCCTCCGGTGGTGGAGGACGGGGAATATGAAATTTCTCGCATCCTTAACTCTAGACAGTATAGAGGTAGTTTGCAGTATCTTGTGGCCTGGAAAGGTTTCGGACCCGAGGATAACTCTTGGGTGAGGTCGGATGATGTTTCCGCGTCCAGACTTATCAGAGCATTTCACAGGAGATTTCCTGATAAGCCTGGTCCTAGGGGATCCGGAGGATCCTCTTAGAAGGGGGGGTACTGTTAGAACCTTGTTCTTAGTTTTTTTCCTTTGCTGGTCACATGACCTTGTTGGCCTATTTAATCCTGCTCCGCCCTTCTGGCTTTGCTGGACTTCATTGTTTAACTACTTTCTAGCTAGCCTGTGCCCTGTATCTAACTCTGTTAGTTTGCTTGGTCTACGGACCTCTATGTTCTATATATTTTGTTTGTTCGTCTGTCTGCTACTATTTCTGTTAGGAGGTGTCCCATTTTCCTCCCAGTCCTTAGTACTTGTAGGGATTCCTTCCCCACATCTATAGGTCTCCGTACAGACTAGCTTAGGACTTTAGCAGGTCTGATCGCAGGATCAGGTCCCCTGTTACATCGTAGGGATTAAGCTGAGTTCTATCGTAGGGACAGATCTCCTCTCTTTCCTTAGCTCTGGTAGCAGAACATAACAGTGACTTCTTGTCATATCATTAGTATGATCACCGGAGTATTACAGCAAATGGAGAGGGACACGGAGCAAAATGTACTGCAGTTCTGGAGGAACTTGGCTCAAAGAAGCCAAGTAAATACCCAATTAGGGATTGCCTTTCAGCCAAAACCAGGTGAGAAATAATCGGAGAAAAGGTATAATAGAAATAAGTGCAACAATTCTGCATTTATCATCCACTTCTGGTTTTGGCTTCCACTCCTGAGAAAAAATACTGACCGAATACTGACCAAATACTGATAGTGGGGCTGTGTGGCCTTACTTTCTGATCTGTGATTCCTACCTGGCACATTTATGGCGTATCCAGAGGACCTGGATCTATCACAAGACTATGCTTCTCTCTATTAACTTATGATGAAGTTCTGAAAATTACAGAGAACGAGCAGGTGACAATTTCACTGAACACTCGTACGAATCATTAGAGAGAGTTGCACAAGCTTGGCCAGCTCTATTCATGGAGGTGCTCGACGTGGCCTCTTTATCGTGAAGTAGTGGAACCCACACCTATCAGATATGGATATGCCATAAACATAAAATATGGGACAAATCTTAAAAATGGTTGTCTGAGAAAATCATGGCAGCTGTTTTTTTTTTAAAGACTCAGCACCATTCACTTCTATGGAGCTGAACTGCGTATCACACACAACCTATAGACGGCGGTGGTGCTGTTTTTGGATGAAGGAAGCCGTGTTTTCTAACCCCTTTAACCCTTTAGTTGAACTGTGTGATAGTACTTCTTATATAGTATATATATTATGCCCATCAGTGTCGTTCCGCTAATGGCAGCAGATCACACAGATGCTGCGAGGCCCGTGAGTCAGGGGTCCTGGTGCCAAATGGCGCTGCCCCCTCCCCAGTGTCTAGATTTCAGTGGTACCTGTATCTTCAGGATGCCGATACTGTTAAATATAATGATGGAGCAGGTAGCTGCCAGCTCTTTGCTCTACAATTTAGCCTGTGCGTCCGAGTCTCCGTTCAGCACGAATGATGACATCACTAGATCACGCCGGCTGCATGAAGCCTCAGTCCACACATGGCACAAACCAGAGCCGCGCATTGGGGGAACAGAACAAGGTGAGAAGTTTTCCTTCATCTTGTCAGTCAGCACTTCCCAAAAGCACTGTGGGGGCATCCTAATGTATGTGAGGGAGCTGTGAGAGCATCATACTGTCTGTGGTACATCGTACTGTGTGTGGAGGACTGTTGGAGCATCATACTGTGAGTAGGTAATGTGAAAGCATCATACTGTGTGTGGGGGACTGTTGGAGCATCATACCATGAATAGGTACTGTGAAAGCATCATACTGTGTGTGGGAGACTGTGGGAGCATCATACTGTGTGTGGGGTACTTTGAGGACACCATACTGTGTGTGGGGGACAGTGGGAGCATCATACTGTGTGTGAGGTACTGTGAGGACACCATACTGTGTGTGGGGAACACTGGGAGCATCATACTTTGTGTGGAGGACAATAGGAGCATCATACTGTGTATGGAGGACAGTGGGAGTGATGCGCCCCCTGGGCCGTGGGGTACTCGGTGCCGGGCCGGTCGTTGCTAGGGGAGATGTCACAGTGGCGGTGACCCGGTCCGTGACCCAGGATGGTCAATCAAAAGGGGCTATTATTCACAGGGGATTTATAGTTTTTATATACAGTTCGTGACGCCACCTGTGGCATGTGGCTATATAGAGCCACCGCTGCGGAGCAGATCCTCTGGAGCTGATGTCGGTGCAGCAGAGTTGGTTTAGCTCTCCACAGGTAGAGCTTAGCTCCAGGGCAGTGTAGATGTTAAAGATGTTGCTGTGTAGTGCAGGGGGTGATGGGGCAGCAATAACTTCACAGAGACAGTGGGGTGCAGTCTTCAGAGTTAACTCACAGTTGTTAAGTTCCTCAGGTTATACTTTCCAGATTATGACCTCCCACGTCGCGCTGCGTTCACCAGGCAGGGGTTCAGCAAACTCTCAGGTGTTTCAAGAGTGTCTGACAGGACCCCGTTCTATATGCCCTTCTCAGCCGTCTTCCAGCGCTGGCCTTCACCCTTCTTGCCCTGCGCCTTGCCAAACAATGTCCCAAGCAGGTATCCTTGGATCTTTCTGAGCAACCTGGAGTTCCCTGGATCCTATGTGGTTACCTTTTTGGCAACTTGAGTGCGGATGTAGCAACTGCACCCTAAAAGCACAGAAGCCTCCGGTTTCCAGTTTAACTTTGTAATTCTCACTGATTAGGGGCCGGTCCCCTCTGCGGCTCGATCCCTCCACCGCCTGGCAGATTCGGGCATACGGGTGGCCTCCAGCACTGCCTGTACCCCTGGGATCCCTTCTTCACTCCTGGAGCCTTCCTCCTGTTCCTCTCCTCCTCAGTCTGTCCTGGGCCTCTCTGGCTAGGCCCTCCTCCTCCTGAGCAGAGCTCATTCAGAGCTCCTGCTCCTCTCACTGTTCTCCTCTGACTGAACTCTCTCTAGAATGTTCCACCCTCTTTTTATATCACTTCTTCCAATGCTCCCCTGATTTACTTCCTCCACCCACACCCACTACATGGTTCCCCCTACTTTGGTTCCCCCCACTCCAGCCAGGGACAGGGCTCAGCAGGGAAGTGATGCATCTTGCCCCTCCTGCTGGTCTGGAGTAGTGTAGTGTTGGATGCAGGTGTTAGGGTCCCAGGCAGCACTCTATCCTTATCTGAGAGTGAGATACCACACCTCTGGGTGAGATGCAGTACCTCTGTGGCAACTGAACCCTCAGGGGCGCCACAGGAGCATCATAATGTGTGCAGGGTACTGTGAAGGCATCATACTGTGTGGGGGGGCAGTGGGAGCATCATACTGTGTGTGGAGGACAGTAGGAGCATCATACTTTGTGTGGGAAGATAAATGGGGTATCGCTATCAGCGAGAACAATAAAGGGCTTGAGTAGGAGCACTATTTCTGTGTAAGTGCCACAATACATGTCCCTTTTCCTCTCTTTAAAAGTTGGGAGGTATGCCCTTGTGAAACCACACCTATGGCCAATGATTCTGCCTTCTCCACCTGATTATTCTTTATTATTGGGAGGCGGACGCCCAATTTGGACTTTTGCTGTGGAGTCCCATGATTTCTATACACGCCTATGTGACAATACAGCTTATAATCTTAATAAGCCAGACGATTAGATTTGTTAAGTCAAGAGAAATACACTATTATCTTTGTGTTTCTGTTGACTTATAATTGTATGTGTATTTCTGTGGCTGGTCAAGAATGTCATACTATTTGTATAAAGCTGAATGTTGACTTATCTTCGTTTGGAAACAATGATGACAGATTTAAAGAGCCCACTGTATACCAACTATGTAAATTGATTAGCTCAAACAATGAGATCTGAGCGCTGCCCTCTCCCCCCAACCTGTGGATGGACATGTGCTTCTGTAGCAGAGAGACTTGAAACAGAAATTGGAAAGAGACTTACCAGGGAGAGTCAAGGATCAGACTCTATGAGAACATCAGCTTGGAAGTATGGCTTTAACCAAAGAGACACAGATTTGGATTCTTCATGATTATAGCCTAAGGGTATATAGCCCTGACTGGAGAGATACGGATTTGCTCCGTTAACCATCAGAAAGCCCATGGATACATTTGGGGAGACCAGGTTGGGATGATGAAGTCACTTGGCCCCATGAATATGTTGTTTGGGGTTGCCAGGAGAGACCCACCGGTCGCCTGGAGTTCATGGAGACATTTGGAGAAGCCAGATTGGGACCCGCAGTCATCTGCAATCTATGGAAACTCTCGAAGAGGCCAGGGTGGGACCCTCGGGTCTCCTAGCCTTGTACCTGGATGGACTGCTAGCTTCCTAATCTTGCTGCTACCTTCTCTCTGTAGGGGCCCGCCAGAAGCGGGAGGGTCACTAGTTAAGGTACCGTATTTTTCGGACCATAAGACGCACTTTTTTCCCCAAAAATTTGGGAGGAAAATGGGGGGTGCGTCTTATGGTCTGAACGCAACTTACCGGTGGTGGTGGAGTGGGATCGCAGGGCGGCGGCGGAAGAAGAGGTGAGGAGGGCCGGTATCTGGCTGGGGGCTGGGCCTGGCCGGGTACCGGGGCTGGTGTATTGCTGTGAGCGGAGTTTGCAGAGCAGAGTGAGTGGCTTCCCACAGCCAGATAACAGCTCGCCTCACCTCTTGTTCCGGCACCAGCACCCCAGGCAAGGCACCAGCACCCCAGGCCAGGCACCCACACCCCAGGCCAGGCACCAGCACCCCAGGCCAGGCACCCGCACCCCAGGCCAGGCACCAGCACCCCAGGCCAGGCACCCGCACCCAAGGCCAGGCACCAGCACCCCAGGCCAGGCACCAGCACCCCAGGCCTGGCACCCGCACCCCAGGCCAGGCACCAGCACCCCAGGCCAGGCACCAGCACCCCAGGCCATGCACCCACACCCCAGGCCAGGCACCAGCACCCCAGGCCAGGCACCAGCACCCCAGGCCAGGCACCCGCACCCCAGGCCAGGCACCAGCACCCCAGGCCAGGCACCCGCACCCCAGGCCAGGCACCCGCACCCCAGGCCAGGCACCAGCACCCCAGGCTAGGCACCAGCACCCCAGGCCATGCACCCGCACCCAAGGCCAGGCACCAGCACCCCAGGCCAGGCACTAGCACCCCAGGCCAGGCACCAGGCCCCCAGCAACAGCACCCCAGGCCCCCAGCACCAGCACCCCAGGCCCCCAGCACCAGCACCCCAGGTACCAGGGCACCAGGCCCCCAGCGCCAGGCCCCCAGCCACCAGGTACCAGCATGCCTCCACTTCCGCCAGCTTCCTGAAGACCCTGCCTCCTGTGACCCCAGCTCCACCGCCCCCCAGGTAAGATACCTATTCAGACTATAAGACTGACCCCCATCTTATAAAAAATATTTTTTTTCCTATTTTCCACCCTAAAATTTGGGGTGTGTCTTATGGTTCGGTGCGTCTTATAGTCCGAAAAATATGGTAGTTGGAAGACATGGAATATGCTCTGAGGAAACTGTATGATGCAAAGTTTTGTTCTCATGAAGGTGAGACCTCTTACATTCATGTCTTTGCTTAAAGACATGCTGATGGACTGTCTCCAATAAGTGTCTGGCTAATTAAGATTGGGGGAGCAATGTGACGATGCAACTTGTAATCTTAATAAGCCAGATGATTCGATTTGTTAAGTCAAGAGAAATACTCTATTATCTTTGTGTTTCTGTTGACTTATAATTGTATGTGTATTTCTGTGGCTGGTTAAGAATGTCATACTATTTGTATAAAACTGAATGTTGACTTATCTTTGTTTGGAAACAATGAAGTTGATTTAAAGAGCCCACTGTATACCAACTATGTAAATTGATTAGCTCAAACAATGATATCTGAGCTCTGCCCTCTACCCCCAACCTGTGGATGTGTAGTCAAAAAAAAAGAAAGGACATGTGTTTCTTTAGAAGAGAGACTTGGAACAGAAATTGGAAAGAGACTTAACAGGGAGAGTCAATGATCAGAGTCTCTGAGAACATCAGCTTGGAAGTATGGCTTTACTCAAAAAGACACAGATTTGGATTCTACATGATTCTAGCCTAAGGGTATATAGCCCTGACTGGAAAGATACAGATCTGCTCCATTGACCTTTGCTGAACCCTCAGAGACGTCTTGAAGAATCCAGGTTGGGACAAACAGGTCACCTGGCCCCAGACCTCACTGCTCCCAGCTAGTTTCCTAAGCTTGTCGTTACCTCCTCTCTTTGGGGGCCTACCAAAAGCGGGGTGCCACTGGTGCAGGTAGTCGGACCTGGAAGCCCCGAAATCACAGCTGTTCTATCCCAAGCGGGCCAGCCGAAGGATGAGGACTCTGTAATTTGCACCATCTTGGGTACTTGCTGGGACTGTTTACCTGTTTATTGTCCGCTTTGTGGTTCAATAAAGTATTGCCACACTGTTTTGCCTGCACCCTGTTTTGTCTGAGTAGTGTTACGCGGCGCCCACGGAAGACCCCGTGTCTTCACAGCCTATGACGACCATATTGTCTTCCTCATGGAAGCTAATATAGATGCATATTTTTCAGGCTTCTTTACTTTGTATTGATCCTACATTACCAATAAATTTGGACCCCACATAAAACTAATCTCCAGCCAAAATGGTTTCTAGAGTACAACATTTTTCAGTGAGGAAGCTATTGCTCTGTGCTCATTTCTGCCCCCTGCAGGGTCATTTTATATGAGTCCCTTACAGAAGTTGGGAATTGGAGTTTACTGGAAACTCAAAATCATTTCTGAATTTTCCCAAGAACTTTTTAGAAAAGCTTTATGTAGACTATAAAGGAACTTCCTAATCCAAAGTCCTCTCCAAACAGCCATTATCGGGTAATGGATAACGTCAAGCTATCTCCCAGCAGTTATTTCTAAATTCATTATATTGTCAGTATAATTAAAACTTAAACTCTATTGGCTTAATAGCACAAGACAGATATGAATCATTAATCAGCCCATAAGACGGATTTCTTTTTTTGTGTGTCGGGGGCCGGACATGATTTCAGGCACCAGTGATTGTAGATAGATGTGGGGGTTAAAAGCCTCCAGTTATAATAGAGAAGAGCACATTGAGAGGTAATGAATTCTGATACATTGTACAAGGAGACGCTGCGACCTTCTGACAGCTAGGCCACAACCCCAGCCAAAACATCCCATAATTCTAAATGATATTACACAAAATGGATTATTTCTTTCTCTTTACCGAATTTTATTTCCCTGTTTTGAGATCAGCAAAGACCGTAATATTCATCCTAATGTAAATCCTTACTCAACACAGAGATAAAAAGTCACCATGAAGAAAAACAAAAAGCGAAGCTACATGTTGTATTCTTATAGAAGAAGGCAGTATAACATGGGGCAGTATTATAGTAGTTATATTCTTGTACATAGGGGGCAGTATTATAGTAGTTATATTCTTGTACATAGGGGGCAGTATTATAGTAGTTATATTCTTGTACATAGGAGTAGTATTATAGTAGTTATATTCTTGTACATAGGGGGCAGTATTATAGTAGTTATATTCTTGTACATAGGAGCAGTATTATAGTAGTTATATTCTTGTACATACGGGCAGTATTATAGTAGTTATATTCTTGTACATAGGGGCAGTATTATAGTAGTTATATTCTTGTACATAGGGGTAGTATTATAGTAGTTATATTCTTGTACATAGGAGCAGTATTATAGTAGTTATATTCTTGTACATAGGGGGCAGTATTATAGTAGTTATATTCTTGTACATAGGGGCAGTATTATAGTAGTTATATTTTTGTACATAGGAGTAGTATTATAGTAGTTATATTCTTGTACATAGGGGGCAGTATTATAGTAGTTATATTCTTGTACATAGGAGCAGTATTATAGTAGTTATATTCTTGTACATACGGGCAGTATTATAGTAGTTATATTCTTGTACATAGGGGCAGTATTATAGTAGTTATATTCTTGTACATAGGGGTAGTATTATAGTAGTTATATTCTTGTACATAGGAGCAGTATTATAGTAGTTATATTCTTGTACATAGGGGGCAGTATTATAGTAGTTATATTCTTGTACATAGGGGGCAGTATTATAGTAGTTATATTCTTGTACATAGGGGGCAGTATTATAGTAGTTATATTCTTGTACATAGGGGTAGTATTATACTAGTTATATTCTTGTACATAGGGGGCAGTATTATAGTAGTTATATTCTTGCACATAGGGGGCAGTATTATAGTAGTTATATTCTTGTACATAGGGGTAGTATTATAGTAGTTATATTCTTGTACATAGGAGCAGTATTATAGTAGTTATATTCTTGTACATACGGGCAGTATTATAGTAGTTATATTCTTGTACATAGGGGCAGTATTATAGTAGTTATATTCTTGTACATAGGGGTAGTATTATAGTAGTTATATTCTTGTACATAGGAGCAGTATTATAGTAGTTATATTCTTGTACATAGGAGCAGTATTATAGTAGTTATATTCTTGTACATAGGGGACAGTATTATAGTAGTTATATTCTTGTACATAGGGGTAGTATTATAGTAGTTATATTCTTGTACATAGGAGTAGTATTATAGTAGTTATATTCTTGTACATATGGGCAGTATTATAGCAGTTATATTCTTGTACATACGGGCAGTATTATAGCAGTTATATTCTTGTACATAGGGGCAGTATTATAGTAGTTATATTCTTGTACATAGGGGTAGTATTATAGTAGTTATATTCTTGTACATAGGAGCAGTATTATAGTAGTTATATTCTTGTACATACGGGCAGTATTATAGTAGTTATATTCTTGTACATAGTGGCAGTATTATAGTAGTTATATTCTTATACAGGGGCTGTATTATAGTAGTTATATTCTTGTACATAGGAGCAGTATTATAGTAGTTATATTCTTGTACATACGGGCAGTATTATAGTAGTTATATTCTTGTACATAGTGGCAGTATTATAGTAGTTATATTCTTATACAGGGGCTGTATTATAGTAGTTATATTCTTGTACATACGGGCAGTATTATAGTAGTTATATTCTTGTACATAGGAGCAGTATTATAGTAGTTATATTCTTGTACATAGGGGACAGTATTATAGTAGTTATATTCTTGTACATAGGGGTAGTATTATAGTAGTTATATTCTTGTACATAGGAGCAGTATTATAGTAGTTATATTCTTGTACATAGGGGACAGTATTATAGTAGTTATATTCTTGTACATAGGGGTAGTATTATAGTAGTTATATTCTTGTACATAGGAGCAGTATTATAGTAGTTATATTCTTGTACATACGGGCAGTATTATAGTAGTTATATTCTTGTACATAGGGGCAGTATTATAGTAGTTATATTCTTATACAGGGGCTGTATTATAGTAGTTATATCCTTGTACATAGGAGCAGTATTATAGTAGTTATATTCTTGGACATAGGGGGCAGTATTATAGTAGTTATATTCTTGTACATAGGAGCAGTATTATAGTAGTTATATTCTTGTACATGGGAGCAGTATTATAGTAGTTATATTCTTGTACATAGGAGCAGTATTATAGTAGTTATATTCTTGTACATAGGGGACAGTATTATAGTAGTTATATTCTTGTACATAGGGGGCAGTATTATAGTAGTTATATTCTTGTACATAGGGGTAGTATTATAGTAGTTATATTCTTGTACATAGGAGCAGTATTATAGTAGTTATATTCTTGTACATAGGAGCAGTATTATAGTAGTTATATTCTTGTACATAGGGGGCAGTATTATAGTAGTTATATTCTTGTACATAGGGGCAGTATTATAGTAGTTATATTCTTGTACATAGGGGTAGTATTATAGTAGTTATATTCTTGTACATAGGAGCAGTATTATAGTAGTTATATTCTTGTACATACGGGCAGTATTATAGTAGTTATATTCTTGTACATAGGGGCAGTATTATAGTAGTTATATTCTTAAACAGGGGCTGTATTATAGTAGTTATATTCTTGTACATACGGGCAGTATTATAGTAGTTATATTCTTGTACATAGGAGCAGTATTATAGTAGTTATATTCTTGTACATAGGAGCAGTATTATAGTAGTTATATTCTTGGACATAGGGGGCAGTATTATAGTAGTTATATTCTTGTACATAGGGGCAGTATTATAGTAGTTATATTCTTGTACATAGGGGGCAGTATTATAGTAGTTATATTCTTGTACATAGGAGCAGTATTATAGTAGTTATATTCTTGTACATAGGGGCAGTATTATAGTAGTTATATTCTTGTACATAGGGGCAGTATTATAGTAGTTATATTCTTGTACATAGGGGGCAGTATTATAGTAGTTATATTCTTGTACATAGGGGGCAGTATTATAGTAGTTATATTCTTGTACATAGGAGCAGTATTATTGTAGTTATATTCTTCTACACAGGGAGCAGTATTATAGTAGTTATATACTTGTACATAAAGGCAGTATTATAGTAGTTATATTCTTGTACATAGGAGCAGTATTATAGTAGTTATATTCTTGTACATAGGGGGCAGTATTATAGTGGTTATATTCTTGTACATAGGGAGCAGTATTATAGTAGTTATATTCTTGTACATAGGGGCAGTATTATAGTAGTTATATTCTTGTATATAGGAGCAGTATTATAGTAGTTATATTCTTGTATATAGGAGCAGTATTATAGTAGTTATATTCTTGTACATAGGGGGCAGTATTATAGTAGTTATATTCTTGTACATAGGGGGCAGTATTATAGTAGTTATATTCTTGTACATAGTGGCTGTATTATAGTAGTTATATTCTAGTACATAAGAGCAGTATTATAGTAGTTATATTCTTGTACATAGGAGCAGTATTATAGTAGTTATATTCTTGTGCATAGGGGGCAGTATTATAGTAGTTATATTCTTGTATATAGGAGCAGTATTATAGTAGTTATATTCTTGTACATAGGAGCAGTATTATAGTAGTTATATTCTTGTACATAAGGGGCAGTATTATAGTAGTTATATTCTTGTATATAGGAGCAGTATTATAGTAGTTATATTCTTGTAAATAGGAGCAGTGTTATAGTAGTTATATTCTTGTGCATAGGGGGCAGTATTATAGTAGTTATATTCTTGTACATAGGGGGCAGTATTATAGGAGTTATATTCTTGTACATAGGGGGCAGTATTATAGTAGTTATATTCTTGTACAGAGGAGCAGTATTATAGTAGTTATATTCTTGTATATAGGAGCAGTATTATAGTAGTTATATTCTTGTATATAGGAGCAGTATTATAGTAGTTATATTCTTGTATATTGGAGCAGTATTATAGTAGTTATATTCTTGTACGTAGGGGGCAGTATTATAGTAGTTATATTCTTGTACATAGGGGGCTGTATTATAGTAGTTATATTCTTGTACATAGGGGGCAGTATTATAGTAGTTATATTCTTGTACATAGAGGGCAGTATTATAGTAGTTGTATTCTTGTACATAGGGGGCTGTATTATAGTAGTTATATTCTTGTACATAGGGGGCAGTATTATAGTAGTTATATTCTTGTACATAGGAGCAGTATTATAGTAATCATATTCTTGTACAAAGGGGCAGTATTATAGTAGTTATATTCTTGTATATAGGAGCAGTATTATAGTAGTTATATTCTTGTACATAGGAGCAGTATTATGGTTGTTATATTCTTGTACCTAGGGGGCAGTATTATAGTAGTTATATTCTTGTATATAGGAGCAGTATTATAGTAGTTATATTTTTGTACATAGGGGGCTGTATTATAGTAGTTATATTCTTGTACATAGGAGCAGTATTATAGTAGTTATATTCTTGTATATAGGAGCAGTATTATAGTAGTTATATTCTTGTACATAGGGGGCAGTATTATAGTAGTTATATTCTTGTACATAGGGGGGTGTATTATAGTAGTTATATTCTTGTACATAGGAGCAGTATTATAGTAGTTATATTGTTGTACATAGGGGGCTGTATTATAGTAGTTATATTCTTGTACATAGGAGCAGTATTATAGTAGTTATTTTCTTGTATATAGGAGCAGTATATAGTAGTTATATTCTTGTACATAGGGGGCAGTATTATAGTAGTTATATTCTTGTACATAGGGGGCTGTATTATAGTAGTTATATTCTTGTACATAGGAGCAGTATTATAGTAGTTATATTGTTGTACTTAGGGGGCTGTATTATAGTAGTTATATTCTTGTACATAGGAGCAGTATTATAGTAGTTATATTCTTGTACATAGGGGGCAGTATTATAGTAGTTATATTCCTGTACATAGGGGGCAGTATTATAGTAGTTATATTCTTATACATATGGAGCAGTATTATAGTAGTTATATTCTTGTACATAGGAGCAGTATTATAGTAATAATATTCTTGTACAAAGGGGTAGTATTATAGTAGTTATATTCTTGTATATAGGAGCAATATTATAGTAGTTATATTCTTGTACATAGGAGCAGTATTATAGTTGTTATATTCTTGTACCTAGGGGGTAGTATTATAGTAGTTATATTCTTATATATAGGAGCAGTATTATAGTAGTTATATTCTTGTACATAGGAGCAGTATTATAGTAGTTATATTCTTGTACATAGGGGCAGTATTATAGTTGTTATATTCTTGTACCTAGGGGCAGTGTTATAGTAGTTATATTCTTGTACATAGGAGCAGTATTATAGTAGTTATATTCTTGTACCTAGGGGGCAGTATTATAGTAGTTATATTCTTGTACATAGGGGCAGTATTATAGTAGTTATATTCTTGTACATAGGAGCAGTATTATAGTAGTTATATTCTTGCACATAGGGGCAGTATTATAGTAGTTATATTCTTGTACATAGGGGGCAGTATTATAGTAGTTATATTCTTGTACATAGGAGCAGTATTATAGTAGTTATATTCCTGTGCATAGGGGGCAGTATTATAGTAGTTTTATACTTGTATATAGGGGCAGTATTATAGTAGTTATATTCTTGTACATAGGAGCAGTAATATAGTAGTTATATTCTTGTACATAGGAGCAGTATTATAGTAGTTATATTCTTGTTCATAGGGGCAGTATTATAGTAGTTATATTCTTGTACATAGGAGCAGTATTATAGTAGTTATATTCTTGTACATAGGGGCAGTATTATAGTAGTTATATTCTTGTACATAGGGGGCAGTATTATAGTAGTTATATTCTTGTACATAGGAGCAGTATTATAGTAGTTATATTCTTGGACATAGGGGGCAGTATTATAGTAGTTATATTCTTGTACATAGGAGCAGTATTATAGTAGTTATATTCTTGTACATACGGGCAGTATTATAGTAGTTATATTCTTGTACATAGGAGCAGTATTATAGTAGTTATATTCTTGTACATAGGAGCAGTATTATAGTAGTTATATTCTTGGACATAGGGGGCAGTATTATAGTAGTTATATTCTTGTACATAGGGGCAGTATTATAGTAGTTATATTCTTGTACATAGGGGGCAGTATTATAGTAGTTATATTCTTGTACATAGGAGCAGTATTATAGTAGTTATATTCTTGTACATAGGGGCAGTATTATAGTAGTTATATTCTTGTACATAGGGGCAGTATTATAGTAGTTATATTCTTGTACATAGGGGGCAGTATTATAGTAGTTATATTCTTGTACATAGGGGGCAGTATTATAGTAGTTATATTCTTGTACATAGGAGCAGTATTATTGTAGTTATATTCTTGTACACAGGGAGCAGTATTATAGTAGTTATATTCTTGTACATAAAGGCAGTATTATAGTAGTTATATTCTTGTACATAGGAGCAGTATTATAGTAGTTATATTCTTGTACATAGGGGGCAGTATTATAGTGGTTATATTCTTGTACATAGGGAGCAGTATTATAGTAGTTATATTCTTGTACATAGGGGCAGTATTATAGTAGTTATATTCTTGTATATATTAGCAGTATTATAGTAGTTATATTCTTGTATATAGGAGCAGTATTATAGTAGTTATATTCCTGTACATAGGGGGCAGTATTATAGTAGTTATATTCTTGTACATAGGGGGCAGTATTATAGTAGTTATATTCTTGTACATAGTGGCTGTATTATAGTAGTTATATTCTAGTACATAAGAGCAGTATTATAGTAGTTATATTCTTGTACATAGGAGCAGCATTATAGTAGTTATATTCTTGTGCATAGGGGGCAGTATTATAGTAGTTATATTCTTGTATATAGGAGCAGTATTATAGTAGTTATATTCTTGTACATAGGAGCAGTATTATAGTAGTTATATTCTTGTACATAAGGGGCAGTATTATAGTAGTTATATTCTTGTATATAGGAGCAGTATTATAGTAGTTATATTCTTGTACATAGGAGCAGTATTATAGTAGTTATATTCTTGTGCATAGGGGGCAGTATTATAGTAGTTATATTCTTGTACATAGGGGGCAGTATTATAGTAGTTATATTCTTGTACAGAGGAGCAGTATTATAGTAGTTATATTCTTGTATATAGGAGCAGTATTATAGTAGTTATATTCTTGTATATAGGAGCAGTATTATAGTAGTTATATTCTTGTATATAGGAGCAGTATTATAGTAGTTATATTCTTGTACATAGGGGGCAGTATTATAGTAGTTATATTCTTGTACATAGGGGGCTGTATTATAGTAGTTATATTCTTGTACATAGGGGGCAGTATTATAGTAGTTATATTCTTGTACATAGAGGGCAGTATTATAGTAGTTGTATTCTTGTACATAGGGGCTGTATTATAGTAGTTATATTCTTGTACATAGGGGGCAGTATTATAGTAGTTATATTCTTGTACATAGGAGCAGTATTATAGTAATCATATTCTTGTACAAAGGGGCAGTATTATAGTAGTTATATTCTTGTATATAGGAGCAGTATTATAGTAGTTATATTCTTGTACATAGGAGCAGTATTATGGTTGTTATATTCTTGTACCTAGGGGGCAGTATTATAGTAGTTATATTCTTGTATATAGGAGCAGTATTATAGTAGTTATATTTTTGTACATAGGGGGCTGTATTATAGTAGTTATATTCTTGTACATAGGGGGCAGTATTATAGTAGTTATATTCTTGTACATAGGGGGGTGTATTATAGTAGTTATATTCTTGTACATAGGAGCAGTATTATAGTAGTTATATTGTTGTACATAGGGGGCTGTATTATAGTTGTTATATTCTTGTACATAGGAGCAGTATTATAGTAGTTATATTCTTGTATATAGGAGCAGTATATAGTAGTTATATTCTTGTACATAGGGGGCTGTATTATAGTAGTTATATTCTTGTACATAGGAGCAGTATTATAGTAGTTATATTCTTGTACATAGGGGGCAGTATTATAGTAGTTATATTCTTGTACATAGGGGGCAGTATTATAGTAGTTATATTCTTGTACATAGGGAGCAGTATTATAGTAGTTATATTCTTGTACATAGGAGCAGAATTATAGTAGTTATATTCTTGTACATAGGGGGCAGTATTATAGCAGTTATATTCTTATACATATGGAGCAGTATTATAGTAGTTATATTCTTGTACATAGGAGCAGTATTATAGTAATCATATTCTTGTACAAAGGGGCAGTATTATAGTAGTTATATTCTTGTATATAGGAGCAGTATTATAGTAGTTATATTCTTGTACATAGGAGCAGTATTATAGTTGTTATATTCTTGTACCTAGGGGGTAGTATTATAGTAGTTATATTCTTGTATATATTAGCAGTATTATAGTAGTTATATTCTTGTACATAGGAGCAGTATTATAGTAGTTATATTCTTGTACATAGGGGCAGTATTATAGTTGTTATATTCTTGTACCTAGGGGCAGTATTATAGTAGTTATATTCTTGTACATAGGAGCAGTATTATAGTAGTTATATTCTTGCAGATAGGAGCAGTATTATAGTAGTTATATTCTTGTACATAGGGGCAGTATTATAGTTGTTATATTCTTGTACCTAGGGGGCAGTATTATAGTAGTTATATTCTTGTACATAGGGGCAGTATTATAGTAGTTATATTCTTGTACATAGGAGCAGTATTATAGTAGTTATATTCTTGTACATAGGGGCAGTATTATAGTAGTTATATTCTTGTACATAGGGGGCAGTATTATAGTAGTTATATTCTTGTACATAGGAGCAGTATTATAGTAGTTATATTCCTGTTCATAGGGGGCAGTATTATAGTAGTTTTATACTTGTATATAGGGGCAGTATTATAGTAGTTATATTCTTGTACATAGGAGCAGTAATATAGTAGTTATATTCTTGTACATAGGAGCAGTATTATAGTAGTTATATTCTTGTTCATAGGGGGCAGTATTATAGTAGTTATATTCTTGTACATAGGAGCAGTATTATAGTAGTTATATTCTTGTACATAGGGGCAGTATTATAGTAGTTATATTCTTGTACATAGGGGGCAGTATTATAGTAGTTATATTCTTGTACATAGGAGCAGTATTATAGTAGTTATATTCCTGTGCATAGGGGGCAGTATTATAGTAGTTTTATACTTGTATATAGGGGCAGTATTATAGTAGTTATATTCTTGTACATAGGAGCAGTAATATAGTAGTTATATTCTTGTACATAGGAGCAGTATTATAGTAGTTATATTCTTGTTCATAGGGGGCAGTATTATAGTAGTTATATTCTTGTACATAGGAGCAGTATTATAGTAGTTATATTCTTGTACATAGGGGCAGTATTATTGTAGTTATATTCTTGTACATAGGGGGCAGTATTATAGTATTTATATTCTTGTACCTAGGGGGCAGTATTATAGTAGGTATATTTTTGTACAAATGGAGTAGTTTAGTAGTTTCAGTGCCTGAATAGTCTAAGAAATTGACATCCACTTTTCAGACCTTCCATCCTCCTTTCGCCAGTCATAAATCAGAGATCAGTGACAAGCACATTTGATGTAATTAAATTAATTCAATTCTTTTGTGAAATGATAGTCCTTGTATTGTTCTGTGCCATGCCATATCAGGGGTCATCATGACTGGCGTCAGTGCAGGTCTAATCAAGTAATCATTAGCCAATTGGTATCCTTGGCAGAAGCTCAACTCTTTATTTCGAAAACTTTTAATTATTTTTTATTTATTGTTTTACTGAAATATTGAATAATTTAGAATCGCTGGGTAAATATCTGTTTTGAATATCCTTGGATGATACAGCCTTCGAACATGAGTGTCTCCTATCGAGAATGTTTGATGACCCGAGTAGAGATTTTATGCCTTTTCTGTATCTCACTATTTTCTTCCCATCTTAGTGGGTGAAATTTTCATTCATTTTACAGATTTTTCTGAATATCAAAATTAGTAGATTCTAGATAAAAACAGATAGGTCTGATTGTCGGAGAAAGGAGGCGCCCCCAAGTTTCCAATAAAATAGTTTAGGAATAATTTTTATGTGTTAGTTTCCGCTACACCTGAGCGTTAAGCAGATGTGTCTCATTTATTCATTTTTTACATTTTTTTTATGTCTTAGATTTCAACTGTAATTTCGAGTCCCGCTGTGATCTGGAACATTCTCCCTCTCAAAATAACAACACATGGAGAGTCACCAACGCGGAGGAGTTATCAAGGCACAAAATCATGACTGGCCCGACGGAAGATTATTCTGAGAACTCAACGAGAGGTAGGAAACATTTCCTGATTGACAGATTCCATCTCTGCAGGAAAAGTTGAGTTTATGTCAACGAATCTGTTTTTATGGACTCCCATCTCGTTGTCAACTTCTCGTAAGAGACCATCTATACTTCTCTCTCGATTATTATGTATGTCATCTTCGGGGCAATAGGTGTAAGGTGTAACGGGTCTGGGAGGCGGAACCTCTGGGCTACTATACAAGGGAGCGGTCCTTGTAAGGGAGCGGGTGGCGACCAGGCAGGCAGTCACAGCAGGTGACCGGGACAGTCTCTGGGTGTACGGGCAGGAGGTCACGGCAAGTGATCAAGGCAGTCTCTGGAAGAACGGGCTGGAGGTCACGGCAAGTGACCGGGGCAGTCTCTAGGTAAAGGGTAGGTACGACCTGTGATGGCTGAACCTCCAGGTAGGCTAGCAAGGCAGATGGAGGATGTGTGCTCCCAGGTGAGCAAGCGAGAGTCTCTGGAATAGCAGGTGGTCACAGCACGTGACGGCGGAGCCTCCAGGTAGGCAAGCAGGCAGGTAGCGGAGAAGCGCTCCCAGGTGAGCAAGCGAGAGTCTCTGGAATAGCTGGTGGTCACAGCACGTGACAGCGGAGCCTCCGGGCAGGCAAGCAGGCAGGTAGCGGAGAAGCGCTCCCAGGTGAGCGGGCAAGCTGGTCCATAGACAGACTGACCGGAGTTGTAAGGCAGACCGTCGGACCTCAGGCAAGCAGGCAGGTAGCTGATGTGCGCTCCCAGGTGAGCGGGCAAGTTGGTCCTTAGACAGACTGACCGGAGTTGTAAGGCAGACCGTCGGACCTCAGGCAGGCAGGCAGGTAACAGGAAATCAGGCAGGATTAGGACAGCAAGCTGGCAGGAATCTGGCAGGTAACTGGCAGGTAACTGGCAACGGGACCTGAGGGCTGAAGCAGAGTAGAACGGTGCAACAACATTGCTCGGGCACCTCCATTTTGGAGGAGGTGCCTTATATATGGTAAAGTCCTCCTGCCATTGGCCGGGGACTCCTTAGGACGGCGCGCGCGGCCCCTTTAAGAGGGAGGGAGGGCGCGCGCGCGCGCCCTAAGCACAGTGGCCGGGAAGGAGCGCGCGCTGCCAGCAGAGCGGGAGAGGGACGCCGGGCACGGAGCAGAGCGGTGAGGGGAACAGCGTCCCTGCCTAGCAGAGGTCAGGGACGCCGGCACTACAGTACCCCCCCCTTTAGGCCCCCCCTTTTTTAGGCCAGATAGAAATTTAGCTAGGATGAGAGGGGCATGGATGTTCTCCCGGGGCTCCCACGTTCTCTCCTCAGGACCAAACCCCTTCCAATCTACCAGAAAAAAGGTCTTTCCTCTTACCCTTTTGGTGGCAAGAATGTTCTCTACCTCAAACTCGTCCTCAGCAGAAACCGGAGCAGGAGGCGTACCTGTAGACTTGGAAAAAGAGTTAAGCACCACGGGTTTGAGGAGAGATACATGGAAGGAGTTAGGGATCCGTAAGTTGGCCGGGAGTTTCAATTTATAGGCCACCGGGTTGATCTGACTGATGACCTCCAGAGGACCGATGAACCGAGGACCTAACTTGTAAGAAGGTATCTTAAGTCAAACATATTTAGATGAGAGCCAGACTTTATCTCCTGGACGAAATTGTGGAGGATCCAGGCGTTTTTTGTCAGCGTGTCTTTTCATACGCTCGGATGACAGAAGGAGTGCGGACCGGGTACTCTCCCATATGGAGGAAAATTTGCTAACGAGAGATTCCGCAGCCGGGTTGTCCACAGAGGTGGAGACAGGAAAAGGAATCCGAGGATGCTGACCAAAGACTACAAAAAACGGGGATTTGGAGGAGGATTCGCTCTCGTGATTATTATAAGAGAACTCGGCCCATGGTAGGAGATCCACCCAGTCAGAATGGTGGGCATTAACGAAGTGCCGGAGGTAACTGGTCAGGTTCTGATTGATCCACTCCACTTGACCATTGGACTGTGGGTGGTAAGCGGAAGAGAAGTCCAGGGTGACGTCTAGTAGTTTACAAGTGGCTCTCCAGAAACGTGAGGTGAACTGTACCCCACGATCCGACACGATGTGGAGGGGCAGGCCATGAAGACGGAAGATGTGGCGGATAAAGTCTTTAGCCAGCTCGGGTGCAGACGGAAGGCCTGGCAGGGGAATAAAGTGAGCCATCTTGGAAAAGCGGTCAGCGACCACCCAAATGACCGTACAACCGGCAGAGACGGGGAGATCAGTTATAAAGTCCATTGCTATATGCTGCCAGGGGGCAGCAGGTACAGGAAGCGGAAGGAGGCGTCCGGCTGGCAGATGTCTCGGGACTTTGTTGCGGGCGCAGGACACACAGGCAGAAACAAAGTCTATTATGTCCTTGTGCAGGGTAGGCCACCAATAGTGCCGGGCAATAAGCTGGAGGGTCTTTTTCTGACCGGCGTGGCCAGCTAGTTTAGACGAATGGCCCCAGTGTAGGATCTTCTCCCGATCAGGTACTGAAACAAACGTCTTACCGGGAGGGAGACGATTTAGACTCACGGGAGCCACCTGCATTACTCTGGCGGGATCGATGATATGTTTAGGTTCTTCCTCGAGATCGGACACCAGAAAGGATCGGGACAAGGCGTCTGCTTTGACGTTTTTGTCAGCCGGGCGAAAATGAAGAACAAAATCAAAGCGAGCAAAAAACAAGGACCACCGGGCTTGGCGCGGGTTAAGTCTCTGGGCATGCTGGAGGTAAGCCAAGTTCTTGTGGTCAGTGTAACTTATTACCGGATGAAGAGCCCCCTCGAGTAGGTAACGCCACTCCTCCAACGCCAGCTTGATGGCCAATAACTCTCGGTCTCCTATGGAATAGTTGCGCTCAGAAGAGGAGAAGAGTTTGGAGAAGAAGCCACAAGTTACCATTCTCCCGGAAGATGATTTTTGAGTAAGTACCGCTCCGGCTCCAGAGGAGGAGGCGTCAACTTCCAGGAAGAACTGCTTGTTGCCGTCCGGGCGATGCAGCACCGGGGCGGAAGAGAAGGCCTGTTTTAGGGAAAGAAAGGCCTCCTCTGCTTCGGGCGGCCACTCTTTGGGATTAGTACCCTTACGGGTGAGCGCGGAAATTGGGGCAGTCCGGGAAGAGAAGTGCGGGATGAAGAGGCGGTAATAGTTGGCGAAGCCCAGGAACCGTTGAATAGCCTTCAACCCCTCTGGTCGGGGCCATTTCTCGATGGCAGACAGTTTCTCAGGATCCATTTGTAGGCCGGTCTGAGAGATAATGTAGCCCAGAAACGGAAGCGAGGTCTGCTCAAAGAGGCACTTCTCATATTTAGCTTAGAGATGGTTCTGCCTGAGCCTGAGCAGGACCTGACGAACATCCCTCCGGTGAGTTTGGAGATCCGGAGAGAAGACCAAGATGTCGTCCAGGTACACCACTACGCAGGAGTAGAGAAGGTCCCGGAAGATGTCATTGACCAACTCTTGAAAGACGGCAGGAGCGTTACAGAGGCCAAAGGGCATTACCAGATATTCATAGTGGCCGTCCCGGGTGTTGAATGCCGTCTTCCATTCATCCCCCTGACGGATACGAACCAGGTTGTACGCCCCACGGAGGTCCAGTTTGGTGAAGATTCTAGCCCCCCTCAGACGATCAAATAACTCCGGAATGAGCGGAAGGGGGTACTTATTCTTCACCGTGATCTGGTTAAGGCCTCTATAGTCTATACAGGGACGGAGAGAGCCGTCCTTCTTTTTGACGAAAAAGAAGCCTGCTCCCGCCGGGGAGGTAGATTTCCGGATGAATCCCCTGGCCAGATTCTCCTCAATATATTCGGACATCGACCGGGTCTCAGCAGCGGATAATGGATAAATACGCCCACGGGGAGGAGAAGTACCAGGTAACAGGTCGATAGGGCAGTCGTATGGTCTATGAGGGGGTAGTGTCTCTGCCTCCTTTTTATTAAAGACATCAGCATAAGACCAATAAGGAATCGGAAGTCCAGGTAGATTAGCTGGGGTAGGAGAAGGACGGACGGGATGAACGGGAACCAGACAGGTCTTATGGCAGCCCTGTCCCCAGCAAAGGACTTCTCCGGTCTGCCAGTCAAGAACGGGTGCATGTTTCTGGAGCCAAGGTAGGCCTAGCAAGAGGGCGTGAGAGAGTCCAGGCAGAACATGGAAGGAGATACTTTCAGAATGCAGCATTCCCACCTGCAGAGTAATGGATTCGGTGATGAGTTGGATGGGGTGTGGTAAGAGCCCCCCATCCACGGCAGCAACAGACAAGGGTACAGCCAGAGGTTTGGTGGGGATGCGGTATTTCTCTACCAGGGACTGTGAAATAAGATTCCCGGCTGCTCCAGAGTCCAGTTGGGCTAGTTCGAAATAACGGTTCTCCCCGTAGACGATTGAAACTGACAACAGCAGGGATGGAGAGGATTTATTCTTGTCTAGGTGGACCTCTCTGAGCGAACCTAGACACAGGCGTTTCCCGACCTCTCCGGGCAGGCACGGATCCGGTGCTCCTTACTGCCACAGTAGAAGCAGGTCCCCTCGGCACGGCGTAAGTCCTGACGGGTCTTGACCATCTTGGTCTGGTCGACCTGCATAGGCTCAGGAGGGTGTACCTGGTTAGAGACAGAAGGAGTGACGGGTTTCTGAAAAGTAGGAGCTAGACGTGGTAACCTCCTCTCACGGGTGACCTCTCTGGCACGCTCCTGGAACCGTAGGTCAATCCGGGTGGCAAGAGTTATTAAGTCATCGAGAGTGGTAGGAATGTCCCGACCGGCAAGTTCATCTTTAATACGGCCGGACAGACCCTCCCAGAAGACGGAAACCAGAGCGTCGTTATCCCAGGCCAGCTCCGAGGCAAGGGTACGGAACCGTATGGCATATTGGCCCACGGTGAGACTTTCCTGACGGAGGCGTAGCAACGATGATGCGGATGAGGTCTTCCGTCCGGGTTCGTCGAAGACTTTCCGGAAAGCCGAGAGAAAGGCAGGCAAGTCGGACACCAGGGGGTCTCCTCTCTCCCATAGAGGATTTAGCCAGGCCAGGGCCTCCCCGGTGAGATGGGACATGATGAAGGCAATTTTGGCCCGGTCGGAGTTAAACTGGAGGGACAATAGTTCAAAGTGCAGGGTGCACTGGTTTATGAAGCCCCTAGCTTGAGCGGGGTCGCCTCCGAAGCGTGGAGGTGTAGAAAGCCGGGGTCCGGGGCAGGATGCCATGGTATTGGTGGGCAGCGGCGCTGCCGGGCTGCGAGTCATGACACTAGCGGTGGTTGCTGGTGGAGCAGTCAGAGTGTCCAGGAAAGAGTTGACATTCCGCAGATGACTCAGGATGGACTCCTGTTGGGACCTCTGACGGGACAGTTCATGACGTAGGTCCGAAAGCGAGAGAGCTTGGGTGCCACCGGGTTCCATGGCCCGAGCAAACTGTAATGGGTCTGGGAGGCGGAACCTCTGGGCTACTATACAAGGGAGCGGTCCTTGTAAGGGAGCGGGTGGCGACCAGGCAGGCAGTCACAGCAGGTGACCGGGACAGTCTCTGGGTGTACGGGCAGGAGGTCACGGCAAGTGATCAAGGCAGTCTCTGGAAGAACGGGCTGGAGGTCACGGCAAGTGACCGGGGCAGTCTCAGGAAGAACGGGCTGGAGGTCACGGCAAGTGACCGGGGCAGTCTCTAGGTAAAGGGTAGGTACGACCTGTGATGGCTGAACCTCCAGGTAGGCTAGCAAGGCAGATGGAGGATGTGTGCTCCCAGGTGAGCAAGCGAGAGTCTCTGGAATAGCAGGTGGTCACAGAACGTGACGGCGGAGCCTCCAGGTAGGCAAGCAGGCAGGTAGCGGAGAAGCGCTCCCAGGTGAGCAAGCGAGAGTCTCTGGAATAGCTGGTGGTCACAGCACGTGACAGCGGAGCCTCCGGGCAGGCAAGCAGGCAGGTAGCGGAGAAGCGCTCCCAGGTGAGCGGGCAAGCTGGTTCATAGACAGACTGACCGGAGTTGTAAGGCAGACCGTCGGACCTCAGGCAAGCAGGCAGGTAGCTGATGTGCGCTCCCAGGTGAGCGGGCAAGTTGGTCCTTAGACAGACTGACCGGAGTTGTAAGGCAGACCGTCGGACCTCAGGCAGGCAGGCAGGTAACAGGAATCAGGCAGGATTAGGACAGCAAGCTGGCAGGAATCTGGCAGGTAACTGGCAGGTAACTGGCAACGGGACCTGAGGGCTGAAGCAGAGTAGAACGGTGCAACAACATTGCTCGGGCACCTCCATTTTGGAGGAGGTGCCTTATATATGGTAAAGTCCTCCGGCCATTGGCCGGTGACTCCTTAGGACGGCGCGCGCGGCCCCTTTAAGAGGGAGGGAGGGCGCGCGCGCGCCCTAAGCACAGTGGCTGGGAAGGAGCGCGCGCTGCCAGCAGAGCGGGAGAGGGACACCGGGCACGGAGCAGAGCGGTGAGGGGAACAGCGTCCCTGCCTAGCAGAGGGCAGGGACGCCGGCACTACATAAGGAATGGATAACTCACCATGGTGACTAAATTAGATTAAGTTTTGTTGGTCTTGCATGTTCTGTTTGTGATTACTACCATCAGAGTACCAGAATGTCCCAATCATGGTGGTGATCTACTGACCTAGACCATCATGAGGAAGACTTGGATTGGATTTGGCTCATTTTCAAAAAGGTGTTTTTGATTTGAACGTTTGACTGGAAAGTTTTTGATTTTGTTATGTGGGGCGCTCCTGGGGCCAATTGTATTCAGCCATACTTGTTTCATCGAGAAGTTGGGTTGTTGGGTCAACTGTTGGGTATAGTTGACCGGTAGTTAAATGGGGGCTGGTATACAAACCGCCAATGTCAAGTTCTCACAGAATCATGGTGCCAACCATAATCTTATCGTTGGGATTTATGTAGAGCTTCAACCTAATAGACCTGAAGACATAATTCATAATTTTGCTAGCATAAATTTTAAAGACTTAGTCAAGCTTGGACACCAAGGACAGAAGGACCTCGAATTACTTTCCACTTCTTTTCCATGTCTGGTTCCTCGGTCAAATCCATTATTTGCTAACAATACAGAAATTTCAGCCTTCAATAGGTTATTGCCACCAAATAGCAATGGGGATGGGACCACCCAGAACTTGGCCCCCTCTCCTAGGGCCCCATAACGTCTGTATAGTCTATGTCAAGGTATGCACTTGCCGGCCTTCTACATCATCATAATTCTTAGAGGGGTTTTCCACCAGGATGCTTAAAACATTGCTGCTTTCTTTCTAAAACAGTGCCACCCCTGCCTTCAGGTTGTGTTTCATATTGCAGCTCAGCCCCATTCACTATAATGAATCTAAGCTCCAATCTTACACACAACCTGTAGATAGGGATGACGCCGGTTTTGTAAGAAAGCAGCCATGTTTTTCTAATCGTGTGGAACCACCTTAATATTAAAGGGGTTGTATCAAGTTTAGAAGGTATACGCTAATCAAAGCGTAAGGAATAACTTCTCAATTGTTGGGGTTAGACCACTGGGACCCCTACACCGATCGGAGCGGAAGGCGTTCATGCACACTGCTGCTACATTAATTTATAATAAGACCCCCAGAGATATCTGAGCGCAACACTCAGGTGGTCTTCAGCACTGCCATTAAGAATGTTTGTAGCGGAGACGTGCATGGTCGACCACTGCTCCATTCACATGGGGGTTTAAAGACATGGGATCAGTGGGTCCTAGCAGTCAGACCCCAGCGATTTGGATAGGGGTTAACTTCCAAACTCAGTACAACCCCTTTAATATGTTTTTCTAGATGGTCCTTTAACAGTTAAACCCTGCTCCACGTGCCCGACCTCCTATCTATCCCTCCATCCTAATCTGATGACAGGTCCTTACAGTAAGCCATGCTATATCGGTACGCATCTCAGCCTTATCGAGTCCTGACCAGCAGATGCCCGGGCACATCAATGTTTGCCGTGTACACACTTAATTACCTGCAGAAATGGCTCTGATAAGGCTTCTGCTCCTTCCACGGCTCTGAGGAATATCTTCTATTTAATGCAGGGAAATTACACTTGACATCGCTGCGCCCCTGCAAATTGGGTCTGACAACAGTAAACTTCCCTTGTGATGTGGAGCTATCGAAACAGCGCAACGCGCAAGGGGGAACGTTAATAGGAGGATATGGAAACATTGTGATTTATTTCTCTGGACTATTATCAGTGCAAATAAGACATAAGATGCAGAGGAACCCAGTGCAATAAGGGTTAACGGATCAGAGGGGAAGGAAAACATTGCTCAATATTATAATACTTGGATTTGGGAATGGAAACGAGAAGGATAGATGATTAATGTATGATCAGCGGGGGTCCGACTGCTAAGATCCCCTCAATTCCAAGAGCAGGGTCATGCATCTCCCAGCACGTATGACCACCGATCCCACAGATGCTGGGGTCCCTTTCTTGTCACACAGCGGACAGACCCCCATTGATCATACATTTATAACGTATCATGTGAACAGGTGATAAGTGTTGCTGATGACAACCTTTCCGACCGGAACAGTTTTTGTTTTTGCACTTTCCTTCTTCCGAAAAGCCATATCTTATTTTTTATATCTCCTTCCACATATCCATTTGTTTTTTGCAGGACGACTTGTAGTTTTGAATGACACCCTTCATTTTATCATATCATGTACTGAAAAATGGGAAAAAATCCAAATGAGGCAAAATAGGGAGAGTAAACTAAATTCATCCATTATTTTTCGAGTTACATGTTTGTGACGTTTTTGGCAATATGATTCTCCAGATCAGTACGATTAAAACCTGCAAAAATATTATTTTTTTTTTAAGATTTCAGAGGTTCCAAACATTCGTAACATCACAAAATAAATTTGGTTTGTGTCGCCATGTTCTGAGATGCAGAACTTTTTGTTGTTCATGTGGCGAGCCGTAGTTTTCATCGCATCCTTATGGGGTACATATGACATTTTCATCCTTTTTTATTGCATTTTTTGGGGACAGTGTGATGTTGACCAAAAAAAATGGCAATTTTGGGATTTTCATTTTTTTCCCGTTTGCCGTGTTAGATTAGTCTATTGTCATGATGCCACCCCTTAGTGTGTCTGGGATGCAGCTACTGATGGCTCAGCCGTTCAATCTGGTGCAGGGGCGTGCTGAATGTGTCAGTGCTTTGATTGACAGCTCATGCATCCAGTCTGGTGCAAGGGCATGCTGAAACTGTCAGTGCTTTGATTGACAGCTCATGCATCCAGTCTGGTGCAAGGGCATGCTGAAACTGTCAGTGCTTTGATTGACAGCTCATGCATCCAGTCTGGTGCAAGGGCGTGTTGAAGGTGTCAGTGCGTTGATTGACAGCTCATGCATCCAGTCTCGTGCAGGGGCTTGCTAAAGCTGTCAGTGCATTGACTGACAGCTCAGTGTCCAGTCTGGTGCAGGGGCGTGCTGAAGCTGTCAGTAGTTTAATTGACAGCTCATGCATCCAGTCTGGTGCAGGGGCTTGCTGAGCTGTCTGTGTTTTGATTGACAGATTAGCTATCCAATCTGAGACTGGGAGACGCTAGCTCTATCCAGGTGTTCATTGTCCCAGGTGATTGCCCGACTACTTAACTGGGCTGTTAGTCCCAGATCTCTGCCAGATGTCTGCATTCAGCTCTGTGGTTTATCTCTCTGTGCCTTGTGTTCTGCTTGTTAATCTTTCATTGCCTGACCTTGGACCTCATTATGACCATCCGTCTGTTTGACCCCTTTGTTCTGATCCGCTATCTTCCTGGTATTTTGACCTCGGACCATTACCTGACTACGCCTTTCTCTCTTCCTTCAGTTTATGACTTATCCTCTTGGCTTCTGACCTCGGACTCCTTGACTATTCCGTCTCACAGCTTGTCCGTGAGAAGTGAGTCAGCGTCACATTTATATTTTGATTGATTAGACTTTTACCAAATATATTAATTTTTTCATCTCTTCATTTTCTTTTTGAGAAAAGCCAGGAGGGTGGAAATCACTCTCAGCGATCAGTAAGTTGTCACCTCTCTTATGGTTATGGAAAAACTGGGACATTAAGACAACTTTCCTCTACTTTGTTTAATGAGCTGATCATGTGTTATCATTTATATGCAAATTAGTTGACAGGACAGGAAATGAGAAATCTGCCTGGACAAGTATATTCTTCTCAGTCTGGAGCCACCAGGTGTTAGATTTTCTCTCTGCTGTCCGCCATCATTTCCGCATTATATTTACATGCACCTTGTAAAGTCTGCCATGGGGGTTTCATCGTTATATGAATGCTGAACAGTAATGGTCTAAGTCTCGACTTGAGCATAGACGGTAAAGAAAGAGTCGTACCGTGAATCCTTCTCCTAAGAGGACATTTACAGTCATGAGAGTCTGGAGAACATGCGGTTAATGCGCCGTAAATGGAAACCGTTCACTTGGCCATATTGCTCTTATTTGTTCTTCAGGTCCCCGGGATTTCTGGAGACATTTATTGTAGGGTAATTAAACCATCGCTCATAACAGGTTTCCAGGTGGCGGCAACGAAGGTTTATTAGAAGATTCATCACTGTACTATGGAGGCGTTTGTGCGCAGAGCGCTACATTTACCTAGACCATGTGGTGCTCATCAATATCTAATTGGTGCACAGACTTGTTTGTCACATCGGGCGTAAGTCAAGAATATGCTGGGACGATCTGTGTTTAAAAGAAATCTCAAGGTAGAAGTGCAAATCTCCACTCATGTCCTCACTGCGGCGCTCATATCTCCATGCCGGCATTTTGAGCTTTCCGTGCACGATAGTAATACAAATAGTATTTTTTTAGATAGTCCCAACATTCAAGTCTTGATTGAGTCCTATGAATCCTTAGTGGGCGGCTTATGGCTCAGAGAGCCACAGGCGGGCAGGACTGAATGGTATCAGCTCTCGAAACGTGATTGGCACCATGTTTTAGCATTTTCATTGTGGACCCCCACAGTTCTAGCAAACCAAACTCCGCTCACCATAGAACCCTTAACATGCTGAATGAAGGCCTAAGGTGTCATGAGATGGCCCAGGAACCATGAGTAGACTGGTGAGCTTTGCCATTTTAGCCTTGGTTGGATAATGGTCAACTATGAAGCCCCATATCTGGACATCATTGAGCTCCCTCTCCTCCATGACTTCTCACTATGGGAAGTCACGGCATGTCATTAGGATGTATATGCCCATTAATTTCACCCTGTTAGGAGTCGATGACTCACTTTTGCAGTATACCTGTAGGATATATCATAATTTTGCAATCAATGAAGTCTGTTGGTGCCCCAGCTCCTTTATTGATTTGTTCTGAACGATGACGCTCTTGGGCATCCATAGTGCAGGGAAATACAACTTAGCCCCTTTAACTGGGACGGAGCTGTGTCGTAGCGTGGTTCGGACCACTGATGATCAACTCTCTGGAAAAAAAGTGAAATTTGCCAGACTCCCGGAAGAGTTGGAGAATCTCACAGGTGTCTGAAACCTTCCAAGAGCCCCGGAAAGCTGTATTCGGAGGATTTTGTGGAGGCTTTTTGGGGAATTGGAAGAGGCATGGAAAGAGCATAGTTATAAGGAACTTGAATTAAAAAGATGAGCGAATCGAGTCAGAACAAATCAAGCATGTTATGAAGTTTCAAAATTTTGGATTCCCCATAATCCAAACCTTTGTGGATTTGCCTTTCAACAAAAGGGTGGCCAGCTGACATTTTGCTATGTTCTCGGGGCCAGAAAGGGATAACAAAATACACACCTCTCCACAGACTTTTGCATATGTCAAGACCCTGTCCTTCTATTGACTCCTTTTTGGCCTTGTTTTCTTTTTCTTTTGACTGCATCCGTGTCTCTTTGGTTGCTGCCATTTACATTTACGCCAATGGCGGAAATGGCTCAGAGCTTAGCGGAGGAAAGTACTCCTTAGGAAAACAGACAGAAAGCTGCACTTTTCAAGACTGGATAATGACCAAACCCAGTTTCTGCTTTTTATTAGATAAAAGTTAGGCCCACATACCTCCACTTGGTGAGCTCATGAGGGGGCTGGTTGTGGGATGTGCTGAGCCTTTCAGAATTTTATGAGATCCCCAAGTTACAGGATATCTTCGCCCCTGGAACTCCCAGGCAGTAGATATTATAATCATGTTTCTTATTGCAATTTTACCTGCATATAGAGATGAAACATGGCATGGATAGCATAATGTATTGGATGTTATTATGTTGGAAGCGTTAGAATGGCCTTACAGTGATGTGAGTGAATACATTATGTTCGTCCCTTCGCTATGACGCCGAAAATACAGTACAGACCAAAAGTTTGGACACACCTTCTCATTTAAAGATTTTTCTGTATTTTCATGACCATGAAAATTGTACATTCACACTGAAGGCATCAAAACTATGAATTAACACATGTGGAATTATATACTTAACAAAAAAGTGTGAAACAACTGAAAATATGTCTGATATTCTAGGTTCTTCAAAGTAGCCAGCTTTTGTTTTGATGACTGCTTTGCACACTCTTGGCATTCTCTTGATGAGCTTCAAGAGGTAGTCACCGGAAATGGTCTTCCAACAATCTTGAAGGAGTTCCCAGAGATGCTTAGCACTTGTTGGCCCTTTTGCCTTCACTCTGTGGTCCAGCTCACCCCAAACCATCTCGATTGGGTTCAGGTCACTTCACAGATGTGCCCTGTCAGGTTTAATAAGTGGGATTTCTTGCCTTATAAATGGGGTTCGGACCATCAGTTGTGTTGTGCAGAAGTCAGGTGGATACACAGCTGATAGACCTACTGAATAGACTGTTAGAATTTGTATTATGACAAGAAAAAAGCAGCTAAGTAAAGAAAAACGAGTGGCCATCATTACTTTAAGAAATGAAGGTCAGTCAGTGCGAAAAATTGGGAAAACTTTGAAAATGTCCCCAAGTGCAGTTGCAAAAACCATCAAGCGCTACAAAGAAACTGGCTCACATGAGGACCGCCCCAGGAAAGGAAGACCAAGAGTCACCTCTGCTTCTGAGGATAAGTTTATCCGACTCACCTGCCTCAGAAATCGCAGGTTAACAGCAGGTCAGATTAGAGACCAGGTCAATGCGACACAGAGTTCTAGCAGCAGACACATCTCTACAACAACTGTTAAGAGGAGACTTTGTGCAGCAGGCCTTCATGGTAAAATAGCTGCTAGGAAACCACTGCTAAGGACAGGCAACAAGCAAAAGAGACTTGTTTGGGCTAAAGAACACAAGGAATGGACATTAGACCAGTGGAAATCTGTGCTTTGGTCTGATGAGTCCAAATTTGAGATCTTTGGTTCTAACCACCGTGTCTTTGTGCGACGCAGAAAAGGTGAACGGATGGACTCTACATGCCTGGTTCCCACCGTGAAGCATGGAGGAGGAGGTGTGATGGTGTGGGGGTGCTTTGCTGGTGACACTGTTGGGGATTTATTCAAAATTGAAGGCATACTGAACCAGCATGGCTACCACAGCATCTTGCAGCTGCATGCTATTCCATCCGGTTTGCGTTTAGTTGGACCATCATTTATTTTTCAACAGGACAATGACCCCAAACACACCTCCAGGCTGTGTAAGGGCTATTTGACCAAGAAGGAGAGTGATGGGGGGCTATGCCAGATGACCTGGCCTCCAGTCACCAGACCTGAAACCAATCGAGATGGTTTGGGGTGAGCTGGACCGCAGAGTGAAGGCAAAAGGGCCAACAAGTGCTAAGCATCTCTGGGAACTCCTTCAAGATTGCTGGAAGACCATTTCCGGTGACTACCTCTTGAAGCTCATCAAGAGAATGCCAAGAGTGTGCAAAGCAGTCATCAAAGCAAAAGGTGGCTACTTTGAAGAACCTAGACTATAAGACATATTTTCAGTTGTTTCACACTTGTATATAATTCCACATGTGTTAATTCATAGTTTTGATGCCTTCAGAGTGAATGTACACTTTTCATAGTCAAGAAAATACAGAAAAATCTTTAAATGAGAAGGCGTGTCCAAACTTTTGGTCTGTACTGTATATCTCCCATAAATATACTGTAAGATCAGTGCAGACCCCAATATTCATCACTGACCACTGGCTCTGAAATGTCTCAGCCTTGGTGTTTTCTTCCCAGCAAATCTCCCTGTTGTAATGACCTGGTCACTGCAGGGGCCCTATTTCAATGGAGATGGAAGTGTCAGCCCTCTCTCTCACTTCCCATGTTATAATTATTTTATCTCTTCCCCAGCCACAATTAATCCCATATGTTCAATGTGAGGGTGATATGTCTCCTCTCTCTATGACAACATCCACCCTACTGTGGCCCTATGTGACCACGTGGAGCCAAGTCAACAGCAGAGGACCTAGAAGCAGCCAGAAAGAGAAGAAAGCCAATGAGGAGATCAAGTAGAAGCTGGATAGGCATGGGCAATGCCGAAGAGAAGTGAGTATTAGAGGGTCTTAACCCTTTCCTGGCAAATATGATTTTCCAATTAATTTATTGGATGCAAATCAAGTTCGCTTAACTCTATCAGCGTGTTGTCGTGACTTTCCTCCAAAACAGAAGGCACGTATAGTTGCCAAGCGTGATGTCTATGATTGTATATGCTAGTGACAATATCATGAGAATACCACTTTAAACTACATCCTTGGATTCATCACTGATAACTTGTGATATGCAGATTGTATTAAGATGCTAGGTTCAAAAGCAAAACCATTCCATAAGTGCGGGTCAAGACAGCTAGGAGTCTAAGTAAATGATGTCTCCAGATAAATTAAACTTCACAACACACAGTCCATAACCTGGTGGACATATTCATAGTTATTGGCTTTGCACAAAACTTTCTTGGAATGCTGACTGCACCTTTAAGACTAGAGATAGGACGATGGCCGCAGTGGCCAGGTAAGTCTTCGTCATCCAGATACTGTACAAATAAATCTTAATAAAAGTCTGAAGAAGGGTTAATGTACATTTTTTCCATCCAGTATCATAGCAGCTTAAGATATGTAAAGTGTGTCTCTCAGGTATAGCAATGAACATGAGGTGCTTGACAATCTAAAAAGCCATTGATTGATTCTGCCGCCCCATCCTTAATGCATTGTGACTTAACACCCGAGAGAGCGGAGCCCGGCGCCGTAGCCAAGTTCAGCAGATGCTCATCCGACACGTACGGATTATTGATTGGCACCGCGGCGATGTGAGAGAGCGCAAGAATTTCTACAAGCGATCTGATGCCTGAGAACCTCTTCACGGGAAAGTCAGCTGGACGGATTGTCCTCAGGACATTTTCCTGACACCTTGGCGTATTCATCCTAGTAATATCACAAGGTGTAAAATAATGGCTGACATTCAGCAGCACAGATCTGAGCAGATGTGAGAATGAATGGACCAAGTCCAAGAACATTTGGAGAAAAGGGGTTAATGGTTTAGTCTTTTCATTCTGTGAGCTGATCCCATAGATATTAGTTCGTTAGGAAATAATGATCAGAGGACAAAAAATCTGCAGTCTTAAATGGATTCTGCCATCAGGACGGCCAATATCCATAGACTCTTTTGGCCATGTTAAGAATCAGTTGGGTCTTCAAGAAGACGGCTATTATCTTTTGTGTTAGATTGGACTTCCTTAAGACCATCAAAGTGGATAACCCCAAGGTCCACACTCCATCCATACAGTCCAGGTGTAGGTCCATGAACCATGGGGACTTCGTGTACCTCCTTACTGAACAGGTACATGGCTTTGGTTTGTTCTCGAGACCTTGCATTTTAATGCCTGATATTACCAATTCACATACACAGAATATCAGCAATTAAATCTATGGTTGCTTGTGAGCCATGCTATAAGAAATAGAGCTCGGTGGAAAATGATTGGCTCCATACAAAGATATCATCTACTGGACCTCCTGGGTTTCATTATTGAGAGTCTATGCCTGCAGGACGATTTTTTGGTTCTACTGTGGACAAGTCTAATCTTAGCTGTGTAAGATGCCCTATAGCTGCCAGCGCAATGCCGTTTGACCAAAAACTATTCCCCGACCTTCTAATGCACATGCATGTACCGCTTGGCATGTATTCGTCAATCCCTTGAGAACCAAAGGTTTGAGAGTGAAAACTTTATACGCCAAGTTCTTCTTTCCACCAATATCACAGAGGGAATTTCAGAAGGCCCCTATACTCATAAGACAGTCCACCGGTTCTGAAAAAGTTGGATGGGTTGGCCTACTTTGTTCATATACACATGGCCACCTTAATTTCCATGACAAAGGCCTCATAGTAGGAGAGTGTCCTATTTTCATGGTCTTTATGCTGTGTTTGGTATCTCTCCCACCTTCCTTAGCACATTAGTACCCACATTGCCCTCGGGTAGCTGTTCCCATATTCCTTTATTTTGACTTTTATGTTTTAAGACATGTTCGTGTGTGACTAAGCTATTTCGATGAGCGATTCTCAAACTCTGACCATTAATGTGGTAGATTAACTTGATCATAACTTCTGTGGACACCATGAAGTCCATTTCTACATCTATCTGATCTTAGGGGTTGGATAGCTTAGCATTGAGATGGTGTATGGCAGTGGTCTACATGTAGAGAAGAAAAGCATTACCCAGAAATTGGGACAACTTCCAGGAATACATGAAGATTTGAGGACACTTCTAGATTCTTTATGTTCTTGAATTATTGGGAAACCTGTGTGAATACAGAGACATTTGTCCATCTTCCTATGGTTGACAATCATCTACATCAATGGTGCTCAACATAGGTCTCTCCAGCTGATGCCAATTTGCAGTCAAAACATACTGGGGGTTGTAATTTAGGGACCACTGATCAAGAATATGGTCAACATTATCTTTCATCTTAATCTTCATGGTCAACCACATTGGTGCTTTTCATCTTTGCATAGTTGAGCTCATGACTTATGGTCGATTGCTGTGGAATATTTCATGGTCTTGTTTCCTTCCCCGATGTTCATAGGTAAATTACAGGGGTGTGATTAGGGACAGCCCAGGAATGCGTCAGCTCATCAGCTCGTGACAGGGAACTATTGACTCGAGCGCTCGTCCTTTAAATCTATTGCTCCTTCATTTTTATCCACTTCATGGGACCTATTCATCATCCTTTGTTATCCCGGCCGCAAAAATCGTCTGCAAAATGGAAAATAATTTGACACAATAAAAATCTGTCACTTTCGCCATTAATCAGCGCTGCAATGCAATCGCATGGGGTTGCGAGACGCGACCTTACCTCCACGCAATAGACATTCAGCAAATCAAAGCTCACTGGAAAGAATTTAACTGCTTTGATGCCTCAACAAAACGAAGGACATTACGTAGCTCGAGAGGAAAAGATGTAGGGAATATGTAGCAATCAGGGGATTAACTAGAAAATCTGGGGACCATATCAAACTTCTAAATGACCCTCCACCCTTTCCTTAGAATTTGATAGAGCTATGTGAAAGTTATGGTGAGTGCAACAGAGCATTGGATTCTCCGACTTCTGTGTATCAGACTTTATTTTTCTTACCCATATTTCACTGTACATTAGTGTAGACTGACATTTCTTTTGGAATTCCTTCACTTATCTTGGTCTGAATTGGTCCTATCTTGTCCACTTCTCCAGTCACATCCAAAGCTTCATGCAAAGTTCTGTTGGTTTCCGTGTTTTTACATTATGGGAAAAGTAGTGTTTACATCAGATGCAAATATGGAGCAACTAAATCTCTCACCCTGGAAGACTCCAAACTCTGTATCGTCTAACATTCTGGATTTTCTTGTTTTTGAAAGTCTAAAATTCCAGAACTGGTCAGCACTGTGGCTCAGTGATTAACATTGTTGTTTTGCAGCCGGGTTCAAATCCCACCAAGGACAACATCTGCAAGGACATTTGTTTTTGTTTTTTTTTAACTTGAAAAAGACGCCGATACGGCGTTGAAAAGCCTTTTCATCATCATCATCATCATCATCTCTGAAGAATTGATTTACTTCAGCAACGCAGCCCACCTACGTGTTTATCCAACTGGATCCAAACTTGATTTTAATATACAATAGTACATAATTTGGTGCATTTTAAACTCCAATACAAAGCTCTGTGCATGTACAGTATATGATATTCCAGAACTTAATGTTTCATCAGCTCCAGTATTCCAGAAGATGTTGCCTTCAGGAGATTCAATTTTCCTGAACTCGATGCCAGTGTAATATCCAATATTCCAGAACATAATGTGTTCATGATGTTTTACAGTTTTCTACAGTTTTTTTTACAGTTGTCGTCTTCATGATTGATGTCTGTATTGCAAAACTTGTTGCCTTGGCACTTCCGTGTTCTCCAATATTCCAGAACTTGTTGCCTCCATGGTGTCCAATATTCCAGAACCTGTTGCCTCCATGGTGTCCAAACTTCCTGCTTTCACAAGGAATAGTGATGAGCGAGCACTGAAATGCTTGGTTGCTCATTGCTCAGGTCAAGCAAACCGTAATGCTCGGGTGCTCGACCCGAGCAACGAGCCCAATGTAAGTCTATGGGAAACTCGAGCATTTTTCAGGCGGCCCCCACAGGGGTCTGGAGGGGGCCAAAAAATTGACCAAATCAATGGAAACAGTGCTCAAATGATATGGGAACAACATGTGGAAGACCCATGGAAGCATCTCAGACTCCCAGGTCACTGCTGTGAACAATGCTGTCAGAGTATTACGCCACTTTTACGGACTCACAATAAAACATCCAAAAATGAAGCCAAAATGGATTTTCCTGGGAAATATGTTAAGGAACATTCTTTCGAGGGTGATGACATGTATATAAGGCAAAATCAATAATCAAAAACAAAAATTCTCCTCCGCACCTTGGGCTATGTTCACACGTAGCAGTTTTGATGCATTTTTGTACTTTTGTTTTGCTTTCAACGGTGAAAAATACATTCAGCAGTAAATGTAATTTTAACATTTTACTACCTTATCTGGCCATGTGATGTATAAGACATGATCAAACACATCCTGTTTCATTTATGAAGGAGGGACTGTGAAAGTCACAAAGCCTATTTTTACAAGGCCATCAAGTGGCCCTTACTATTGTTAGAGAGCCAGTAGTTGTCCCTCATTATTGTTAGAGGGCCATCAACCGGCTATGCTTTGTTGTTCCCATTATTAAGGAGTGGGTCTCCTATACTAGTATTGCGTATGCAGCGACTCGAAGGACTGCCAAAAATTAGGATGCACTCCAATATCCCTTTGAAGAGATGTAGAGGAGGCCTTGGAAAACAAAATGTTCCCATTATGAAGGAGTGGGTCTTCTATACTGTTATTGCGTATGCAGTGAGTGCAAGGGATGCCAAAAATTTGGACACACTCCAATACCTTTATGAAGAGACACAGAAAAGGGCCTATGAAAAAAGATGTCCCCATTATAAAGTAGTGGGTGTCCTATCCTATACTGTTATTGCATATGCAGTGACTGCAAGGGCTTCCAAAAATTTGGACGCACTCCAGTACTCCTTTGAAGAGACATAGAGGAGGTCCTCATTAAAAAAAATTGTTCCCATTATTAAGGAGTGGGTCTCCTATAGTGGTAATGCATTTGCACTAAGTGCATGGGCTAAAAACATTTACCCCTAGGGGGTATACATGAATATACTGTATAACATACAGAATGTTAGAGTTAGGCCTCTAAAAAAATTTCCTACGGGTATCATAAACACCCTTAAAAAAATTACGTGAGTGTGGCATGATGGTCACCCTGTTGATATGGTGTTGGAGAATGAGTAAAAGGAGAAGGAGGAGGGTGGCATAAAATAGCCAAAATCAGGAAGCGTATACTCATGTCTGGGTGTGAAGGGGTGCATGGGAATAGACCTCCCAAAAAAACCACTGTATTTGAGTTTATGTTACACTGCTATCATTCGGTGGCCCAATCTAGCCCATGTTCATTTTGATATGAGTCAGCCTCTTAGCATTTTCAGTTGACAGGCAAATGCGCCTATCAATTATAATGCCCCCGGCGGCACTAAAAACCCGCTTTGACAAAAAGCTAGCGGCAGGGCAAGCCAGGACCTCCAATACATAGTTCATGCGAAATGTCCAGCTTGGATATCCAATAGTTATAAGGCACAGAGGAATCACGTAAAACGTTGGTACGGTCGGCAAGGTAATCCTTCAGCATCTTCCAAAACTTTGCACTCCTTGTCAGAGTAACCCGCACATTAGGCCCTGGGCGCTGGGAGGGTCTGAGAAAACTGTCCCACACCTTTTGACAGTGTTCCCCTGCCTCTGCTGCATCATATGTGTGTCTCCCTCGCCTATATTCCTTGGTTGTTCAACAAACTGTGACCTCTGCCGCCAGAGTTTTCAGATGGGAATTTTTTTAATAGTTCCTCAACAAAGGCCTTCTGGTACTGCCCCATTTTTATTAGACCTCTTTACCACGGGAAGGAGAGATAGAAAGTTCTCCTTGTAGCATGGATCTATAAGTGTGACCAACCAATAATTACTATTGCCCAAAATGCGTACAACGTGAGGATCACGGGAAAGGCAGCGGAACCTAAAGTCAGCCACGTGTGCCAAACTGCCAACAGCCAAGACTTCCCTGTCCTGACCATGAGAACGACTGTCCATGCTCTCCTCCTCCTCTTCTTCCTCCTGGTCTTCCTCCTCGTTCTCCCTCTCCTCAGGCCATCCATGCTGAACAAACAGTATGACTGTTGTGTGGGTAGTACTGTCTGTAGAGCAGGAAAACAGCTCCTGTTCCTCCTCCTCTTCCTCCTCCTCATTATCACCCAATCAGCGTTGAGATGAGATGAGGCTGGGCTGTGTGGCATCATCCTGTATAGTTCCTTGCTCTCATCGTGCTCCACCTGTAATGCCTCCTCTTTAATTGTGAGCTGCGAGCATTTCAGTAGTCAGATAAGCGGGATGGTGACCCTAATTATGGCATCATCACCGCTCACCATCTTGATGGAGTCCACAAAGTTTTGGAGGATGGTACAGATGTCTGACATCCATGTCCACTCCTGAGGTCTTATGGGTGGAGTCTGACCAGAATACCGACGGGCGTTTTGAAGCTGGTATTCAACAACTGCCCTCTGCTGCTCAAAAATCCTTCCCAACATATGCAACGTTGAGTTCCAACACATGATGAAATTGCACACCAGTCGGTGAGCTGGAAGCTGCAAAAGCTGCTGAAGCACGGCGAGGCCGGCGGAAGTGACTCGCCCCCTGGGCCGTGGGGCACTCGGATCCGGGCAGTAGGGGAACGATGGGAGTAGTAGTGGCAACCCGGTTCCGTGGCTCAGGGTGGTCAGGCCAGTGGTAGTCCGTTATGCGCTGATGATTATGTCCGACTACGCCACCCGTGGATTGCGGTTATTAGGAACCGCCGCTGCATGCAGACCGCTGGGGCTGATGAGGTGTGCAGCTAGGGTAGTGTGACTCCCCACGGGAAGAGTGCAGCCCCAGGGCAGTATAATGGATGGTGGGAGTGATGGTGGTGAGAGTCCCAGTACCGGTAGTGCTGGAGGCGCGAAGGAGCACACAGACAACAGGTTGCAGTCCAGGGCCTTTACTAAAACAGGTAAACTGACCCATAAACAGTCCCGGCTAGGAGGGGACCTGGATGTCTGAGAGCAGTGGGGAAATTGGCCCTGGTCAGGGTGAGGGTGTAGGCCTACCGTGCTTTCTGTGCTCCTTCTGGCTATCTCCTCCTTATAGGGTAACAGCCCACGTTTCCGAGCTTTCCGTGTAATCTCGCCTGTATGGCCTGCGACGTGGGTTCCTTGCTGCTCCCGGTCTGGTACGGCTTTACTGATCCCTTCTGTTGTGGCAGAGCCTCCAGGTTTCTTAGGCCAAGGAACATACAGTCCCCTGCGGACTGGTTATCTGCTGTGGGATGTGGAATCCTCCCAGCCTCAGACACCAAAGTCTGGTAAATTAAGTCCTTTATCTGCCAAGACAGGCTCACTTCGCCTCTTGTCTCTGGCTTGTGGCTCTCCTCCTGCCACACTTCCTCTTAGGTGCAATAGAACTTTATGTCCCTGCTCTGCTCCGGGACAAGTCTCAGTACTGAGACAGGTCATCCAGTTCTCCCTAACCCTGCCCCCAGCACCAGCTTTTATAGGGGCAGCCTGCTCCCCCTACTGGCCTGAGACAGGAGGTACTGCATGCTAATGTTCCCCTGACTAGAGAAATTCCCCCTTGCTCTCAGACACAGCTTTATTACATTTTGTGGCATCCAGGCCAGGGTGACACATTCCCCCCTAGTGAAATTTAGTACTCCGGGACTAAACAGTAAATAAACAATAACATGCATAACCATAAAACATTATCAGGAAAGTGACGCACAGATTGAGTTCTTAAGATCACAGTGTGGTCTGTGACCGGGTGTCCATATCACCAATACAACGGGGAGCCTTAACCAGGTGGGGGTCTGTCTTACCCCAAGTCCTTCACAGTCTTAGTTCATTCCTTGGCTAGGCTCCGAATGCAGTCCATACAAGATTCCGGTTATAAAAAGTCCATAACCTTCGAGTCCGTACGGCAACTGTAAGGAACTGAAACACACAATTACTAATCACGCAGGTAACTTGGCAAACAATTCAACATTTGGCAACAGGGTTATTTACAATCTTAGTACACTCTATATTCTCCAGCGAGCGGGTATCTGCCCCTTTGTGCTCCTGGTTGACCTCCTTAACCCACTCTCTGGTGGTGGACCGACTTGGCTTTCCCCACTAGCGTTAGGGGTACAGCTGCCAGCTGGGTGTACAGGTAGGGCAGGCAGCTGTCTGCGGGTCCTTTGGCTTACTGCAGGCATGGCAGGCTCACTGTCAGCAGAGGGTTGACTCTCCTGGGCTGCTGATACAGGCTCCTCTGCCTCTGGAACCGCTTGCTCCTCTTCACCTTCCGGCTCTGGTGTTGGTTGTTGCTGTGCCGGTTTCAGGAAATGCAAGACGGGTACCAGTATGGCATCATTTATTCGAGTCCAGGACTGAGGGAACTCTCCGAGAACGGTGCTGATCATTTCTTCCTTGTCCTCTGCGGGTTCAAGGTCACTTTGATCCTCTTCTGCACTACGGAGTTGCTCGGGGCACCTTTTTAGGTGGTCTCTGGAGACGGTACTAGTGGTTTCTCCTCCATCCTTGGTGATCACGCACACCTTCGAGTTGTCGTGGTCAGACTGCAGTACGGTGTAGGGTTCCCTTTCCCACTGGTCGTCCAACTTATGTAGCTTTCTCTTTCGCTTCAGGACTTGCTCACCAGGTTCTAGGGGACCAGCAGGGGCGTGTTGGTTGAAGAGTCTTTCTTGCCGTTCTCTCACCTGGGCCAGGTTCCTCTCCACACTCTCCTGTACCTTCTTGTACTGCAGTTGCCTTTCCGTATCCCAGTCCGCATCCGGGGAGGTGTCCTCAGGCGTCAGGACTAGAGATGAGCGTTGTTCTACTCGAACTGTTCGCCAATCTCAAATTCGAGCTGTTTTGGGCGGTGTTCGAGCCGTTCGGCGAACACGAACAATTTGAGAAAAATTCAGCTGTTCGAGGTTATGTTCGATAACTGTTCGTGCACCAAAATCATAACTGGATTTTTTCTCAGTAATGATGAAAATTAATGTTAATACGCAGTTTGAGTGTACAGCGGGGTGGGGGGAGGGGCAGGGGATGGATCTCTGCAGGAATAATGAAGATCTCCATTTTTTTTTCTCTTTCCCGCATTTACAGTGGGGAGGTGCAATCTGTCAGCCTATCAGCAGCGCACACACGGAGCGAAGTGCTTTTTTTCACACAAGCAAGGGCATGTGTCATTGGCTGTGTATGTCACATGTCCTTGCCCTATAAGACCAAGCCATTTTCCCCGTCGCCACCATTTTCTCACTGCTGCAGCTGCGTGTTAGACGGCACCGCTGTTGCTGTGTGCGCTATACCTTGTTAATTTCAAGCCAATTTTCGCACAAATATACAGATAGCTTGGGAGTAGGGAATAGTTGTGATTGCAGTCCTTTTAAGGACTAGGTTACAGCATTTCCTACGACTTTTATCAGGGAGGTCTGTGCTCTTAAATAGATAGGTTGTGGGAGTAAAGACTAATTGTAATTGGAGTCCTTTTCAGGACTAGGTTACATCAGTTCCTATCAGTTTTTGCTAGGCAGGTCTGTGCCAGTGCTGTGCAAGTTTTTTTCACAGCATTTGGCTGAATCTAGCAAAGCTAATCCTTTTTGGCCTATTGCAGAGTGTGTTAGTCAGTGGAGTAGCCTATCTGTGTTGCAAGATATACCACCTGTGTATAGAATACCAATTTTTTTACTGCACCTAGTGAAGTAAAATCTTTTGGGCATAGCATCATTCTATTAGTCCATCTATACTGACCTCCATCAGGTTGCAAACTGAATATAATTTTTTTCTGCATCTACCTCTGAAAAAATATTTGGGCTTCTAGCTGTGTGTGGGACTTGTTGTATTAGTCCATCTATACTGACCTCCATCAGGTTGCAAACTGAATATATTTTTTTCTGCATCTACCTCTGAAAAAATATTTGGCCTTCTAGTAGTGTGTCGGACTTTCTCTATTAGTCCATCTATACTGACCTCCATCAGGTTGCAAATTAAAAATAATTTTTATCTGCATCTACAGTACCTCTGAAAAAATATTTGGGCTTCTAGCTGTGTGCGGGACTTGTTGTATTAGTCCATCTATACTGACCTCCATCAGGTTGCAAATTAAAACTAATTTTTATCTGCATCTACAGTACCTCTGAAAAAATATTTGGGCTTCTAGCAGTGTGTGGGACTTGTTCTATTAGTCCATCTATACTGACCTCCATCAGGTTGCAAACTGAATATATTTTTTTCTGCATCTACCTCTGAAAAAATATTGGGCTTCTAGCTGTGTGTGGGTCTTGTTCTATTAATCCATCTATACTGACCTCCATCAGGTTGCAAACTGAATATATTTTTTTCTGCATCTACCTCTGAAAAAATATTTGGCCTTCTAGTAGTGTGTCGGACTTTCTCTATTAGTCCATCTATACTGACCTCCATCAGGTTGCAAATTAAAACTAATTTTTATCTGCATCTACAGTACCTCTGAAAAAATATTTGGGCTTCTAGCAGTGTGTGGGACTTGTTCTATTAGTCCATCTATACTGACCTCCATCAGGTTGCAAACTGAATATAGTTTTTTCTGCATCTACCTCTGAAAAAATATTGGGCTTCTAGCTGTGTGTGGGTCTTGTTCTATTAATCCATCTATACTGACCTCCATCAGGTTGCAAACTGAATATATTTTTTTCTGCATCTACCTCTGAAAAAATATTTGGCCTTCTAGTAGTGTGTCGGACTTTCTCTATTAGTCCATCTATACTGACCTCCATCAGGTTGCAAACTGAATATAATTTTTTTCTGCATCTAGCTCTGAAAAAATATTTGGCCTTCTAGTAGTGTGTCGGACTTTCTCTATTAGTCCATCTATACTGACCTCCATCAGGTTGCAAATTAAAACTAATTTTTATCTGCATCTACAGTACCTCTGAAAAAATATTTGGGCTTCTAGCAGTGTGTGGGACTTGTTCTATTAGTCCATCTATACTGACCTCCATCAGGTTGCAAACTGAATATATTTTTTTCTGCATCTACCTCTGAAAAAATATTGGGCTTCTAGCTGTGTGTGGGTCTTGTTCTATTAATCCATCTATACTGACCTCCATCAGGTTGCAAACTGAATATAATTTTTTTCTGCATCTAGCTCTGAAAAAATATTTGGCCTTCTAGTAGTGTGTTGGACTTTCTCTATTAGTCCATCTATACTGACCTCCATCAGGTTGCAAATTAAAACTAATTTTTATCTGCATCTACAGTACCTCTGAAAAAATATTTGGGCTTCTAGCTGTGTGTGGGACTTGTTGTATTAGTCCATCTATACTGACCTCCATCAGGTTGCAAATTCAAAATAATTTTTTTTTTCTGCATCTAACCCAGCCAATAGTTTTGGCCTAATACCACAGTTTGGCCACTCAGCTCTGCTCGGTTACCATCCATTGTTTTTTTTGTGCAAACAACTCCAGAGTTGTGAATTAGTTAACCACCAAAATGAGTGGAAAAAGGCCTGCTGCTGGTGGAAAGGGGAATAGGCGTGTTGGGAAGGGGAAAAAAGGTTGTGTCCGTGGGGTAGGTGTTAAAGCAACAGTAACATCTGCAGAAGAAAGACCATCTTCCAGCCAAACTAAAATGTCTACTTCTTTTAGCGGACAATGTGATAAGATCCCTTTCTTACGGCCACGCCAATCGCTACAAATTCCAGATGAGGCACAAAAACAGCAGGTGCTTCAACGGATATCAAGTGCTCCTTTAAGTGGGCTCTCCTCCACATCAACTTCAACATCACAAATACTCCAGTCCTCAAAGGTGTCACCCAAATCGCACTTGCTTCCTCACAGCTCCCAAATCTCCAGCTGCCCGTCTGAGTATGAGGTAGAACAGATGGTTGAGTCTGCAGAGCTGTTTACTCATACTATAGCCTGGGAATCAGAGGTCGACTCCAGCGCTTCTGTGAATCCAGACGAGGAAATGATCTGCACTGATGCCCAGAATCTTTATGAGTCGGATCCAGGACCAGACGCAGAAGGTTCTGACCATAATGTAGACCCTCATTCCCAAACTGTAACTCCTGTTGGTGGAGACAATGAGGAAGACGATGATAAGACTCAAATACCTGATTGGAGCGACAACTTTAGTTTTTTGTCAGGGCAGGAACAGGTTGGCTATGAGGACGACGGGTGTGATAACGCACAGGGTGATGATGATGAGGTCGGAGATCCCACTTACTGTCAACCCACAGTCAGCCAAGAGATGAGGTCAGCAGAGGAGGTGGAGGAAGATGCTAGTGACGACGAGGTCAGGTTGCGCCTTCCTGGACAGAGACGTAGTACTGGAAGCACGTCAACAACTGCATCCTCAAACACAACTCTGCCTCTCACCACAAGTCGTGGTGGCTCTTCAGGTCGCATGGGTGCTAAGCCTTGCATAGCCTGGGCATTTTTTCAGATCGATAAAGATGACCCAACTCGTGTTATCTGTAACATTTGTCAGCAAAAGCTAAGTAGAGGCCAAAAAATACATAGTTTGAGTACTTCATGCATGAACCGGCACATGGACATGAAGCATAAGTTGCAGTGGGAAGCTCAGTGTGCTACAATGCGGCCTAGCCGGCCGGGCCAACCACCGACTGCCATATCTTGTGCATCCGCGGCCTCTTTATCCTCTGTGACTGGGGGGACAGCAGTCACACCTGTTTTGGGGCGCAGACCTGCCACCTCTTTACCCGCAACAGCCAGCGTGATTGGCAGGTCATCATTTTCTTTGGAGGTGGTAACACCAGCTGGTGTTGAGCGCTGTCCGACATCGATAGCACCACCTTTGGATGAAGGCAACCTAACATGTCCGCCTGCATCTTCCTCACAGACCGGCAGTTTGCCGGGGACACCCTTATCAACCCCGTCTAAGCACAATAGCCAGCCCTCGGTCCCTCAGATGTGGACAAGTAAAAGACCATTTCCTCCTATCCATGAGAAAGCTAAGAGGTTGAATTTCACCATCTGCAAGCTCTTGGCTACAGAAATGCTGCCTTTCCGCCTGGTGGACACAGAGGATTTTCGAGACCTTATGTCCGTCGCAGTGCCCCAGTACCAGATGCCCAGTCGGCACTACTTCTCAAAGAAAGGTGTGCCTGCGCTCCACCAGCATGTCGCACACAACATCACCGCTTCTTTGAGAAACTCTGTGTGTGACAGGGTGCATTTCACCACAGACACTTGGACGAGTAGGCATGGACAGGGGCGTTACATGTCGCTGACTGGGCACTGGGTAACTATGGTGACAGCAGGACAAGGGGCTGCTGTCCAAGTCTTGCCGTCCCCACGAGTTGTGCGTCAATCCTCTTTATGTCAAAGTTCCTCCACTGCTTCTGCCTCCTCAACCTCCTCTCGGTCTTCCACCTGCACCCAAAGCCTGTCTGGTCATGCCACAAGCTTTCTAACTGCGCAGAAGGGATCCTGCACACCTCCTTACTATGCTGGCAGTAGGGCTCAACGTCATCAGGCGGTTTTTACATTGAAATGTCTGGGAAATGTGAGTCACACAGCTGAGGAGTTGTGGTCAGCTCTGGAGAACCAATTTCATAGCCTGGGCATTTTTTCAGATCGATAAAGATGACCCAACTCGTGTTATCTGTAACATTTGTCAGCAAAAGCTAAGTAGAGGCCAAAAAATACATAGTTTGAGTACTTCATGCATGAACCGGCACATGGACATGAAGCATAAGTTGCAGTGGGAAGCTCAGTGTGCTACAATGCGGCCTAGCCGGCCGGGCCAACCACCGACTGCCATATCTTGTGCATCCGCGGCCTCTTTATCCTCTGTGACTGGGGGGACAGCAGTCACACCTGTTTTGGGGCGCAGACCTGCCACCTCTTTACCCGCAACAGCCAGCGTGATTGGCAGGTCATCATTTTCTTTGGAGGTGGTAACACCAGCTGGTGTTGAGCGCTGTCCGACATCGATAGCACCACCTTTGGATGAAGGCAACCTAACATGTCCGCCTGCATCTTCCTCACAGACCGGCAGTTTGCCGGGGACACCCTTATCAACCCCGTCTAAGCACAATAGCCAGCCCTCGGTCCCTCAGATGTGGACAAGTAAAAGACCATTTCCTCCTATCCATGAGAAAGCTAAGAGGTTGAATTTCACCATCTGCAAGCTCTTGGCTACAGAAATGCTGCCTTTCCGCCTGGTGGACACAGAGGATTTTCGAGACCTTATGTCCGTCGCAGTGCCCCAGTACCAGATGCCCAGTCGGCACTACTTCTCAAAGAAAGGTGTGCCTGCGCTCCACCAGCATGTCGCACACAACATCACCGCTTCTTTGAGAAACTCTGTGTGTGACAGGGTGCATTTCACCACAGACACTTGGACGAGTAGGCATGGACAGGGGCGTTACATGTCGCTGACTGGGCACTGGGTAACTATGGTGACAGCAGGACAAGGGGCTGCTGTCCAAGTCTTGCCGTCCCCACGAGTTGTGCGTCAATCCTCTTTATGTCAAAGTTCCTCCACTGCTTCTGCCTCCTCAACCTCCTCTCGGTCTTCCACCTGCACCCAAAGCCTGTCTGGTCATGCCACAAGCTTTCTAACTGCGCAGAAGGGATCCTGCACACCTCCTTACTATGCTGGCAGTAGGGCTCAACGTCATCAGGCGGTTTTTACATTGAAATGTCTGGGAAATGTGAGTCACACAGCTGAGGAGTTGTGGTCAGCTCTGGAGAACCAATTTCATGAATGGTTGTCTCCACTGGACCTGAAACCAGGGAAGGCCATGTGCGACAATGCTGCAAACCTGGGTGCGGCCCTTCGCCGGGGCAATGTCACACACGTGCCTTCTATGGCTCACGTGTTGAACCTGGTTGTCCAGCAATTTTTAGCCCACTATCCCAGACTAGATGGCCTTCTGCAGAGGGCACGGTCGCTGTGTGCTCACTTCCGCCGTTCGCATCCCGCAGCTCAGCGACTTACATCTCTACAGAAGTCGTTGGGCCTGCCACTTCACCGACTAAAATGCGATGTGCCTACCCGGTGGAATTCAACTCTGCACATGTTGCAGCGACTGTGGCAGCACCGACAAGCCCTGGTGCAATACGTTCTGACGTATAGCCTGGGCCAACGAGATTCAGAGGTGGGGCAAATCACGCTGGAGGAGTGGTCTCAGATCAGGGACCTATGCATCCTTCTGCACAGTTTTGAAATGGCGACGAAGATGTTTAGTGCTGACGATGCCATTATCAGCATGACTATTCCGGTGATTTACATGCTGGAGCACATGTTAAACAGAATTCGGAGTCAGGTGGTGGCACAAGAGGAGGTGGAGGAAGTAGAGGAGGAGGAGTTGTATGCGGAAGGGCTAACATCTGCAAGGTCCAGACGGTCGGCAGCACCAAGGCGGCAGGCATGTGAGGGTGGGGGAGATGGTTTTACTAGGGCGCATGGTAGCAGCCAAACTAGTGAGGAAGGTGCAGGAGCCCAGGAAGAAGTGGAGGACGAACTGATGGAAGACTCATCAGATGAGGGAGACCTTGATCACATTTCTGTTGTGCGAGGTTGGGGGGAGAGGACAGAGGAAGGAAGCATGATTGTTACCTCGCCACCAACACAACAGGGACTTGGTGCTCCTGGATGCGCAACACACATGAGTGCCTTCTTGCTGCACTACCTGCAACATGACCCTCGAATTGTGAGAATTAGAAATAATCCTGACTACTGGGTTGCCACACTGTTAGATCCCCGGTACAAAAGTAAATTTGCAGAAATTATTCCTGCCATAGAAAGGGATGCACGCATGCAGGAGTATCAGCAGAGACTGTTGCAGAATCTTACATGTGCTTTTCCACAAAATACCAGTGGTGCACGTAGTGAATCTCACAGTTCCAACTTGCCAACCGTGGGACCGTCAAGTGTTCAGCACTCAAACCGTAACAGAACCACAGTATCTGCTGGTAACATCAATTTTGCGGAATCATTTCACCACTTTTTTAGCCCATCCTTTGCAAGGCCACAGGAGACAAGAAGTCTGACACATAGTCAACGCCTAGAGACGATGGTACAGGAGTATCTCCAAGTAAACATTGAAGCCACGACTGTGTCACTGGACCCTTGCTCTTTTTGGGCTTCCAATCTGGATAAATGGCCGGAGCTAGCCACTTACGCCTTGGAGATCTTGTCATGCCCCGCAGCCAGCGTTCTGTCTGAACGTGTGTTCAGCGCTGCTGGTGGTGTGCTGACAGATAAGTGCACGCGGCTCTCCACTGATAATGTAGACAGACTCACGTTCATAAAGATGAACAAATCATGGATCCGAAACGACTTTTCTACCCCTGTGTCATCCTGGGGAGAGTAAAAGCTTGATGATTGGTTAAAATCACCCTACCAAACGTTTTAAGCTTTCAAATTACTAATCATGTTTATCTGTATCTTGACTGGAAAATAATTTGGGCTTTGTAGCAGTGTGCAGCACTGATCCTATTAGGCCATCTATACTAAGCTCCACCAGATTTAAAATTAAAAATAATTTTTAGCTGCATCTAGCCCGGAAAATAATTTTGGGGCTCCGAGATGCGCAAGACACATAAGTGCCTTCTTGCTGCACTACCTGCAGCATGACCCTCATATTGTCAGAATTCGAAGTAATCATGACTACTGGGTTGCCACACTCTTAGATCCCCCAAACTTTTCGATCAACCTTTTCATTTTAATAAAGACCAAAAAAATGGTCATTTTTGAAATTATAAGCATTAGCAGGTTGTTAGAAACTGAAATCAAACAGTTTTCAACTCAAAACTTTATTCTAGGTGATGTTACATTTTCACATAGGACCCCTTGTTCGAAAGGAGCTTCTGAACTCTCTCGTCCATTGAATTTGTCAGGTTTTGGATGGTTTCTGCTTCAATTGTTTTGCATGAGGACAGAATACCCTCCCAGAGCTGTTGCTTAGATGTGAACTGCCTCCCGCCATCATAGACACTCCTTTTAATGATGCTCCAAAGGTTCTGAATGGGGTAGAGGTCAGGGGAGCATGGGGGTCACACCATAAGTTTGTCCCCTTTTATGCCCATATCAGCCAGAGATGCAGATGTTTTATGTGCAGCATGAGATGGTGCATTATCATGCAGAAAAATGATCTTGCTGTGAAATACACGGTTCTTCTTCTTGAACCATGGCAGGAAGTGCTGTTTGAGAAAATCCACATACATTATGGAGTTCATCTTTAGCACCTTCAGGGATCCTAAAGGGGCCGACAATCTCTCTCCCCATGATTCCAGCCCAAAACATTACTCCACCTCCTCCTTGTTGGCGCTGTAGCCGTGTTTGCGTGGGGTGTCCATCAACCAGCCATCCTCCACTCCATCCATCTGGACCATCGAGCGCTGCACGGCACTCATCCGTGAACAAAACAGTTTTGAAATCAGTCTTCATGTAATGTTTGGCCCACTGGAGCCGTTTCTGCTTGTGTGAAGTGGATAGAGGAGGTCGACAGGATGGCGTATGCACAGCTGCAAACCTCTGAAGGACCCTGCATCTTGTTGTTCGGGGGACGTTGGAGGCACAAGCAGCTTCAAAAACTTGTCTGCTGCTATGACAAGGCTTTTTTGCCGCTGCTCTTTCAACCTGACGTAATTGCCTGTAGGAAAGAGTCCTCAATTTGCCCTTATCAGCACGCACACGTGTGTACTGTGAGTCAGCTACATACTTCTTGATTGCCAAGACACTTCATCCTGATCATCGCACAATGTTGATTGTAGTCATGCCTTGACCTAAACACTCCACAATTTGTTGCTTCTCAGCAGCCGACACATCCTTTTTCTTTCCCATTTTGGCAGAAAATGTAGGCTGCTTAATAATGTGAGAGAGCCTTCTTAAGTAGTCTTGCCTTTCATTGGACACACCTGCCAAACTAATTAGCACAGGTGTCTGCAATTGCTTACAGTGATATAAAGAGCCCTGACACACATCACCATCAATGAGTTTAACTGACAAACAAACAAATTCTTCCCTTTTCACTCCTAAACACTTTTTGCATAATAATTTGGAACACAGTGTACATGTGCTTTTCCACAAAACACCAGCGGTTCACGTAGTGAATCTTACAGTTCTAACTTGCCAACCGTGGTCTGTATGGAGTTGTTCAATAAAGGGCCCAAAATTAAGATAACATAGATGGGAGAGGTCTCTATGAATAGGAATTCCTAAGTATTTGATACCCTGTGAGGGCCAGGCAAAGGGAAAGTTGGACTCGATGGAATCCTATATGGATTTGGGGAGGGAGACATCGAGGGCCTCAGACTTCGCTGCATTGATTTTAAAATTTTACCATGTAACAAAGTGATCTATTTCAGCCATAACAGCAGGGATGGATATATGTGATTGAGTGATATATACTAGGACATCATCAGCAAATAGAGAGCACTTGTACTCGGTGCCTCCCACCTCAATCCACCTAATATTGGGGTTATGGCGAATTGATGAGAGCAGGTGCTCCGTCACTAGGATGTATAAGAGAGGGGACAGAGAACATCCCTGCCTTGTCCCATTGGTGATTGTGAAAGGTGATGAAAATGTTCTGACGCACCCCCTGGGCCTTGGGACACCCGGAGCCGGACCCTTTTTGGTGGATGCTGGTGGTTGTAGTCTTCGTGGCGGCGACCCGGTTCCGTGGCTCAGGGCGGTCAAACCAGTGGCGGAACTATTTATGTGGTTTTGATGTTTAAATGTCCGACTACGCCACCCGTGGATTGCGGTCAGAGTGAACCGCCGCTACAGGGCAGACCGCTGAGGCTGGTGTTGTGGGTGCAGCAGAGCGTAGCATAACTCCCCACGGGAGGAGTATAGCCTCAGGGCAGTGTATGCGGAGGATGGGGGTGATGGTGCAGGGCAGCAGCAGTAACGACACGGAGTCAGTGATGCAGTCCAGGGCCTTTACTCACAGTTCTTATTATCCAGACCACGTCTGCAGGTAACGGCTGCCCACGTCGTACTGTGCTCACCAGGTGAGGGGCTCAGACAACTCCCAGATAACTTTGGAGCACTTCACAGGACCCCCTTTGTGTGTCCTTTGTCTGGCCTTTCTTACCAACACTTCTGTCCGGCTGCCTCGGGCCTCCTCTTGGTAAACTTGGCGCCAGTTTCCCTGACCCTATGTGGTGCCTTCCTAGCGGGTGTAGCGAGGGGCTGCGCCACATAAAATGTCAGAGCCTCCGGTTTCTAGCTGAGGGTCGTTTCCTGCCTCCACTAGTTCGGGGACCGGTCTCCCCCTTTGGCCTGACCCCTCCACGCAGGTGGATTCGGGCGTGCGGTGGCGACTCGCCCGTCCGCACCCCTGGGATCCCTTCATTCCTCGTTCCTGGAGCCTTCTCCGCTCCTCTTCCTTCCTTCTCCCTCTTCCAGGCCTGGGCCTCTGTTACTAGGCCCGCCTCCGGAGCAGAGCTCATGCAGAGCCCCTGCTACCTGCCACTTCTGCTCAGACTTCTCTGCACTGAACTAAGATGGTGCCCACCTTTTATACTCCCTTCTCAATGCACCCAGGAACTGCTTCCTCCCTGCTCCTGCACTACAGGGTTCCCCTTCCTCAGTGTTCCCTCCCCCCACTCCAGCCAGGGACAGGGACTGTCGTGCCCATCTCAGGGGCATATTGGTCGCCCTGCCCCACGGCAATGTGGTGTAATGCATGCAGGTGTCGGGTCCTGATCCACACTCCATCCTTACCTGAGAGTGAGATATCACACCTCTGGGTGAGGTGCAATACGTCTGTAGCAACCGAGCCCTCAGGGTGCTACAGTTCCATTTAACTTCAGCCTAGGTGACGTATTGCGATACAGGGCCGTGATTTTGGCTATAAAAGGGTCCCCTAGACCCCTACCCCAAGCTTTTTAAGAGAATCATATATGGCGTGCCAGGAGACTCTATGGAATGCTTTCTCAGCATCCAACGAGAGTATCTAATTACAAATTTTTAACTGCATCTAGCCCAGGAAATACTTTGTGCCTAGTAGCAGTGTCTGCTAGTCAGCGGATTATCCCGGCTGTTAAGCAAGCTACACCACCTGTAGTTTAGACACTTAATTTTTTCAAAGGAAATGCTTCGGGACCATGGGATACTCAGTGAAGAGCATCAGGAGGCACCCCAAGGCATAGGGGCTGGGACTGGCAGTAGGATGCCTTGCGGTGGACAGCCGAGCTCGATCCTTATAAAAGCTTTTTAACTGCAGCAGCTTTAGTGGACGCTACTGGAGCTGGAATTACGCGGCTGCTGGCATGAGACTTGCCCTCCAATAGATCCTTGTAAATGGATTTAAAGTGTATTCATTCAAATTAGAGAGACAATTTAAATTAAAAAGCTTAGAGCTGCCTCCACCACAGGGGGGCTCGCTCGACCCACCAGCGGACAGGCACCAGTATTGGGAGAGGGGGGCTGGCCATCAGGGTTCACCGCGGCTCTGGCACAAACCCGGCGACACGGAGGTGGCACGGGCAGGAGCGGACTGGCCGTGTCGGCTTCTCACTTTTTGGAATTTAGAAGGGCATGACATGCCTATATCTGTGTCTCCCCCTCCTTTTACTCCTCCACCTCTTTTATTTTCGCATGACTATATGTACTTGTCACTTTTCCATGTGTTAGTTGTGTCTTCTGAGCAGTTTGTCAGCTTTTGGACACCTTTGAAGGTGTTTTCTATGTGTTTCTATGTGTTTTTGTTTGCCTGCCATTGGTTTTAACGGTGTTCGAAGGTGTTCGACGAACAGTTCGACGAACAGTTCGGCGAACACATGGGTGTTCGACGAACCGAACCGAACTCGAACACTACGGGGGTGGCTCAACACTAGTCAGGACTCCCATCTCCAGGTCTACGGGCAGCTTACCTGGTCTGGCTCGCATCAGGTAAGCTGGGGTGCAGTTGGTAGCATTCACCGGGATATGATTGTATAAGTCTATCAGGTCCGGCAGTTTTTCTGGCCACAGGCTACGTTCCTCCAGGGGCAACGTCTTCAGGAGATCAATGACTATATTGTTCATTTTCTCACACATCCCGTTGGTTTGTGGATGGTAAGGCGTTGTCCGAATCTTCTTACAGCCATAGAGGTTGCAGAACTCTTGGAAGATTTCAGCCTCAAACGCTGGACCCTGGTCTGTCAGGACCTGTTCTGGATACCCGTGTGGATGGTAGAAGTATTGCTGGAAGGCTCTGGCCGCTGTTTGGGCTGACAAGTCCTTTACCGGGACCACCACTAGAAAACGGGAATAGTGGTCCACGATTGTCAGGGCATAGATGTATCCTGACCGGCTTGGAGCCAATTTGACGTGGTCCAGAGCTACCAGCTCAAGAGGCTGCGTGGTGACGATGGGCCTCAAGGGTGTCTTCTGGCTGGCACGGTCCTTCCTCCTTAGGTGACAAGGGCCACAGTCTCTGCACCACTTTTCTACAGCCCCTCTCATGCCGACCCAAAAGAACCGTCCTCTTAGCAGGAACTCCAGCTTCTTCCAACCGAAGTGCCCCGCTCTGTCATGGTAAGCCCCCAGGACCATAGCTGCATCCTGCCTTGGAACCATGACTTGCCAGGTCAGCTCGTGCGTCCGGTGGTTGACAATCCTTCTGCACAGCTTGCCTTCGTAGAGGAACAGCTTGCTCTTCTCTTTCCATAGCTGCTTGGCTTCCTCTGGAGCATCCGGATTCATGCGGGCGTCTTCCTGGGTCAGCAGATCTTTCACTAGGCGGATGGCAGGGTCACTATCTTGGGTCTCGGCCCAGCTGTGGTGAGGTAGGGGATTGATCATCACGGTTGTTAGATCCTCCTCCTTCACGCGGTGGGAGTATTGAGCGGCTCCACACCGGTGAAACGCGGGGAGTTCTACCTCCTCCAGCTCTTCTGGGTCTTCGTCACCTTCAGGTAAGTGAGGCATCCTCGATAGGGCGTCAGCGTTGGCATTGGTTTTGCCGGCCCGGTACTTGATCACAAAGTCATAGTTGGAGAGACGGGCCATCCACCGCTGTTCTAGGGCACCCAGTCTTGCATTGTCCAGGTGTGTCAACGGGTTGTTGTCCGTGTACACGGTGAACTTTTCGGAGGCCAGGTAATGCTTGAAGCGTTCTGTCACGGCCCACACCACCGCCAAGAATTATAGCTTGAAGGAGCTGTAATTCTCCGGGTTCCTCTCGGTGGGCCTCAGCTTCCGGCTGGCGTACGCGATCACCCTTTCTCTGCCCTGTTGGTTTTGGGACAATACTGCTCCCAGTCCCACATTACTGGCGTCCGTGTGGAGGATAAAAGGCTGACCATAATCAGGGTAGGCCAGGATCTCATCCCCCGTGAGGGCCATCTTCAACTGGCGGAAGGACTCCTCTTCCGGTTTATCCCACTTAAAGGGTGGCTTTTGACTTCTGGACTTAGACTGTCCGATCAGGAGGTCCTGCATAGGAGCTGCCATCTTAGTGAACCCGGGGATGAACCTTCGGTAGTAGCCTACCAACCCGAGGAACTGTCTCACCTCTTTGATGTTCGAGGGGCTTGGCCAGCTCTTGATTGCCGTGACCTTGTCAGGGTCGGGGGCCACTCCTTCCGCGCTTACCACGTGCCCTAGGTACTGGACCTTTGGTTTCAACAGGTGACACTTCGATGGTTTCACCTTCAGCCATAGCCTGCCAGGGCTTCGAACACCTCGGCCAGGTGCTTTAGGTGGTCCTCGTAGGTCTTCGAATAGACGATCACGTCGACCAGGTAAAGGAGGACCGTCTCGAAGTTTCGGTGCCCTAGACAGCATTCCATCAGCCTCTGGAAGGTCCCTGGTGCGTTGCAGAGCCCGAAGGGCATACAGTTGAACTCACTCAGTCCCATCGGGGTGGTGAAGGCGGTCTTCTCCTTGTCAGCCTCTGCCACAGGAACCTGCCAGTACCCGCTAGTAAGGTCCAAAGTAGAAAAGAAGTTAGCTGATTTTAGTGCGGCTAAAGACTCCTCTATTCTAGGCAGCGGATATGCGTCTTTGTGGGTGATACGGTTGATTTGTCTATAGTCTACGCACATTCTCATGGTGCCGTCCTTCTTTTTCACCAGAACCAAGGGGGCTGCCCAGGGGCTACAGCTATCTCTAATGACCCCAGCTTCTTTCATTTCTTTTAGCATGCCCTTTGCATTCTGATAATGTGCAGGGGGTACAAGTCTGTGTCTTTCTTTTATCGGTGGGTGGCTCCCTGTGGGGATGTGGTGTTCTATCCCCTTTACTCTGCCGAAGTCCAGCGGGTGCTTACTAAAAATTCTCTCGTACTCCAGGACCACCCGGTAGACTCCTTGTTTTTGGTGCAGGGGAGTGGAGTCAGGACCCACATGGAGTTTCTGGCACCAGTCCCCCTTTTGTTTCTGGGAGCCATTACCCTCCGCCTGTGGAGATGGAGGCAAGGGTTCCACGGCCCTGATAGCTTTGTGTTCGACAACAAACAGTTTGGCGAGTGTAGCGTACCTGGGTAAGTGTACTTCCCTCTCCCCAATGTTGAGGATGCGGACGGGCACCCTCCCATGACGGACATCAACCACCCCCCGGGCTGTCAAAATGGTGGGCCTGCTGTCTGAGTACACGGGTTCTACCATGGCTTGGTAGTCTCTACCTCTCAACCCGATTGCAGTCCGACACCAGATCATCATTTCACTTTTGGGAGGCATGGAAATGGGGAATGGGTCACTCAGTCTTACGCTACCGATCTCACCACCAGACAGTTCTACCTGCTGCCGTCTCATCAGGGCTTTTATCTCCTTGTTGAGGACTCTCTGTTGGCTGGAACTAGCATTCACCGCCACCTGTTGTAGAATTACAATTACCTCTGAAAGACAATTTTCAATCACGTTAGTACCCACAGTTATTTTAGGGTGACTTTCACGACGGTCAATGTCCACAATAATTACTCCCTGTGCTGGCAGTTCAACTTTACCAATTTTAATGGTCATCTCCTTGAACCCCATCTGCGGCACGGGTAAGCCATTACTGGCGATGATGCTCAAGTTACTGTCTGGATACCGTGTGATATCAGCATCAGTCCAATACTGCTTAACAAGTACATAAGGGATAGTGGTTACTTGCGACCCAGTATCCAGCAAGGCGCTCATGGGGATACCGTCCAGCACCACGGGTAAAACCGGGCGCCCCCCAACATACTTATTACGTCAATTGTAAGGGCCTGGTGATCTTATGCCTGGGGGTTGGCCCTCTGCCCCAGGTTGGACCCGTTTAAATTACAGTACCTGGAAATGTGTCCGGGCTGATTGCATCGGCGGCAAATGGGCTGTCCATCCTCAGCGTAGCGGTCTGTGGGCCTCCCTCGGAACGACGGGATCCTCCTCTGTTGACGCCACGGGACATCCTCCGGACTTGAAGCCAGCTCGATGGGTCTTGACGGGTCCACTTGTAACGCCTGGACGGTCCTGGTTAACGCCGCGATGCTCCTGGTCAGCTCCCTTGGTGGTGCAGATCTTTCGACGGGGCTTGGTTCAGGGCCTGTGCATCAGCCCCCACGGAGTCCATAGAGGAGGGCGCCGCCTCCTGGTGGTAGGTGAGAGCAGGGCGTCGGGGGTTTATAGCGCCACTTGTTGCGGATTCACGGAGCACCCTTATGGCCCTGTCCTTGAATTGGGCAAAGGTCAGATCAGGGTTCTGAAAGAACATGAGGCGCAGCTGGGTCCTGTGGGCGCTAGACAACAGACCTTCTATAAACTGTTCTGTTAGTAGCTTATCCGCTGCTTATCCGCTGCAGCTGCGTTGGTGGTAGTGGGCGCCTCTGTGTCCGACATCTTCCTCCCCCCTAGTTAAGCGTGGCCTACCTTCCGACGATCCTCTTCTGTAGGCCGCGGCTCCGCTGCTGCTGCTCTGGACGAGGACCTTGCGTCGCGTCCTGATGACGTCAGCGTCGCTCTCTCTCCCTTCCAGGACCTTGCGCAGCGTCGGTGCGTGGGGCGGAGCTTCGGATCTCGCGCGGTTTGGACGTCCACGCCCCTCTTCTTCTCGCGCGGCGTCCTGAAGATGGCGTCCGATGGCGGGAAAGCGGCTGAAGATGGCGGGAACCGATGGAAGATAGTGGGAGACGGCTGGAAATGGCGGGAAACGGCTCCGATGGCGGGAAACCTCTTTTCAGGTAAGTGCAAAGTATTTTCTAAGCACGCAATACCCGTTTGTGGCGGGTTGGTTGCAATCCTGCCGACTACGCCAAAGCTGACTCGTTCCCTGGGCCGTGGGGCACTCGGATCCGGGCAGTAGGGGAACGATGGGAGTAGTAGTGGCAACCCGGTTCCGTGGCTCAGGGTAGTCAGGCCAGTGGTAGTCCGTTATGCGCTGATGATTATGTCCGACTACGCCACCCGTGGATTGCGGTTATTAGGAACCCCCGCTACATGCAGACCGCTGGGGCTGATGAGGTGTGCAGCTAGGGTAGTGTGACTCCCCACGGGAAGAGTGCAGCCCCAGGGCAGTATAATGGATGGTGGGAGTGATGGTGGTGAGAGTCCCAGTACTAGTAGTGCTGGAGGCACGAAGGAGCACACAGACAACAGGTTGCAGTCCAGGGCCTTTACTAAAACAGGTAAACTGACCCATAAACAGTCCCGGCTAGGAGGGGACCAGGGGAGGAGTCCTGAGGAGATAATTTGCATATTCCCACTGCATTTTGGGGTAAGTGAAGAGTCTCCGCGAGCTCAAAGAACACTGGATTTTGGCTGTTGGAGCTGAAAAGAGGACATCGGTAAACCAGGGGAGGAGTCCTGAGGAGATAATTTGCATATTCCCACTGCATTTTGGGGTAAGTGAAGAGTCTCCGCGAGCTCAAAGAACACTGGATTTTGGCTGTTGGAGCTGAAAAGAGGACATCGGTAAACCGCGCGCCGGTAGGCGCGCGCATTTTGAAGCTTTTTTTTTAAGCTTTTTTCACTGTTTTCAGAACATTAACAATAAGAACATGGAAGAGTCCAGGAGCCATTTGGTGAGCTGCATATCCTGCTACATGTTCACAGACTTGCCAGTGGAAAAGCCAGACTTCACATGCCAGAAATGCAAGCTTGTGTCCCTGTTGGAGGAAAAGTTGCGAAATCTAGAAGAGAGGTTAACTACCTTGAAAATCATTAAGGAAGGTGAAGAGTTCTTAGACAGAGCAGAATTATCTCTTCATGATTCAGAAAGAGAAGAAATTCGAACTGCACCTGAGGAAACAGAGGAATGGAAGCATGTGACCCACAGAAGCAGGAGGATCGAGAGGCAGTCAGCACCCATACTGCTCAGGAACCAGTACCAGGCTCTCACGCAGGAGAACCATGAAGAAATACAGCAAAATAAGACTTTGCCAGCAATGAATAACCTTGTAAGCCCTCAGAATCCTCCTGGATGGAGAAAGAAGAATGTTGTGAAGAAAAAACGGAGAGTGGTGGTCATGGGGGATTCCCTGTTAAGAGGAACAGAGGCCGCTATCTGCAGACCAGACATAACCTCAAGAGAAATGTGCTGTCTTCCAGGAGCAAAAATTACAGATGTGTCTGACAGGATATCAAGACTCTTCAGACCTACAGATCACTACCCATTCCTGCTAATACATGTGGGGACAAATGACACCGCAAGAAAGGACCTGGAAACCATCTGCAGTGACTTTGAAGACTTAGGCAAGAAAGTGAAAGAATTGGGAGCGCAGGTGGTCTTCTCATCCATCCTCCCAGTGGATGGCCATGGAACAATGAGGTGGAATTAAATTCTACAGGTGAACAACTGGCTACGTCGATGGTGCCGTCAACAAGGATTTGGATTTCTGGATCACGGAATGAATTACCTATACGATGGACTACTTGCTAGAGATGGGGTGCACCTTACGAAGACTGGAAAACATGTATTTGGAAGTCGCCTTGCTACACTCATCAGGAGAGCTTTAAACTAGAACAATGTGGGAAGGGAAGCAAAAGGCCAGAAAAAGCCATACAGCTGACAAATACTATTGAGATCTCTGCTACTGGAAGTGGAAAAGAAGAACAAAGACAAAAAAATCTAAATAATAAAAATATGGGAGGAAGAGAAACCAATCACAAACTAAAATGTTTTTATACAAATGCACAAAGCATGGGCAACAAACAAGGAGAATTGGAACTACTAATGCAGGAAAAGGAATATGATGTCATTGGAATCACTGAAACTTGGTGGGACGATACACATGATTGGAATAAAAGGCTAAAAGGATACAACTTATTTGCAAGAAACAGACTTGATAAACGAGGAGGAGGTGTTGCATTGTATGTTAGAAAAGCGTATATCTGCACAGAGATTGAAGCTTCAGAGACTGGGAGTTCTGTGGAAACTGTTTGGGTAAGAATACAAGGAGAGAACAACGGAAAGGACACCATTGTAGGCATTTACTACAGGCCACCTGGGCAAGCTGAAGATATGGATGAACTCTTTATGTATCAAATGACCAAGTTCTCCAAAAAATATGACGTAGTGGTCATGGGAGATTTCAACTATCCAGACATTTGTTGGGAATCTCTCTCAAGTAAAACTAACAGGTCAAGCAAATTGTTATCCTCTCTTGCTGACAACTTTATCTTCCAAAAGGTAGGGGAGAAAACAAGGGGATCTGCTACTTTGGATCTAATCCTTATAAACAGGGAGGAAATGGTTGAGGATGTAAAGGTGGCTGGGACCCTAGGAGGCAGCGATCATGCTATTATAGAATTTTGGATAACTAGAGGAGGAAGACATGTGAAGACTCAAACTTCAAGGTTAGATTTTAGAAAGGCAGATTTTAAGAGACTCAGAAAGAGAATAGGAGGGATCCAATGGCTGGATGTCCTTAAGGACAAAAATGTCCAGGAAGGATGGGAAATTTTTAAAAATGAGATTCTCAAAGCACAATCGTTAACAATCCCGAAAAGTAGGAAGAATGGGAAGCATTTAAGGAAACCAGGATGGATGAACACAGAACTTAAACACATGCTAAAAAGAAAGAAAGAAATGTTTATTAAATGGAAAGAGGGAGGCATATCTAAAGAAGATTATAATGCAGTCTGCAGATCCTGCAGGGCACGTATCAGGTTAGCTAAAGCTGACAATGAATTAAGGCTTGCAAGAGATGTCAAAAGCAATAAAAAAGGATTTTGGGGGTATGTCAAAAGTAAAAGAAAAGTCAAAGATGCTATAGGATTTTTACAGGATGAAAATGGAGAAATGGTAAGAGAGGATGTTGAGAAGGCCGAACTTTTTAATTCCTATTTTGCATCTGTTTTCTCTCAGAAAGAAAATGTAACATCAACTGATCTTCACTGTCCTTTTAAAGGAATAGAGGAATCCAAGTTATCTGTAAACCGAAAGATTGTGAGGGAATATTTAGCTAACATAAATGAGTTCAAGTCTCCAGGTCCAGATGAATTACACCCCAGAGTACTGAAGGAGATCGTAGAAGAAATTTTAGAACCACTCTCCATAATCTTTGAAAATTCTTGGAGAACAGGAGAAGTCCCAGAAGACTGGAGAAGAGCAAATGTTGTTCCTATCTTCAAAAAGGGGAAGAAGGTGGACCCAGGGAACTATAGGCCGGTGAGTCTGACTTCTATACCAGGAAAGATCTTTGAACAAATTATTAAACAACATGTATGTAAGTACATGGATAAGAATGAAGTGATTAACCAGAGTCAGCATGGGTTTGTAACTAACAAGTCATGTCAGACTAACTTAATTTCCTTCTATGACAGAATCACTGACTGGGTGGATCAGGGAAATGCTGTAGATATAGTATATCTTGACTTCAGCAAAGCATTTGACAAAGTATCTCACACCATCCTTATTGAAAAAATGACCAAGTATGCAATGGACCAGGCAACTGTTAGGTGGATTCATAACTGGCTTAGTGATCGGACTCAAAGGGTGGTTGTAAATGGCTTCACATCCAGCTGGATGAATGTCTCAAGTGGGGTACCACAGGGCTCCATCCTGGGACCTGTATTGTTCAACATCTTTATCAATGATTTAGATGAAGGAATTGAGGGTAAACTGATTAAATTTGCTGATGACACAAAGCTAGGAGGCATAGCTAATACTAGAGAAGAGAGAGAGAGGATTCAAAAAGACCTAAATAAACTGGAGCAGTGGGCAGCAACCAACATAATGGTTTTTAACAGGGAAAAATGCAAAGTACTACATCTGGGCAATAAAAATGAAAAAAGCATATACAGAATGGGAGGAATAGAGCTAAGCAACAGTACATGTGAAAAAGACTTAGGTATACTAATAGATCATAGACTGAACATGAGTCAACAGTGTGATGCAGCAGCAAAAAAGGCAAATACAATTCTGGGATGTATTAACAGAAGCATACAGTCTAGATCACGTGAAGTCATTATCGGTCTTTACTCCTCTTTGGTCAGACCTCATCTGGAATACTGTGTACAGTTTTGGGCACCACATTTTAAAAAAGACATAGACAAACTGGAGCAAGTTCAGAGAAGAGCGACCAGAATGGTGACTGGTCTGCAAACCATGTCCTATGAGGAACGGTTGCAGGATTTGGGAATGTTTAGCTTGCAAAAAAGAAGACTGAGAGGAGACTTAATAGCTGTCTACAAATATGTCAAGGGCTGTCACATTGTAGAAGGATCATCTTTATTCTCATTTGCACAAGGAAAGACTAGAAGCAATGGGATGAAACTAAATGGGAGGAGACACAGATTAGATATTAGAAAAAACTTTTTGACAGTTAGGGTGATTAATGAGTGGAACAGGCTGCCACGAGAGGTGGTGAGTTCCCCTTCAATGGACGTCTTCAAACAGAGGCTGGACAGACATCTGTCTGAGATGATCTAGTGAATCCTGCTTTGAGCAGGGGGTTGGACCAGATGACCCAGGAGGTCCCTTCCAACTCTACCATTCTATGATTCTATGATTCTATGTCTGAGAGCAATGGGGAAATTGGCCCTGGTCAGGGTTAGGGTGTAGGCCTACCGTGCTTTCTGTGCTCCTTCTGGCTATCTCCTCGTTATAGGGTAACAGCCCACATTTCCGAGCTTTCCATGTACTCTCGCCTGTATGGCCTGCGATGTGGGTTCCTTGCTGCTCCCGGCCTGGTACGGCTTTACTGGTCCCTTCTGTTGTGGCAGAGCCTCCAGGTTTCTTAGGCCAAGGAACATACAGTCCCCTGCGGACTGGTTATCTGCTGTGGGATGTGGAATCCTCCCAGCCTCAGACACCAAAGTCTGGTAAATTAAGTCCTTTATCTGCCAAGACAGGCTCACTTCACCTCTTGTCTCTGCCTTGTGGCTCTCCTCCTGCCACACTTCCTCTTAGGTGCAATAAAACTTTCTGTCCCTGCTCTGCTCCGGGACAAGTCTCAGTACTGAGACAGGTCATCCAGTTCTCCCTAACCCTGCCCCCAGCACCAGCTTTTATAGGGGCAGCCTGCTCCCCCTACTGGCCTGAGACAGGAGGTACTGCATGCTAATGTTCCCCTGACTAGAGAACCTCCCCCTTGCTCTCAGACACAGCTTTATTACATTTTGTGGCATCCAGGCCAGGGTGACACAGAAGCTGTAGGTGAATTTTGGAAATAGGCATACACATGGCGTACTTTCACAAGCAGCTCAGGCAAATCTGGGTAGGTTTTGAGAAACCGCTGAACCACTATATTGAGCACATAGGCCAGGCATGGTACGTGTGCTAGGTAGCCAAGCCTCAGCACCACCACCAGGGTCTGACCCATGTCGCACATGACCATGCCTGGCTGTAGGTTCAGCTACAGATCTGCCTGCTCTGTTACAGTTGTCCACAACTCTGCAGCGCTGTGTGGTTTGTCCCCTAAGCATATTAGCTTCAGCAAAGCCTGTTGCTGATTAGCTGAGGCTGTGCTGCAGTGCTTCCAGCTTGTGACTGATGTGGTCATTTCGGAGATGGAGGCAGAAGAGGAGGAAGAGGTGCAGGAGCTGTAGAATGTGGGGGCAACCCTGATTGACCCAGGGCCTGCAATCCTCGGTGTTGGGAGGACATTTCCGTCCCAGGGGGTCCGACTGGGTACCGGCTTCCACTATATTAACCCAGTGTGCCGTCAGCAAGATGTACCGTTCCTGGCCACAAGCGGTTGTCCATGTGTCTGTAGTTAGGTCGACCTTCCCAGTAACAACGTTGATGAGGGCAAGGGTAATGTTCTGGGACACGTGCTTGTGTAAGGCGGGGATGGGACACCGGGAGAAATAGTGGTGGCTAGGGACTGAGTACTGAGGGACGGCCTCCGCCATGAGGTTGCAAAAAGATTCCGTCTCCACGAGCCTAAAAGGCAACATTTCAAGTGCAACCATTCGATAAATGTGGCAGTTTAGTGCTGTTAACTGTGAGTAGTTGGCTGTGTATTTGTGCTTGTGTTCAAAGGACTGGGGTAGGGGCAACTGAACGCTGCACTGGGACAAGGACATGGACGTGGTTGCTGATGGTGGTGATTGTAAATGTGCAACGACAGGTGCAGGGCGGGAGGCATCTTTGCCTGCACAATGGACAGGGGATTGGCGTGCACACACAACAGCAGAACAGGCAGTGGTGTCACACGCAGACACTGCTTCTGGGCCTGGCATTCGGCCCAACTAGTTGGGTGCTTTGATGTCATGTGCCTGAGCATGCTGGTGATGTTCAGGCTGGTAGTTTTGCTGTCCCTGCTAATGCTGGCATGGCAGATGTTGCAAATGGCCTTTTTGGGGTTATCTGGACAGTCTTTAAAAAAGAGCCAGACTCTTGAAGACCTAACAGTTGTACTGGCAACTTCCCTCATGTTGGTATTCTGGAGAACAGTTGCCCGCCTTGTGTCTGTGTCCACCCCACTGCTTGTTCCCACCTGTTGTGGTGCTACGCCTCCTTCACCCTCTGTGCTGCTGTCCTCACTCTGTATGTCAACTTGCCAGGTTGGGTCAGTGACTTCATCGTCCACCACCTCGTCTTCCTCGTACGCATCCAGGGCCTGCTCCTGACTTGCTGGCAATTGTGTCTCACCATCATCATCCACCTCTTGCAACAGTAATTGCACTTTCCCACCATCGCCTTCGTGTGACGTTGGCTGCTCAAATATTTCTGCATCGCTACATGCGAGAGGCCCGAATCTATAAATGGAAAAGTGAACAGCTCTTCGGAGTGTCCAAGTGTGGGATCAGTTGTCTCCAGGCACTCGGCATGGTGGGAGGAAGGAGGATCACGGTGAGGAATATATGGTCCAGACTCACGGCTACTGAGACTTGGCCGTGTGGAAGACAAGGTGTTGGTGGTGGCTAAGTGACTGGAAGCATTATCTGCAATCCAACCAATAACCTTTTCACACTGGTGTGGCTTCAAGAGTGGTGTTCCGCGCCCCCCTACAAAGTGGAGCAGGAAGATAGAGCGACATGATGTGGGTGCTTATTGTGCTCCCTCAGTAAGCACATTTTCAGCTTGCTCACGGCTTCTGCCTCTGCGTGCACCATCAGCATTACGACCACTTCCCCGTCCCTTGCCAAACGCCTTGCCCATTTTATATAGAGTGTAACATTTGGCACACTCCACAAAGTGTCACGATTAATACGGCAGTAATATCGGATCACATCTGATGACTACGGTTAGGCAGTGGCCTTGTACTATGGTATTGGTCAGCGACCAAGTGTGAATAGGTTGAACAACACACAACTGGCAGAATTTAAATGGAGCGTAATATTTGGTTCGCTCCCCAAAATGTCACGATTATTACCGCAGTGATATCGGATCACGTCCGATGATAGGCAAGTTTCTCTGCTTCCACAATACTGCAATGCGAATAAAATCAACCAAGTCTGGCTGTTTTCAGCTAACAAGCAAACGGAACAGTCAAAATTGTGTATTACACTGCTCAAAAAATAAAGGGAACACTCAAATAACACATCCTAAATCTGAATGAATGAAATATTCTCATTGAATACTTTGTTCTGCACAAAGTTGAATGTGCTGGAAATCAAATTTATTAACCAATGGAGGCCTGGATTTGGAGTCACCCCCAAACTTAAAGTGGAAAAACACACTACAGGCTGCTCCAACTCTGATGTAATGTCCTTAAAACAAGTCAAAATGAGGCTGAGTATTGTGTGTGGCCTCCACGTGCCTGTATGACCTCCCTACAACGCCTGGGCATGCTCCTGATGAGGCTGAGTATTGTGTGTGGCCTCCACGTGCCTGTATTACCTCCCTACAACGCCTGGGCATGCTCCTGATGAGGCTGAGTATTGTGTGTGGCCTCCACGTGCCTGTATGACCTCCCTACAACGCCTGGGCATGCTCCTGATGAGGCTCAGTATTGTGTGTGGCCTCCACGTGCCTGTATTACCTCCCTACAACGCCTGGGCATGCTCCTGATGAGGCTTAGTATTGTGTGTGGCCTCCACGTGCCTGTATGACCTCCCTACAATGCCTGGGCATGCTCCTGATGAGGCTGAGTATTGTGTGTGGCCTCCACGTGCCTGTATGACCTCCCTGCAACGCCTGGACATGCTCCTGATGAGGCTCAGTATTGTGTGTGGCCTCCACGTGCCTTTATGACCTCCCTACAACGCCTGGGCATGCTCCTGATGAGGCTGAGTATTGTGTGTGGCCTCCACGTGCCTGTATGACCTCCTTACAACGCCTGGGCATGCTTCTGATGAGGTTGTGGATGGTCTCCTGTGGGATCCCCTCCCAGACCTGGACTAAAGCATCCGTCAACTACTGGACAGTCTGTGGTGCAACGTGACGTTGGTGGATGGAGCGAGACATGATGTTCCAGATGTACTCAATCGGATTCTGGTCTGGGGAATGGGCGGCCAGTCCATAGCTTCAATGCCTTCATCTTGCAGGAACTGCTGACACACTCCAGCCACATGAGGTCTGGCATTGTCCTGCATTAGGAGGAACCCAGGGCCAACCGCACCAGCATATGGTCTCACAAGGGGTCTGAGGATCTCATCTCGGTACCTAATGGCAGTCAGGCTACCTCTGGCGAGCACATGGAGGGCTGTGCGGCCCTCCAAAGAAATGCCACCCCACTCCATTACTGACCCACTGCCAAACCGGTCATGCTGAAGGATGTTGCAGGCAGCAGATCGCTCTCCACGGCGTCTCCAGACTCTGTCACGTCTGTCACATGTGCTCAGTGTGAACCTGCTTTCATCTGTGAAGAGCATAGGGTGCCAGTGGCGACTTTGTCAATCCTGGTGTTCTGTGGCAAATGTCAAGCGTCCTGCACGGTGTTGGGCTGTCAGCACAAGCCCCATCTGTGGACATCGGGCCCTCATACCACCCTCATGGAGTCGGTTTCTAACCATTTATGTAGACACATGCACATTTGTGGCCTGCTGGAGGTCATTTTGCAGGGCTCTGGCAGTGCTCCTCCTGTTCCTCCTTGCACAAAGGCGGAGGTAGCGGTCCTGCTGCTGGGTTGTTGCCCTCCTACGGCCCCCTCCACGTCTCCTGGTGTACTGGCCTGTCTCCTGGTAGAGCCTCCAGCCTCTGGACACTACGCTGACAGACACAGCAAACCTTCTTGCCACAGCTCGCATCAATGTGCCATCCTGGATGAACTGCACTATCTGAGCAACTTCTGTGGGTTGTAGAGTGACCAAAACATCAGCCAGAAAGCATTGGTACTGAGATGTGGTCTGTGGTCCCCACCTGCAGAACCACTCCTTTATTGAGGGTGTCTTGATAATTGCCAATAATTTCCATCTATTGTCTATTCCATTTGCACATCAGCATGTGAAATTGATTGTCAATCAGTGTTGCTTCCTAAGTGGACAGTTTGATTTCACAGAAGTTTGATTTACTTGGAGTTATATTCTGTTGTTTAAGTGTTCCCTTTATTTTTTTGAGCAGTGTATATTGCTTTTTAAGCAAATAATCAGGATTAAGATCAAAAAGAATATTTGCCCTGATATCTAGTGCTATGGATATCTGTAACAGCAGTAGCAGACAGAACATGCAATGGACTCTATTGTGCTGTATACACTGTCCACAAACTCTGCCTGCCTCACTCCTGCTATTACTAGGATTATGCAGGTGGATTAGTCCTCAGAAGGACTGTTAGTTCAGATGTGTATATATAGCTGTGGAATACCTATACCTAACTAATATACCGCCAGCAGCAGCTCTCCCTACACCGTCTGATCCGGAGTGACTGTGACGAGCATGACGGCGCCAGGTCTGATATAGACCTGATGTGGGATGGGGACCCGAGCTCCCGCCCGAGCATCCGGGAAATACTCGCCGAGCAGCGGGCTTGTCGAGCAGTGAGATGCTCGGGCGAGTACTGAGCAGTAGCGAGCACGCTCGCTCATTACTAACAAGGACTTATAACCCAGAATTTGGCGGCCATTACCCAGCAGGACTTTGGGATCTCTCCTTTTTACATCCTTTGTCTTTCCCTCCTTGGTTTTATATAAAGACAATAATGAAGTGAAATAGTCATTTGTGCGGTGCAAGAAGCTGTTTATAGCTTCACCTTGGGTTTTAATTATATTTTCGGATCCTCATTGAGCGTTTTTTAATGCTTTAGCACTTTACGAGCAGATTATGTTCTTGGGACGTGCACGGTTTGGATAAGTTACTCCAATAATTAGGTAACAAGGGAGCGCGGCCTTGTGAGCAAACGATCTGATGGTAAAAGCAGCTGGATGCAGAATCTCATCTACTTGTGACAATTGCCTATTACACTGTCTCCTCGCCCCCCCCTCCGATAGCTATTATACAATGGATTATTTTCTGGGATTTTATATTATGTCTCTAAATTTACTCTAAAGAAAGTTGTTATAAACATATAAAGCTATAAAGCTCGTCAATGGGAAATTTGGATTGATGAGCAAATGCGTAATCTCCGTGTAATTGTCTGTGTGTCATCAACACCTCTACACTGTGGAGATTTCAGGCCCACGGGCTCCGTAGCCCCATCCTCCATCTCTTCACTCCTACTAGTTTACACCACTATATAACTACCTAGCTGCTGCAGAACCTCACAATACACTCATCAGCTGCTGCAGAACCTCATCAAAATGTACACCTCAGTTGCTTTAGAACTTTGTAAGAAACATTTCACTACTGTAGAACCTCATAATACTACTCAGCTGCTGCAGAACCTCGCAATACATATCAGCTGCTGCAGAACCTCGTAATACATATCAGCTGCTGCAGAACAACATGATTCACAACTCAGCTGCTGCAGAACCTCATAATACACCTCAGCTGCTGCAGAACCTCATAATACACCTCAGCTGCTTCAGCTGCTGCTGAACCTCATAATACACCTCAGCTGCTGCAGAACCTCATAATACACCTCAGCTGCTGCAGAACCTCATAATACACCTCAGCTGCAGCAGGACCTCATAATACACCTCAGCTGCTGCAGAACCTCATAATACACCTCAGCTGCTGCAGAACTTCATAATACACCTCAGCTGCTGCAGAACCTCATAGTACACTTCAGCTGCCTGGGAACCTCATACACATGATACACACCTCAGCTGCTGCAGAACCTCATAATACACCTCAAGTGTTGCAGAAGATTATATACATACAGCTGCTGCAGAACCTCATAATACACCTCAACTGTTGCAGAAGATCATATACATACAGCTGCTGCAGAACCTCATAATACACATCTCATCATACTGAGATAATTTTAATCTAATTTGTACAGAGTTTAGTTTTGTCTTCCCTGGTGGTCTAGAGTGGTGCAGGGGTTACTGCTGACATCTATCAGTTGATCATTTATCCTCTATGGAGGTTGAGTGGGTAATTCATCTTTCCGATGGTCAAGTAAAATAAAGGGGTAAACCATATTTTCCCTGGTGTATAAGTGCAGCAATGGGTCAATTTTAAAGTAGATGGCAGTGAAGCAGTTAAATCATTTGATGCTCCTCGACAGTGCCCATCAGACACTATGACAATGGAAGTGGTCCACAAAACAAATTTTGATGCCCACAGTCCTCCCCAAAGTATGAGGTCTCCATATTGACCTCCAATACACAGTAGGATGCATCCACACACAGTAGGAAGTTCCCTACACTCAGACAACCAAAAATAAAGAAAGACTTAAGAGAACTCTTGAGCACTTTTGGAAAGTGGGTGGAGCTTAGCTTGAGGGGTGTGGCCTATCATACCCCTCCCCACAGATTCACTATAAGTAGTTACGCCTGCGCAGTCAGATCCTGCAGCTATACCCGCTTTCTCTAGCTTCCTTCTTGCTGATCTTCCATCTAGGGGACAGAAGGAACTGTGACTACACCGGAGTTTTGTAGTCTGTTGCTATGGAGACATGAGTCCGCACAGAAATCGCACATGATCATAAGAAATCTTCATCCAGTCCTTTTACAAAGTTGCTCCGTATTTCATCTTGGAAATCTGATCTATTGATAAAAGGAATGAACCCCGTCAGCTTCTTTGTTGTATGCCGGCCGTGTCTTCAGAGGACTATGCTGATGTCTGTAACTTTTTTTTTTTCTTCACTTTTTTTTTTTTTTATTGCAAAAAAAATCTAAAATGATTCCCTGAGTCTGCAAGGAGAGCCGAAGGTTATCCATGAAAGTGCCGGCTCCCCACCAGCGAGCGATGAGCTGCTATTGATTGAGTTTAGTCGATAAGTGGACGAGGTCGGGGAAAAGCCGCTTGACTTTGTGACTTTTCATCGTTTTATGTACCAGAGTCCTGAAAAAAAAATGAAGCCGGAGTGGATGAGGTTTTCCTGACGGTGTACATTGTATCATTATTTCACAGATCTGAAACATCAGAGGATATTTGGATATTTATTTGCACAGGGTGGCGGTATTCGCTGCAGATTTAAAGGGAACCTGTCATCTGATTCGTGCTGATGATCCAGCATTTCTGTACAAAACAGACATGCATGGTAATATCTGCCAGAAACAAAAGAACGCTCCCTCGGCCATCAGCTACTCCTAATCCCACCAGTAATAGATATTATGGGCTTGGCCAGTCAGAATAGATATGTTAATGGGAAGGGTGGATTGAGTCACTTCCTTAAGAACAAAAGATTGGGCATGTATAAATTCAGCATGCCCAATACTTTCCTCCAACATCTGCTGGAAGCCCCCACCATGCATGACAAAAGTGGCGGATATGGCTGAGTTTAGGCTAATGTCTATGAGCCCCAGGTCACGTCTGGTGATTTTTCAGAATAAGATGACATTTTTGTGTGTACATGAAGAATAACACTATTTCTGGCCATTTTATGACTTGTATCCTACATGTTTCACAAGTTTTTCCCTCTGCAGGCCCTATCTCTTATTATCAGTTGTCTCTGAGCTGGTGGATGTAGATTAGCTGCTACAATGTCTCTCATGCACAGCACACACAGACATGAGGAATTCCTGTTCTTCTGTCTCTATGTATCACATGCTCAGAAGCAGCATGGAGGAGATTATAGAGAAGTACTGAGCAATGTAGATGTGAATCCAGCTCTGGAGTAAGATCAAAGCTTACCAGGAAGCAGCAGCATAAAGACAATTGGACATTAGTACTGAGCAGTGTAGCTGTGATTGCAGCTCTTGGATACATACTTACTGGAATGCAGCAGCATCACAGAAAAAAAAGGCAGCTGTATTTATCAACACCAGTAAGTGTTTTATCACACCCCAGTCCTACACTGCTTGGAACTGCTGTATAATTTCCTTTATTCTGCTGCATAAAAATTAAAAGCAACTCACCAAAAAGGACATAAAATTCAAAAGCATCACAGAAAAAATGATAAAGTCTCCGCCTCTATCATGGGGTTGCTGCCTCCTGTAGTGCGTTAGTATTGTGACCTAGTGTTGGTAAATACGGCAGCTTTATTCGGTGTTGTTTTGAGGTTTATGTCCTGTTCGGTGAGTTGCTTTTAATTCTAATGCAGAGCGAACTATACAGGTTTCAAGCAGTGTAGCTGTGAGTTCAGAACTGCGGTGCGATAAAACACTTCCTAGAAAGTATCATCACTGTCAGTTTCTCTTCCTCCTTATTTTTCTCACCCTGCTCACCTTCTCCCTCATCTCTCCATAGACTTCAATAGGCAGCTGTAATTTGATCCCTCAGTGAGCTGGCAGTCCTTGTTTAGAGCAGGACATATTTTTGCCATTTTTCAGAGTGAACGGTGAGTTCAGACGAGGAGAAGAGGTGGCTCATAAGTGGAGAAAGAAGGCGATTTCTCTGATATTACAGAGTTTCTTACATTCACTTGTACTATTGATTTATGCAAAATTGTTGGACAGCGACCATTTTAACCACTTCGCGCCAGAGCCTGTTTTTGCCTTTGTGACCGGGCCAATTTTTTCAATTCTGACCACTGTCACTTTATGAAGTAATTACTCTGGAACGCTTCAACGTATTCCCCTGATTCTGAGACTGTTTTTTCGTGACATATTGTACTTCATGATAGTGGTAAAATTTCTTCGATATCACTTGTGTTTATTTGTGAAAAAATCGGAAATTTGGCGAAAATTTTGAAAATTTTGCAATTTTCAAACTTTGAATTTTCATGCCCTTAAATCAGAGAGATATGTCACACAAAATAGTTAATAAATAACATTTCCCACATGTCTACTTTACATCAGCACAATTTTGGAACCCAAATTTTTTTTTGTTAGGGAGCTATAAGGGTTAAAAGTTGACCAGCGATTTCTCATTTTTCCAACAAAATTTACAAAAACATTTTTTTAGGGACCACATCATATTTGAAGTCACTTTGAGGGGTCTTTATGACAGAAAATACCCAAAAGTGACACCATTCTAAAAACTGCACCCCTCAAGGTGCTCAAAACCACATTCAAGAACTTTATTAACCCTTCAGGTGCTTCACAGGAATTTTTGGAATGTGGAAGAAAAAAATTAACATTTAACTTTTTTCACAAAAATGTTACTTTAGACCCAATTTTTTTTATTTTCACAGGGGTAACATGAAAAAATGGACCCCAAATTTTTTTGTGCAATTTCTCTTGAGCGTTCTGATACCCCAGATGTTAGGGAAAACCACTGTTTGGGCGCACGGCAGGGTTCGGAAGGGAAGGAGCACCATTAGACTTTTTGAATGTAAAATTTGTCTGAATAATTAGCAGACGCTATGTTGCGTTTGGAGAGCTCCTGATGTGCCTAAACAGTGGAAACCCCCCACAAGTGACACCATTTTGGAAACTAGACCCCTTAGGGAACTTATCTAGATGTGTGGTGAGCACCTTGAACCCCAAGGTGCTTCACAGAAGTTTATAATATTGAGCTGTAAAAATAAAATTTTCACATTTTTCCCACAAAACCGTTTTTCATCCCTTAATTTTGCATTATCATAAGGGTAATAGGATAAATTGCACCATGAAATTTGTTATGCAATTTCTCCTGAACACGCCGATACCTCATATGTGGAGGCAAATTACTGTTTGGGCACATGGCAGGGTTTGAAAGGGAAGGAGCGCCATTTGACTTTTTGAATGTAAAATTTGTTTGAATAATTAGCGGACGCCATGTCACATTTGGGGAGCCCCTAATGTGCCTAAACAGTGGAAACCCCCCACAAGTGCCACCATTTTGGAAACTAGACCCCTTAGGGAACTTATCTAGATGTGTGGTGAGCACCTTGCACCCCCAGCTGCTTCACAGAAGTTTATAATATTGAGCCGTAAAAATAAAATTTTCACATTTTTCCCTCAAAAAATGTTTTTCATTCCCTAATTTTGTATTATCATAAGGGTAACAGGATAAATTGCACCATGAAATTTGTTGTGCAATTTCTCCTGAACACGCCGATACCCCATATGTGGAGGCAAATTACTGTTTGGGCACATGGCAGGGTTTGAAAGGGAAGGAGCGCCATTTGACTTTTTGAATGTAAAATTTGTTTGAATAATTAGCGGACGCCATGTCACATTTGGGGAGCCCCTAATGTGCCTAAACAGTGGAAACCCCCCACAAGTGCCACCATTTTGGAAACTAGACCCCTTAGGGAACTTATCTAGATGTGTGGTGAGCACCTTGCACCCCCAGCTGCTTCACAGAACTTTATAATATTGAGCCGTAAAAATAAAATTTTCACATTTTTCCCATAAAAAATGTTTTTCATTCCCTAATTTTGCATTATCATAAGGGTAATAGGATAAATTGCACCATGAAATTTGTTGTACAATTTCTCCTGAGTACGCCGATACCCCATATGTGGAGGAAAACCACTGCTTTGGTGTACGGCAGGGTTCGGAAGAGAAAGAAGCGCTATGTTGGCTGGGATAGGCAGCAGACACCATGTCACATTTGAAGAGTCGCTGACATGCCAAAACAGCAGAAACCCCCACAAGTGACCCCATTTTGTAAACTACACCTCTCAAGGAATTCATCTAGGGAAGTAGTGAGTATTTTTTTATTTTTAAATTTATACCATTGGGCAGTGAAAAAAGCATAATTATATTTTTACCACAAAAAAATGTTTTACCCTCAGATTTTACATTTTCACACAGGGCAATGTAAAAACAATTTCTTCTAAAAGTGTTAATACCCCATATGTGGCTGTATCGTACCGCTCAGCCATACGGCGAGATCTGGGGGGGACGGAGCGCTATTTGACAATTGGAGAACAAATTATTGTAGAATAGGCATTTGGATTTGGGAGCACAAAATTTTCTGAATTTCTTTTGGGGGGCAAGGACCATTTTGCTTTTCCAGAGCCTTTCTGCTACCAGTAACTTGGAAGTCCCTTATATTTTTAACAGATGACGGACCTGAGTGGGGACTAGCTTTTTTTGAGGACTGAGTTGAAGCTTTTATTGGGAACATTTTACGTAACATTTATCCGGCGCTCGAGGCTGAGCACTTACATCGGGGTTTCCATCTAAATTTCCAAGTGATGTAATTCAGATGAAACCCCTGCAGGATCCATTCACTATAATGAGGCAGCAGAGTTACTCTGGACTCCATCTGGCCTCTGTTTAGTGGTGTCCTTTTTTTCAGAAGTGCACAAAACTGTGGCCAGCCGCACTTTTATGCACGCCTAAAACAAATGACACCGTGGGATCACAGTCCAGATGGCATCCACAGTGCCTATATCTGCCTCATTACAGGGAATCTTCCATCATGGGTTCTGGTTGAATCACGTATTTCAGAGATTTACACGGAAACTCTGGTGTAAGTGCTCAGCGCAGAGCGCAGGATAAATGTGAGTAGAGCCTTACTGGGATCTTTGGGAGACATAATAAACAAATCAGTAGCAGGTGAATAATATTTGTTTTATTTATTTTTTATGCCGTTCCTAGTGTGATATAACTGATTAGATTACTTTATTCTTCGGGTCGGTGCGATTACAGAGATACCAGATTTATATCGGGTTTTTATGACTGACAGCTGTCACACACTAAAAGACGCTTTTTTTGCAAAATCTAGTTTTTGCATCACCATATTTTGAGAGCTATAATTTTTCCATATTTCGGCCGATAGAGTCATATGACGGCTTGTTTTTTGCGGGACGAGTTGACATTTTTATTGGAACCATTTTTGGGTACGTGACATTTTTTGATCGCTTTCTATTCCGTTTTTTGGGAGGTAAAGTTAACAAAAACAAACACTTCAGGAATTGTTTTTTGAGTTTTTTTTTATGCCGTTCTGCGTGTGGTAAAAGTGATCAGGCAGCGTTATTCTTCGGGTCAGTACGTTTACAGCGATACTACACTTACTGTATTTTTTTTATGTTTTGGCGCTTTTACACAATAAAACAATTTTATAGAAAAAAAAATATTTTTTTTGCATTGCTTTATTCTGAGGGCTATAACTTTTTTATTTTTCGGCTGATGGAGCTGTATGGCGGCTTTTTTTTGTGGAACAAGATGAAGTTTTCAGTGGTACAATTTTTATTTCTATTCTGCTTTTTGATCGCATTTTTTTCCACTTTTTGTTTGGCGATATGAGGAAAAAGCATAGTTTTTTGCTCCGTTTTTTATTTATTTTTATTACGGTGTGCACAGGAGTTAATTAGTGTGACAGTTTTATAGCTCGGGTTGTTTCGGACGCGGCGATACCAAATATGTGTACTTTTTTTGGTTTTGTAATAATATACGGATTTATTGGTTTAATATTTTATTTATTTATTTTTATTTATTTTGTGATTTTTTTTTTAATAGTTTAAAAACTTTTTTTTTACTTTTTTTTACATTCTTACTTAGTCCCTGTATGGGACATTAATTTTTATTTTTCTGATCACTGATCTCATGTAATGTAATAGACATATATTACATTACATGAGATCTTCACTGACTGTTTCAGTCAGTTTCCTGTCTGGCATCAGCTACATACAGGCTGAAGCCAGACAGGAAGGACACCATATATGGCAGAGCTGGAGGCGGTCATGTGACCTCCAGCTGCCATAGCAACCCCAGGTCCTCAAACGAAACGGAGGTCTTCGGAGGTAAGTAAGACGACCCCCTCTCTTCCTGCTGTCTCCTATATGCCGTGATCACTATAGATCACAGCATATAGAAGACAGCAAAGGGTTAACATCACTGGGACCTGATCTAATCAGGTCCCGATGATGTACCCTGTCAGAGCTAACGCTCTGCACCGGAATCGCAGTGCTTGCAGGACCCTGGGGGTCCTGAGCACTGCGAGACCACCCACCGTTTTTAAACGTCGGCGCTGCACAGAGCCCAGGCAGCGCGGACGTTTATCTACAGTGGGCGGTCGGGAACCGGTTAAAGGGGTTGTCCATAACTAAGCAACTTCTACTTAACTGCTAGTCGCCCTCCCTGGGATCTTGGGGTACTCGGAGTCGGGTCGGTGTAGGGGTCGCGGGGGATGCAGTCGTGGCCTAGACACGTTCCGTGCCCAGGGCGGTCACACTAAAAATAAATGGGCTTTCAAGTAAGAGTGGTATTTCGACTACGCCACCTGCGGTTTCCGGTGATGGACACCAGCGCTGCTACAGTCCACTGAGGCTGGTGTTACGGGCAGCTAAGATGGGACGGCTCCCCGCAGGCGGAACAGGCCTCAGGGCAGTGTGAGAAGGAATGGTGGGTGCAGTGCCGCGCAGGAAATAACAGGCTGAGGCGGTGTGTGAAGTCACCCGGGTCTTTACTCACTTTCAGATGAACTTTCAGCCGCAAAGCTTCTCTCTGCTACACATGGCGCACTGCGGCCACCGGGAAGGGGGTTCAGCACTTTCCAGGTAGATCAGGAGCACCTGTCGAGACCCCTCTGGTGTGTGTTCCTTTCCTTTGTAAGTTCTCCCACTAAGTCTTCTCCTGACTGTGTGTGGTACGAATGTGGTGTAAGGCTGGGTCCCACTGGATAAACGCAGTGTAAGAGATACAGGTGGCGACTCCGCTCCATCCGTATCCCCCTGGGATCCACTAAGCCTCCGGACATTTCTGACTGAGACGTGAAGTAGCAAAGTCAGATATCGGGGGCCGGTTACCCCTCTTGCAGCAGGAATCCCTCTGGCTAGGCCAGAGTAAAGAATACAGGTGGCGACTCCGCTCCGTCCGTATCCCCCTGGGATCCTTTTGCCTGTGGAACGCGAACCTTCCGCCAGCTACAGCCTCTTGCTGGACCCCAACAGAAGACCCTCAATCAATGACCTTGAACTTAAGATGGCCGTAGATTAAATATGAATGAATAAGTGTTTCCTAAAAGTGTGTCCTCCACCCTCACCCACTACATGGTTCCCCCTATCTTTGGTTCCCCCCATCTCCTCTATCCCGGGCCGGGGCAGCACCCTGGTGCACTTAGGCCCCCTTCAGGACAGGAGTGGTGTAGTGTTGAGTTGTGAAGTGGGGTCCTGAGAAATGCTCCATCCTTACCTGGAAGAGGAGATACCACACCTCATCTGAGGTGCAGTACCCCTGTGGCGACTGAACCCTCAGGGGCGCCACATTCCCCCCCCGGTGAAACACAGCACATCTGCGGGCTGCAATAGAGTAAAGAGTTGGTACAGACATTCAAAAATTTTTTAAAAGTTTTTTGTAAACATGAAACAATCTTCCCTTTATGGGAGGTTAGGACACTTTAACGTTGCATGATATATATATATATATAATATAAATATAGAAAAACATCAAAGAGACATTATGCATGTATCTCAAGCATTAAAGAGACATTATGCATGTAGACAGTGCTGTAGAAAATACAGTAGAAAGTGTCAGTTCAGCAGCATGAGGGACCTGTCCCAAACCCTCAACGTAGGCCCTGGGGTGGCTGCAGGGCATGGAGATCCCGAGTTGGACCTCCAGGAGAGCCACTCCAGACAGGTTTTTCTTCTGAGGTCTGAGGTAGAGGGGTTTTGCATAATACCAATAGGGAGCACCTTAATAAGTGCAAAACTATTTACAAAGTTAGTCTGTCTACTGCTTAGCGTCCGCAGGGACAAATGTCTCTCTCAACTGAATCAGGGTGAAAAACTTGAAAAAACAAACAACAGTTCACGCAAAGGGGAGATGCATCTCCCGGGGCTGCTCAAAATTGGTATCCCCACCGGGGAAATGGCTCATCTTTCCCGACGGAGCCTGACCGGTCCTCTGTAGGTAAGTGGGTGGGGGTATCCTCCTTAAATACCCTGTGGACATCCAGGGCATACCACCCACGCTCCCCATGATGGCGGGTGTAAGATACCAAATTGCCCAGGTAGAGGTTCCGGCCAGGGTGTCCCTGCTCCAACCGCGGCTTGACGTCCCGCCGAGTGACAAACACGTCTCGGTCGAACTGTGGGCTGCGGATGAAGTCCCATCCTGCCACCTAGTGGAAGCGCACGATAACGCCTTCTTCCCGGGGGCTTGGACAGGTGGCCTCCGCCTGACGGACCTGCATTTTGGCTGCCTTGGCACGCACCTCCAGACGCTCACAGCGGACCCTCCTGTTGCGCCTTCTCGAACTGGAGGAGCTCTTTCCTGCAAGTGTCTTCCCGCCTACGAACTTCGGCCTGGGTCTCCCGGGAGAAGCCTATCAGATCGCTCCCCCGGTTGTCCCAGGCAAACTCTTCGGCCGCTTGGCAGGTGACCGGGGGCGCGGGTAGCGGCTGTAACAGGGGTTGCTGCGGGCTCTCTGTTGGTGCGGACCAGTCCGGGTTGGGGCAGGTGTTCACCCAGGGAAGCGCAGGCGGTTCTGGCACGGGAGTCGGGAGGCATAGCAGGTCTCCGGTAGTGGTGGTGGCTTGGGCCTCGCCCTCTGGAGCCAGGAGCTGCTCCCAGACGATGGCGCCCGGGGATAGGGGTGCCGGCAGGATATTCAGGAGGGCTTCGGTGCGTCCCGCGCCCGGGATAAGGGGTTCAATCTTACCCGCACTTGGGCTGCACGGGGCCTCCTGGGCTTCCTCCGCCTGGGCTGGAGCCTCACTTGTCAGGCACGACGAGCTCTGGCGGCGGGCCTTGATCCTCTGCAACACTTCCTCTCTCCACTCTGCGGCGGCCATTCACTGGGCCTCTGCGACCCTCCGGTTCAGGTCCTGCGATTCACCACGGAGGAACATGGCCTCCTCCATGGTCAAGTAGATTCCCTCTATAGTGAGGGGAGTAGCAGCAGGTGGGCCAGCGACGGAGGATATCTCCTTTGCTGCTTCCATCTTTGCTGCTGGGTGCGGTCTGTTTCTCCTCCTTCTTTTGGGGCGGCTCCAGGGCGGCTGGCTGACGGGCACTCCTTGGGACGTCCCATCCGTCTTGACGGATACTACTATGCAGACTGTCTCCGCTGGAGGGGGCGGTCTGCACTTTTGGCGCCATTGGGGAGCCAAGCCCACGATGGGAGGACTTTGGTTGCTGTTGTTTTTGCACATAATGGCGTCCGTTCTTCCTGGGCGGGCGCCACGTTGAGTGTGAAACGACAGTCTTTTTGTGAAAAGGCGCACAGTACCCGTCGGTAATGGGGGGCTATCCTCTTCCGTTGCTGCGGGCACGATATCCTGCCGACTACGCCAAGTTGTGTGACACCTCAGTCGCCCTCCCTGGGATCTTGGGGTACTCGCAGTCGGGTCGCTGTAGAGGTCGCGGGGATGCAGTCGTGGCCTAGACACGTTCCGTGCCCAGGGCGGTCGCACTAAAAATAAATGGGCTTTCAAGTAAGAGTGGTATTTCGACTACGCCACCTGCGGTTTCCGGTGATGGACACCAGCGCTGCTACAGTCCACTGAGGCTGGTGTTATGGGCAGCTAAGATGGGACGGCTCCCCGCAGGCGGAACAGGCCTCAGGGCAGTGTGAGAAGGAATGGTGGGTGCAGTGCCGCGCAGGAAATAACAGGCTGAGGCGGTGTGTGAAGTCATCCGGGTCTTTACTCACTTTCAGATGAACTTTCAGCCGCAAAGCTTCTCTCTGCTACACACGGCGTACTGCGGCCACCGGGAAGGGGGTTCAGCACTTTCCAGGTAGATCAGGAGCACCTGTCGAGACCCCTCTGGTGTGTGTTCCTTTCCTTTGTAAGTTCTCCCACTAAGTCTTCTCCTGACTGTGTGTAGTATGAACGTGGTGTAAGGCTGGGTCCCACTGGATAAACGCAGTGTAAGAGATACAGGTGGCGACTCCGCTCCGTCCGTATCCCCCTGGGATCCACTAAGCCTCCGGGCTTTTCTGACTGAGACGTGAAGTAGCAAAGTCAGATATCGGGGGCCGGTCACCCCTCTTGCAGCAGGAATCCCTCTGGCTAGGCCAGAGTAAAGAATACAGGTGGCGACTCCGCTCCGTCCGTATCTCCCTGGGATCCTTTTGCCTGTGGAGCCTATCTCCTCTGGTCCTCTCCAAGGCCTTCTTAGAACAGGACCCTGACCGGGTAGAGACAGTGGTTAACATTGACCCGCTCCTCGTCTCAAGGCCAGAGTACAAGGACCGCGAACCTTCCACAAGCTACAGCCTTTTGCTGGACCCCGACAGAAGACCCTCAATCAAAGACCTTGAACTTAAGATGGTCGTAGATTAAATATGAATGAATAAGCGTTTCCTAAAAGTGTGTCCTCCACCCTCACCCACTACATGGTTCCCCCTATCTTTGGTTCCCCCCATCTGCTCTATCCCGGGCCGGGGCAGCACTCTGGTGCATTTAGGCCCCCTACAGGACAGGAGTGGTGTAGTGTTGAGTGGTGAAGTGGGGTCCTGAGTGATGCTCCATCCATACCTGGAAGAGGAGATACCACACCTCATTTGAGGTGCAGTACCCGTGTGGCGACTGAACCCTCAGGGGCGCCACACTAGCGTGCCCCACATAAAATAAAAAACACATACAGTATTCTGACCTGCGGGACCGGTGCCGCTCCTCTGCTGTCACCATACAAGCCTACATATAGGCTTCATATAGCTCCTGTTTTAGCCTTTGGTCCCTACTGGGCCTCTGTATATCACCGATTTCATACTGAGGTATACAGTCATAGCATAATACAGCAGACACTAGTGCTTCAAAGGGAGAATATCTGCAAAATACTTGCACCATATGGCGGCACACAAGATGCCAATATCTGCCGACCGCCTCCTGATCGCAGCCCTGCATTAGGGGCGCAGTATTCAGGGGACTGCATGAAAGGACGAGGGATTGCAGCTCTGTCTGCTATAATACATTGCGAGGGTAAGCAGATTGTGACACAGGTCACCTCGTATCTGCAGGAATAATGAGCCCATGTCAGGAGACGCAGCGCTGCAGCCCCGGCTCCACTTTAATGGGTTTTCATTGCATTTTCTTATTACCTTCATATACAAAAGCAATCATATGGCATATGGGATTACTGCCTAGAGTAGTGTACAAATAATGATGCAATGTAAAGTAATGCCTCTGTAGCGCCTCCCGGTGACAATAATATCTATGTTACATGGAGAAAAGTGTTGGACACATTTCTCATTGACTTCAGGTTAATCATTCAGGCCCATTGCCACCAGGATATAAGGATATAACATCCATCCCCACCCCCGGTGTATAACATCTGGCTCCTTCGCGCCCCAGTGTATAATCTGCGGCCCCCTGGTGTATAACCTCCCCCGTCATGCCATCTGCATTTACTACCATGTGATAGACCGGCCGGTGGTACGGAGCTCCCTGATACATGCGCAGTCCTGTAATAGGGGTAACAAGTCCGTCCATGACATTTCTCCTCCTGAATCTTCCCCCATCACCTGTGAGTGATATTTTTGAGAAGTGGAAGGGACCGCAGCAACTCAGCCCCGAAGTAATGTTACAGAGCGGGGGGCCGAATGCGGAGGAGCAGAGGGCAGAAAAGTCTGCTGACCCCATAACTGCAAAGTCCAAACCTCCTCTGGTATCAGCACAAACACTTCGCCCCCGCCGGGAGCTTCATGGTCGAGCAGCTGAATCCAGCCTTACATCACCAAGCTCAATGCTGAGCGTCGGATGGAGTGGTGTAAAGCCGCCACCACTGGTCTCTGGAGGAGACATGTTCTGTGCACTGACGGATCGCACTTCTCTATCTGCGTCTGATGGAGGAGTCTGGTGATTCCAGGAGAATGTTACCCCCTGACTGCATTGTGCTGCTGTACAGTTTGTAGCTTCCAGTTTTGTAAAGGCCCCTGACTGTGCCCAGTGGATAAAGCGAGGTCCACAAAGGCATGGTGGGGATGCTTGGCGTGAAAGAACGTGATCGGCCCGGACTAAAAGGACTAACTCCACATTAATGTCTATGGATGAAGAATGGAAGGTCAGAAAAGCTTCTGTAAATGGAATGGGGGGGGGGGGGCACATACTTTTCTCCATACACTGAACATATGTTACATATACATATAAGATTACTGACCAGTGTAGTGTACAAATAATGCTGCAATCTGAGAGATTGTCTCTGCAGCTCCACATCCTGAATTCTTTAAAAATAGCAAAAATGTCTAATTTTGTGCCAGTTTTTTTTTAGCAATTTTGTAAGGCAGGAAGGTGAAGGACTGAATCCAGAAACTCTTGATTTTACCCCATCGTTTCCATTCTGCACACATAATGTACTAGGTCCAAGGAGATGTAGGGAACGGCGAAGTAATAGATGTTTTCCCTCCTGGATGAGAAGGAAGCGCAGAGAACACCGAGGCACAGGGAGGCTTTTAGAAACCCCCCCAAGGTGAGCGAATCTGACATCTCTCTGTGGAGCGACTAACTGGAGGTTTTAGTTTAATTTATCCTTATGTAAAATGTGGTCTAAAAGCCATTAGTAACTCTGCCAAATGGCTCCGTCTATGTCTCCCGTAACCCAAGGCTGAAGCCGTGCCAGCAGCTTTTACACTCCGACGGCCGCTACATGACTCAGAATCGCAAACAGAATTTCATGCTCCGGAGAAGCTGAAATCCTCATTTACATTTGGATAAAATCTTCTTCTTGATGACGATTCTGCCTCCGGTGGCCTGAATATTAATCCACCGCCATTACAAGGAGACTCCAGGGATCCTCGCTGTAATTTTACATCTTTGCGGTTTTAGGTTAATGGTTGTACGAGCAAAGCAAATGCAGCAGGTTACTGGGACTTCCAGCTCCTCAACTACAAGTCACGTCATCCAGCATAATCCTGGCGGGACTGATTGACAGGTTGAACCAAAGCCGTGGCTGTCATAGAGGAAAAAAGCTGGGATAGCCTTCTTCTCCACGGCCAGATACCAGAGCATTACCGTAAAGGGGGTTTCCAAATCAGGACCCCCATTATTGGCCAGGAGACCCAATAATAAAGAGGAATAGGTTACATGGGCTACTTGATTTAATTGGTGGCACATAGAGATGAGCGAATCTCATGGAATTTGGTCTGAATGGACAGTGCCCTGAAAAGGCTTTGATTTTGCTCTAAGATTTTCCCAGACCCCAAAGCATAATAAGCAAAGGAGGAGAAAAGGGTTAAAATTAAAAACCTATGATATCCACCTCTCCTAGGTCCTCACCTGTCCTTATGCCACTTCTGCTCTTTGGTCCTCCACGTTCTTCTGGTGCTCCTTTCCAGCACTGAGGCCAGTGATTGACCTCAGGTGGTCACGTAAGGGGACCACGCATGGCTTGTAAATCAATGACATGCATCGCCCCCCCCCCACCACATGACACAGGTCATTGATGTCTATGATGTGCATTGCACCCCACATGACTGCTTGATGCCAATCACTAGCCTCAGCTTCTGAAACACCAGCGTGGAGGACTGGGGAGCTGCAGTGGAGGCGGTGTATGGACAGGTGAGTATAACGTATTTTATTATCTTAACACCTTTCCAAAATTGAAGACCAAATTCATTTTGGTGCAGATCAATTCGCTCATCTCTAGTGATATGTAATACTACATTTCACCTGCAGTGGCCGCTGTGGAGGAACTGCAAGATCAGAGAGATCTATCTGTCGATCATCAGATCATTGCACTGGTTTCATCTAGAAAAGGCTTATCTCTTAATAAGAAAGATCCTATCAGCTTGATCCCTTTGATCCAACCAGAGAGGAACCTACAGGGGGAACTGCAGCATTTGGACTTGAGCCCTCATTCTAAAGGGACCCAAGGACATCACATATGGAGACATCAGTATTAGATAGTGACAACGGACCAACATTTGAGGAAGTCTACTTTGCTCCTGGTTGGATCCAGGGGGGTGGTATATCCCACAGTCGGTGACCATCAGGAGGACCACTTCTGGATGGTGTATTTCTTTACCTATTGAGTTTAACAAATCCATATTCTCAGGAACAGCATTTTGCAAACAAAGGGGTTCCTCTAAAATAATAGAGGGGAAAAAAAAATGAGGATTCTCTGCCCTAGCGTCAACCCATCCTTGAGGTCTCGCCTGTAGTCACTCCTCACCTCCTATACTCCCCAATCCGACCCCATCCCTCGCTAATAGTTTCAGTTCTCTGCTTCCTATAAAGAAGTAAATATTTGCAAACTTTATGAAACAGAAAAAGAAATAAAATGTGCAGGCGCCATCAGCCAACATTAAATTAACAATATAACATTTGCATGATAAATAAAAGCAAACATCCCATTTTAGAGGGACGTCTTTCAGCGCCTCTGGAGACGTTCAGATTTAGGCTCTTGATGCTGCAAGAGATAAAAAGACTTTTTACTGTGGCTTCTTCTGTGCAGGAAGGCAGGTTACCCAGTAGGTGCTCACAGTGGTCTCCTGTATGTATAGGAGCCCCCGCAGCTTCATCTGCGGTGCTGGAGGGAGGGGGTATCGTCATTTCACCCTAGAAGCCGGGATATAAACACCGGGATATGGAAGAGATGATTTTAGTATAACACAGTGAGAGATAATGTGCAGTTATGTGTTTATTAACACATCGGAGGGGCGGCAGACGTACTGCAGAATCACATTCAATTCAAGGGATTTATATATAGAAAATGTGTTAAAGAGGAAATCCAGTGACACAGAAAACAGCAAACAGATAGATAGATATATATATACAATACAGACCAAAAGTTTGGACACACCTCATTTAAAGATTTTTTTGTATTTTCATGACTATGAAAATTGTACATTCACACTGAAGGCATCAAAACTATGAATTACCACATGTGGAATTATATACTTAACAAAAAAGTGTGAAACAACTGAAAATATGTCTTATATTCTAGGTTCTTCAAAGTAGCCACCTTTTGCTTTGATGACTGCTTTGCACACTCTTGGCATTCTCTTGATGAGCTTCAAGAGGTAGTCACCGGAAATGGTCTTCCAACAATCTTGAAGGAGTTCCCAGAGATGCTTAGCACTTGTTGGCCCTTTTGCCTTCACTCTGCGGTCCAGCTCACCCCAAACCATCTCGATTGGGTTCAGGTCTGGTGACTGTGGAGGCCAGGTCATCTGGCGTAGCACCACATCACTCTCCTTCTTGGTCAAATAGCCCTTACACAGCCTGGAGGTGTGTTTGGGGTCATTGTCCTGCTGAAAAATAAATGATGGTGCAACTAAACGCAAACCGGATGGAATAGCATGCCGCTGCAAGATGCTGTGGTAGCCATGCTGGTTCAGTATGCCTTCAATTTTGAATAAATCCCCAACAGTGTCACCAGCAAAGCCCCCCCACACCATCACACCTCCTCCTCCATGCTTCACGGTGGGAACCAGGCATGTAGAGTCCATCCGTTCACCTTTTCTGCGTCGCATATAGACACGGTGGTTGGAACCAAAGATCTCAAATTTGGACTCATCAGACCAAAGCACAGATTTCCACTGGTCTAATGTCCATTCCTTGTGTTCTTTAGCCCAAACAAGTCTCTTCTGCTCGTTGCCTGTCCTTAGCAGTGGTTTCCTAGCAGCTATTTTACCATGAAGGCCTGCTGCACAAAGTCTCCTCTTAACAGTTGTTGTAGAGATGTGTCTGCTGCTAGAACTCTGTGTGGCATTGACCTGGTCTCTAATCTGAGCTGCTGTTAACCTGCGACTTCTGAGGCTGGTGACTCGGATAAACTTATCCTCAGAAGCAGAGGTGACTCTTGGTCTTCCTTTCCTGGGGCGGTCCTCATGTGAGCCAGTTTCTTTGTAGTGCTTGATGGTTTTTGCAACTGCACTTGGGGACACTTTCAAAGTTTGCCCAATTTTTCGCACTGACTGACCTTCATTTCTTAAAGTAATGATGGCCACTCGTTTTTCTTTACTTAGAATTTGTATTATGGCAAGAAAAAAGCAGCTAACAGTCTATTCAGTAGGACTATCAGCTGTGTATCCACCAGGCTTCTGCACAACACAACTGATGGTCCCAACCCCATTTATAAGGCAAGAAATCCCACTTATTATACCTGACAGGGCACACCTGTGAAGGGAAAACCATTTCCGGTGACTACCTCTTGAAGCTCATCAAGAGAATGCCAAGAGTGTGCAAAGCAGTCATCAAAGCAAAAGGTGGCTACTTTGAAGAACCTAGAATATAAGACATATTTTCAGTTGTTTCACACTTTTTTGTTAAGTATATAATTCCACATGTGTTATTTCATAGTTTTGACGCCTTCAGTGTGAATGTACAATTTTCAGTCATGAAAATACAGAAAAATCTTTAAATGAGAAGGTGTGTCCAAACTTTTGGTCTGTACTGTATATATACACAGTATATAGTAGGTAAAAAGAATATAAAAAGAATGAAGATGGTGTAATTATCAAAAATAAATTATAGCTCTCAATGCTAGCTGCATCAAAAGCCAAACTAAATAGATACAGGAAAAATATATATCTTTGTACTGTGTTAGCCAGTGCATAGAAAAATATTAAGATGTAAATGTTCTCAGTGGTTGATTCCTTTTAATGGCTAACTGAAAAGATCGGAACAAATTGCAAGCTTTTGAGACTACTCAGGTCTCTTCATCAGGCATAGTATACAGATAATATAACTGAATAGCTATAACTAATAACTAATAGATAACTTAACTGAAGCAGCTCTAGTGATAATGGGGTGACTCTGTCAATTTATGATAATGAGATTACTCTACTGACACTGCCCTCTAATGATAATGAGATAGCTCTGCTGACCCTGCCCTCCAATGGTAATGAGATGTCTCTACTGACCCTGCCCTCTAATGATAATGAGATTACTCTACTGACCCTGCCCTCTAATGATAATGAGAAGAATCTGCTGTTCTTGCCCACTAATCATAATGAGATGTCTCTACTGACCCTGCCCTCTAATGATAATGAGATGAATCTGCTGTTCTTGCCCACTAATCATAATGAGATGACTCTGGTGACTCTGTCCTCTAATGATAATGAGATGACTCTGCTGACTCTGTCCTCTAATGGTAATAAAATGACTCTGCTAACCCTGCCCAATAATAATAATGACATGACTGTTGACCCCACCCTCTAATTATAATGAACAAATGGTAAGAATGCCTGCACCACCTCATCAACAGTAAGGAGGATTTTATGTGATCTTATACCCATCAAATCAGGTACAAGTGGTGCTCAGCTCCAAATATATATAGTCCAATAAGAAAGGCAAAAATGAAAGCGGCACTCACCATTCCTGTAAAATCATCTGTCCTTTATTTAATAACGGGACTAAAATGTGGCAAGCAGAGGGAGCCGGGAGCAGACAACAGCCATTTCACGCTTGTGCTAGCTCATCGACCCGCAGAAGCGCTAGCACAAGCGCAAAATGGCTGTTGTCCGCTCCCTCTCTCTGCTCCCCCTGCTTGCCACTTTTTAGTCCCATTATGAAATAAAGGACAGATGATTTTACAGGAATGGTGAGTGCCGCTTTCATTTTTGCCTTTCTTATTGGGCTCTAATTATAATGAGATGATTCTGCTGACCCTGTCCTCTAATGATAATGAGAAGACTCTGCTGACTCTGTCCACTTATGATAATGAGAAGACTCTGCTGATCATTCCCTCTAATGATAGTGAAATGACTCTGCTGGCCCCTCCCTCTAATGATAATGAGATGACTCTGCCCCTTAAAGATATTGAGATGACTCTGCTGATCCTGCCGTCTAAGCAGGGCAGTGCAGTCGGAGTCGTAGAGATGGAGTCGGTGTCCCTTTTGGTAGAGTCGGAGTCAGTATAAAATGGACCGACTTCAACTCCTAAAATATATATTACATTGGGTGCAGTAAATCAGTGCAGGATGTGCTGTAAATGTTTTCATAAGAATTTAGGAAACTTGTGAAATGTCCAATAAATGTCTGGTCTATTCCTGATCTAAGGATTTAGGCTTTTAGTTGAGATAAATCTGTGCTGCACTTTATGTACATGCTCAGTATTGAGGCAGTGATGTGGAGTCAGAGTTGTGGAGTTGGAGTTGGAGTAGGAAGTCAGGGAAATTGAGGAGTCGGAGTCGGTGGTTTGGCTTATCGACTCCACAGCCCTGCCTCTAATGATATTGAGTTGAGTCTGCTTACCCTGCCCACTAAGGATAATGAGAAGACTCTGCTGACCCTGCCCACTAAGGATAATGAGATGACTCTGCTGACACTGCCCACTAAGGATAATGAGATGACTCTGCTGACACTGCCCACTAAGAGTAATGAGATGACTCTGCTGACCCTGCCTTCGAATGATAAAGAGATGACTCTGCTGACCCTGCTCTCTAATGATAACGAAATGGCTCTACTGACCCTGCCCACTAAGGATAACCAAATGACTTTGCTGACCCTGCTCTATAATGATAATGAGATGACTCTGCTGACCCTGTCCTCAAAGGATAATAAGATGACTCTGCTTACCCCACCTTCTTATGATAATGTGATGACTCTGCTGACCCTACCCACTAATGATAATTAGATGACTCTGCTGACCCTGCCAACTAAGGATAATGAGATGGCTCTGCCTTCTAATGATAATGAGATGACTCTGCCCTCTAATGATAATGAGATGACTCTATTAACCCTGCCCTGTAATGATAAAATAGACGATTTTGCTGAATCTTTCCTTTAGTGATAAAGGCCCTGTCTACTAAAAAAATAAAATGTCTTGGCTGTAGAGAGGTCGCATTATGTGACTAATGTAACCTGATATTCTGATATATTGCAGTAGTGGTGAAAAATGTGCCATATCTGAGGATATCAGAATCTTTTTAATAAATACATTTTTGCTTAAAAATAACAATAATACCCAACAATGTCCCCAACGAATATTTTCTAATTAAAAAAACTGAGCTGAATAAAATTTGTAATTTTCAGATGACACATTAGTCTTAAATCCGGCATAAGTAAGTGAAGCTCGGAGGACGCTGTGCAATGCTGTCGCACACCGTGCGTAAGAATGGCTCCATCATCCATTCCCTTCTTCAGCCTTTGTAATAAGTTCTCAGTGTTACATTGTTTCTTCTTGCATCACATGCAACCACCTGGAGAAACCTTGGAGCTGACTTGTTACTTTGTAGACAAATGTCTCAGATCCTCAGACTCCAAAAGGAGTAAAGACCTGTGAATCAGATCTGATCTGTGCCCCCTTATGGAGGAACTCCTCCTCCTTATATGTATCTCATATGATCTAAAGGGTTATTTGTGCAGAATTAGGCTGAGTTCACACGATGCGTTATTTTAGTATTTTACATGAGCATTATTCTTCTTATTGCATGATGGAAGGGGCAGAGCTTCATACTGCAATGGATCCGTGGGATCTCTGAATCCTTGTGACAGATCCTGCCCCCTGACCGTGACCTGGAGTGTCCCTTTAATATCATTTAATACCTTTTAGGCAGGTAAAAAACTTTGTGAGCAACTGATATCCCCCCATTGTATAAGATACTCCATGCATAGAGCTCAGTGCTGAGTTCTTGGTCTCATATAAAACTGTAGATACCTTCTCCCTTCCTGAGTATATTCCGTGTAAGGCCACGGCCCCACCATCAGTATTTGGTCAGTATTCAGTCAGTATTTTTTCTCAGGAGTGGGAGCCAAAACCAAGTGAGGAACAATTAGCGAAAAGGTATAAGAGAAACAAGTCACCAATTCTGAATTTATCACCCACTCCTGGTTTTGGCTCCCACTCCTGAGAAAAAATACTGACCGAAAACTGACCAAATACTGATAGTGGGGCTGTGGCCTGAGGAAGGGTTCGGTCACACTTGTCGTCCAAATCACAGTAAAGAAAAAACATAAGTTCTGCACAAATTACCAGCATGACCTGAAAATTGAGTAGAGCATGGACGGGAGCAAGGAGGCGTATGAAACCCCAGACTAGACCCTCCGAAAATTGTGACTTTTTCATATATTATGATTCCAGACCCCTAAATTAATCATACCCCACAAAGACCTCTACATTGGTCAGATCTCAGACAAGACCCCTAAATCAGTCAGACCCCACACTAGTCCCATAAGCTAATTATATTCCATAGCAGACCCCTAAGGCTAGTTCAGGATTTGAATCCTCAAAATTCCTTAAGGTTTCTGCATCTCTTGGCAGGAAAAATGCTACAGAAAAACCATGCATTTTGCCGTCATTTTGATGCATTTTTTATGCGGTTTTCGATGTGTTCTTTTATGCGTTTTTGTACAGCAATTAATGCTTTTTCGAGCTAAGTAAAGATATTTGAAAAAAGAAACGTGGGACATCGCTTTAACCTTGGATTACCTTCAGACCTAGGGTGAGTATATTGATTAATTTAAATGATTAAAGAATGTGTCTGTTGTATTTCAAATAAAGTGTTTTACTTGTGTGTGTTTATTTAACTCTTTACTTCACTAAACAAAAGGGCTAGGTGTCAGCTAATCCCATAAACCTTAATCTCATTAGCATTTCCATTCATGTCATCTCTGGGGCAGCTGAAAGCTGCTATTTTTAGCCTAGGAAGGTGCAATTAGAGAAACATGTACCCTGACTATTAATAACAGCTCACAGCTATTTGTTTAGTCGCTACGTTCCCATGATCAGCCACCAGCAGCGCTTTGGACACAGCTGCATCCAAATCGCTGTGTTCTAATGCAGCACTTTTGTTTTCAATACATGTGGATCCACCGCACATGACACTTCAATCGGTCAAAATATGGAGAGGAGAGTAGCGTCTCCACTTACACCACATACCAGTCCCTTATTCTAATCTGAGCATAGACTACTCCCTTAACTTATTCAGACCCCATACCAAACTCTTAAATTAATCAGACCCAAAACCAGTCTCCTAAGCTAATCAGACCCCATATAAGACCCCTAAGCTAATCACACCCTGGACTAGACCCCTAACTTAATCAGAACCCAAACCAGAACACGTACAAGTCCCCTAAGCCAGTACAACCCAACCCAAGACCCCTAAGATGATTACACCAGACCCTTAGTCTAATCAGCCCCTAGACTAGACCCCTAAATCAATCAGACCCCTCACTCCCAGCTTCTCACCAGTTACAAGCCATGTACCACACCATAATGCCAAAGCTAAGCCCTCGTCTGAAGCCCACCTACTAGAGAGCCGACTCCTAGGTGCAGCTCTTTTCTAAGCTTTCATACGTCCTTATATATTTTTGATCATTTTTCTGCATCTTTGATGATCTGACTCCATCGATGCTGCATCCTAACATCTGTTCAGAAGCTGCAGGGAGGCTTTAAGCGGAGCCGGTTGTACCGGGGCGGGGGGGCTGCAGATACTTTATTTCTTCAGTTATTGATGATTATTTAAAAAAACAAACAAACATGATAATAACTCTGTAAAGACTGCACCACAATCACTGTGGCAATGAGAGTAACTGCATTAGTCCTAGCACCCCGATAGAGTGACGCAGTGCAGAAACCAGAAGCACTGGGGGAGGGGGCGGCCAGGGAGAGGTACAGGTGGTATCCCAATGCCCCAGGATCTATGCACAGCACCTGCCTCTGTTTACATCTGCAGAACACTTCATCATATCATTACTATTAATTACATCACATAAATGAAATTCTTCCTGCCATCCACATCCTTCGTGAACATCTATCCTAGAATTTATAGGGCGCAAGTTTACAGTATACAGTGATTAAAGGACCTCTCCGCCCAATGGAGTAATGTGGGTTGTGAATACCTAGGGGCAAGCCAAGTATTTTGTGCCCCCTAACCTGTTAGCCATCAACATTTCCCCCATCCATTCCATCAGTATTGAAACTCTTTCCTCCCCCAAGCACGTGTTGTAATTTGAAGAATATGTTTATATAATTTTAATTTATTTGACCCCCTAATTATTGTTTTTTTTTCCCGAAATCAGAAATAAAATTTAAAAAATAAAAAAAGTTATAAATTGTTATATTTTCTTTAAAAAAGTACATTTTTATACTCTATTCCTGTCCCTATTGCTATCCCTAGCTATAAACCTAACCTTATTATTGTTCCTTGCCATAACCCGATCCCTAACCCTATACCTTTCCATAACACTAACCCTATCCCTAACCCTATTCCTTGCCATAACCCTATTCCTAACTCTATACCTTGCCATAAGACTAACCCTATCCCTAACCCTGTACCTTGTCATAATACTAACCCTATCCCTATTCATTCGATAACCCTATTTTGATTCCTTGCCATAACACTAACCCTATCCCTAACCCTATTCCTTGCGATAACCCTATTCCTAACCCTTTACCTTGCCATAACATTAACCCTATCCCTAACCCTAGTACTAGCACAAGTTAAGGTAACAAAAAAGTGTAAAAAGTATCTCTTAGTAATGAATGAAGACAGCGTTGAATCCCGTTTTGGGCACTACACATGATTAAATGCTGTCTCCATTCATTAGCTCTTGAGCTAACTTTCATAGTTTGGGGATTTATTCAGGTATTTTCAGTGATTGCTCTCTGCATAAGCTTGACTGAGATGACAAAACTCACTTCATTAAACTGAGAGCTTTGTCATCTTGGTTGATGCCTATGCAGAGTGTAGCAACTGATAAGAAACCCATCTCAACTGATGCACTCTGCATAGACAGCGATAGAGGGCAGTCATTACACCATAGGAAGCTATGCATGCCGACCCTGCTCATTTGAAAGTGGTAAGTGAAATTTTGTGCCCCCCGTAAACTTTGCCCCTGTGGCTTTCCCATATTACAACTCTGCCTGCAAAATAACTCTTCCATGTCCACTCACAGCTCTTTAGGGAGGTGTAATCAGCCTTTAATACATCACTCTACTGCTAGAGCCCAATAAGCTTTGCATAAATCTATATTGCAAGCAAATACAAGAAACTGTATAATATCTTCTCAGAAATGTGCTTCTTTCTCCACTTATGAGCCACTTCTTCTCTTTCTCCTTCTCCTGTCTCCTGAGCTCAATATTCACACTGAAAAAAAACAAAGCAAGATGGACTGTCAGCTCACTGAGGGATCAAATTACAGCTGCTAATTGAAGCCTATGGAGAGGGTATAAGGAGTGAGAAACAGAGTGAGAGAGTGATAATAGAGAAGCCCTGACACACACAGACCTTTGTTGCTGGATTCACAACTACCCTGCTCAGTACTGCTCTGTAATCTCCTCCATGTGGCGGCTGCTTCTGTGCTACATAGAGACATGAGATCAGGAATCCCTCATGTCTGTGTGTGCTGTGTATGGGAGACATCATAACAGCTAGTTTCCACCCACCAGCTCAGAGACAACTGATAATTAGAGATGGAGCCTGCAGAGGGGAAAACTGGTGAAAAATTGAGGATACAAGTCATGTAATTGCCAGACATTGTGTTATTCCTCATGTATGAACAGGACAGATTCTGAACAATTGCCTATAAAGACAAGTGCTCTTTAAGTGCAATGCTACATCTCCATAATGTTATGAGGCTATGCTGAAAGGTTTAGATTTGCAATTTTGCTGAATTTGAAACTTATTGCAATTTGCTTCTTACGAATTCAGTAAACTGGCTGACATTTTTCTTAATTGTAGAAGACCAGGAAAAGAGTTAAAAAACAAAACAAATGAATCCCCTCTTGCTGCTCACCTGTCCTGCACCTGCCGCAGCCCACTGTTCAGACTATTCTTTTCACCTTCCCACAAGGCGCAACATCTTCTTTGCCCTTCTTCACTCTGGGTCGAGGTTTCTGTCACCAAGTAGGTTTTGTGATTTCACGACGTACGCCGCGACAGTACAACAAACGCCATTGACGCGCCCCCAGGGCTGTGGGGTACTCTGCAGCCGGGCCTTCAGATGCTTGGGGGATATCACGGTGGCTGGCCCGGTCCGTGGCCCAGTGCGGACAACTGAAAAGAGGGGAATGTATATTGGGATAATAGGTTTGTAAATGTTCGTGACGCCACCTGTGGTGTCTGGTGAGGATCACCAGCGCTGCGGCTGCCAACTGAGGCCGGTGTTAAGGCAGCTTGCGTGGTATAGCTCCCCACAGGTGGAGCTAAGCCTCAGGGCAGCAGGGATGTAAGGATGCAGGACAGACAGGACCCGCCGGGTCAGGGCAAGAACAGGGACAGACACGATAGTCACTTCAGTACCTTTTACTGATGGAAGTTCAGGGCACAATCCGGAGCACTGTAGGGTGAAGGGTGTATATCAGGATTCTCCCCAGTGAGCGGGTATAGGGCCTCCTGTTTCTTGCCTTTGTGTAGTAAGTTTCTGACCTGCCTGGAGCTAGGCCTAACTTTGTCTCTGTTCTGCACCTGCTGACTTGGTGATAGGGACTTCTGTTGGAGATCACTCTCCCTACTCTTTGGGGTCTCCGTGATTCCTGTCCCTGGTACGTATCAGCTTTTGGTGATCCTGGGACTTGTAGTTCGCCAGGGGTTCCGGTTGTTTTCTACTGGTCATGAAGATCCACGTAGACTCGGACCTGGTGTCCGGTATATGCTTCTGGGGTGAGCTTGTAAAGCTCCTCTGCCCCCCTATGTTACTTTCTTCCACTTGCCTTCGACCCTGCTCGGGCCCTCACTAGGCTACACACACTGCAGCCGGGACGCTGCTCTTCTTCGCCGCTCTCAGAGTGTCGGCACACTCCTCCTCTGTCCTGAGCTCTGTGAGTTCTAGTCTGGACTCACTCTACAGACTGTACTGAACTCTTTCTGCCAGAACTGCTAGGCTCTGGCTCGACTGCACTGACTCCTTCTGTGTCTGAGCAGGAACTGCTGAATCACTGAGCTGCCTGGCTCCACCTTCCCTTTATATATCTCTAACGGGCTCCCTCTGGTGGTCTGAGGTGGAAGGTGGAGGTGTGTGAATGCTTATGAGGGCCTCTTGTGGAGGAATCCGTTCATGCACCCTTCTAGGATCTGTGGTACCAAGCGCAGCTGGGTGCCACACCATGACAGAGGCTTACTGGGCGCCGGAGGTGATGACGTATAGTGAAAATGGTTAAAGCAGATGGGGAAGGTGGAAAGAAGATGCCAGAAGGAAGACCAAACGATGGACTGTAGCGGCGGTGAGACAGGTGGGCTGCGTCTTGAGGAATATTAATTTTTGTTTCTACACCCAAAGTTTATGTTCTGGGGTCTGGAAATAATAATAAGGTACCTTCAATTCGCATCGAATAACTTCAAGTTTTCCTGCCAAAGTTGAGCAATTTGCCGCATTCAAATCTCTTTTGTCTACCAGGTAGGGGTGTGAAAAGTTTCACAAGGGACTGTACATTCTTGATCATAGTGTCTAGTCATCATCGAGTCCACAACTCCCAGTGACCTCATATTATAATGTACGGTCCACGATTATAGACCCAAACTTATTGACAGCTGGCAGCTTGGCAGACGTCTCGGCGGTGTGTGATGTGAGCAGCGCTCCAGGGCTACACAAATCTAATATACCAGCTCAGTATCTGCTCCTTTTATGCACCGTGCTACCGGAATATTCTCTCGCTGAGAAAGATTAACTCGTTAATGGCCAGCCCAGGCTATGCCTCTTTTATTTTTTGCATTGAGCCATATGAGGATTTGTTTTCTGCGTAATAACAAGTTGTCATTTTCATTTGCATTATTGTAGGAGGAACTTTTAGAAACTTTTTCTCGATGGATTAAATAAAAAACACACCCTACCTCAATGTTTTTTTTTTTCCGTTTTAAATGTCACCTTTATTTCACCAGTCAATATCATTACAATGACTCCAAATATAAATAATATTTTTTGTTATATTTTATGACTTTTGCACGATTGAAACACTTTTTTAAAAAAATTCAATTGTTTTAGTTGTTGCCATATTATCAGAGCCAATCTTTTTTTTTTTAGTTCCAGCGCATAGAATTTTTTTTTATTATTTTTTGGGAGATGAGCTATATTATTTATTAATAAAGATGAAGGATTTATAGAAAATCGATTTTGCTACAAATTCCTTCATTTGATTCAATTTCCTACATTTGCAATGAACCAGTCATCATTTTTCTGGATTCTGAGAGCTGAGAAGGGGTCATAAAGAATAAAATATACTCCCCTCCTCATGCCTGTTCACTGACACTTGGTCCACAGAAGAAATTAGGTTCCCCGAGCACAGATCTATCCATGGATTGTTTGGACATCAAATTATTATAAATATTGCAAGGAAATATGACATTTCCATTTCTGCCATGTGATGTCCCTGATTGAGTGGAGACGTCCAGTCTGCCTTAGGGTCAATTATCTTCATCTCTGATGTATACCTATTTACCCCTAATAAGGAACTATACCATAAAAGTTTGCTCTTCCAGAAACTATCAACTACTTGCTAATTAATTTATCTACACACAGAGGAGGATGCATCAATGGTTCTGAATTTTGATTTTTCTGATTCATAATGCAATCCAACACACATCACCCTTTTAGAGATGGTATGGGAGATGAGTCCACAGATTATCTCCCAAGCCGATCTCACTAACTTCTACTTGGCGAGATAACTAGGGATGAGCGGACCCATGGAATTTCAGGTTCTGGTACCTGACCGAACTTAAGTCCAAAGTTTGGTTCAGATACCAGATAGTTACATATAGTTACATAGTTTATAAGGACGAAAAAAGACAAGCGTCCATCCAGTTCAGCCTATTTCTTGTGTACTGCAGCTATTCCGCAGCGTTGATCCAGGGGAAGGCAAAAAAAAAAAAAACATGCGGTATTGGCCAATTTACATCATTGAGGAAAAATTCACTTCCCGACACCAATCTGGCAGTCAGATTAAATCCCTGGATTAATTAACTAAGCATAAGATGTAATTTTATTGTTCTCAAGAAAGGCGTCCAGGCCTCTCTTGAACTCATTAAGTGAGTTGGACATCACCACTTCCTCTCCCAGAGAGTTCCAGAGTCTCACGGCTCTGACCGTAAAGAATCCCCTTCTATGCTGGTGCAGGAACCTCCTTTCCTCCAGACGCATAGTGTGCCCCCTCGTCTTTGTCACCATCCTTGGTATAAACAGGTCATGGGAGAGATCTCTGTACTGCCCCCTGATGTATTTATACATGTTTATGAGGTCTCCCCTAAGCTTTCTCTTTTCCAACGTAAATAGGCCTAATTTTGACAACCTCTCTGAGTATTCTAGTCCCTCCAGATCTGTACCCAACCTTGAACCTGAATCCGAACCCCATTGAAATCATTGGGGACCCGAACTTTGAAGCTGAAAAATCTCTTTCTCTCTCTTTTCCAGACTCCCGAAATTCAAAATGGACCTACTGTCCGGTATGAACCCCGAAACTTTATAGTTTGGGTTCGCTCATCTTTAGAGATGACCCTTCAACTCCCAAGAATGACATAACCCTTTTTTGGTTTCCAGAGGGAGCCAGGCAGCGATTGCATCCAACCTCCCAGGCTCTGGCGTCAGAATTCCCTCTAAGTGTCTAGGTATGGAAATCTGTTGGGCTCCTGAAACTTGTAGGGCACAATAACCCGCCTTTACCTACCGGGGTTCACAGCCTCCCTGGATGCCAGAATACCCTTTTATTGTTAGAAAGGTCCCATAGGTCCTCTAAACTGACATCGGTATGTAAAGAAGCTAGGAACTCCTGACTCTGAGTGACTTGATGTGAAGTTAATATGACAGTTTCATGAGGTTCATGTTCCTCTCCAGGGGTCGGAGATGAGCAGTCAGACAACAGATTGCTCTCACAGGCACGGTGCCTGCGGGTCACAGCTGGTATGTAAAAAGACCTCTTGCCTGCCAGGTTGGGTGGGTCATCCTTTGTGCACACAAATTTACCATCATCATGACCTCTCTCTATAGCATTATTGGTTACCAAACTACTACAGGTCACCTGGTCGAAAATCACGGTAAGATCATCAGACGTTTCTACAGGAGGGCAGGGTTTCACGCAGTTAAGGGGGGAATAAATTACATTTTCAGCATTGTGTCTTACAATAGAGGATCATCAACCACATAATGGGATACCAACTGGTAGATCAGTACCTAATAAGACATTGCTGGGAATGATCTCCAACACCCCCACTTTCTTTAATCCTCTCTCTGCACCTCAGTTAAGGGAAACCAATCTGTCATGATTTTTTCTGGGATAATATCCTTGGATGAAACAAATTCCGGACGAACCAAGGTCATCTCTGCATTGATGTTCCTCAGGCCCAAAGTAACAGTATTGCCTACAGTAACGGACTATAAATATTTACTAGGTTTCCCCTCTATCCCCAAACCCAAAGAGGAATGAGATGGCTTGTTTGAAGGAGTAAAACTGATTTTTGAGGTCCTTTAGGTCCTTAAAGATAGAAATGGCTAATCCTTGGAACCACTGATGGAGGTTTGCTTTTTAGCCCATTGACGACCACATCAGATTTAATGTTGTTTGGTCCGCTATGGAATGTCCAGAATCTCCTCTATGCTCTACTACCGGGGTGAGATTACATCTAGTATCAATGCCTGATTGATGGCCTCAGAATCTCCATCTTCCAGGGCTTTGCCTGTTAACCCTGAGTGTCTTGTACTTTGCATGTTAACCATTGTGCCTTGATGCCTTGTTAACCATGGTGCCTTGATCACTGGGCAGCTGGTACTGTCTGAAGACCTTTTCAAATCCTGTTAGGAAAGTGTCTAGGCCCTCATCATTTTCTATATTAGGAAAGTTCTCCAAACAGGGTTTAAAGGTGGTGAGTTCACTGCACTCGCTATTCTGTTGGGTAGAGCGCTGCATTTGGACTCATGATAACTCCAGTTGGTACTCTCGCTCCCCTTGATGCTTACCTCTCAGCTTGCCGCTCTGCAGTCTCTCACTCAACCTGGGTCTGTCACTCTCCTGCCTCTCGCTCGGCTTGATGATCTGTCTCCTGCCCCTGATGTTCTCGTAAAACAAACTGCAAATGCATTTGAGGGTCCCGTTCTCCCATTTACTAGAGAATTAGGAGAAAGTAAGAGTCCATTTCACTCTGGGAGCTGCGGTTGCTGCTGGTCTTCTCTGGATCGGACAGTTTAGGAACGAGATCCATGGCTTGATCTCTTGGTGTGACATTGGTTCCTGGCTCCAGTACTACATTCCGTTAGTGCTTGGCGTTGTCCTTGACCAATGCACGGATCAACATCTCTTTGGTTTTATCCATCCCAATGATACCTCTATCCTCACGAAGAAGAATTATTACAATTTTCTCTTGCTTCTTATTAGTATCTTATCTTGGCCGCCACTTGCCAAATAAAAGATAGAAAGGAAAAACATGAAGGCGGGTGGTTACTTTCTTTCCGGTATGTCTTTATGCAATGATTTTGTCCTTGTTGACTGTAGTGCTGCTCACAATGACTCTACCAGTCCTTTAGTGCAAGGGTTAATACAATATTCCAAGTACTAACTGCTCTAATAAAAAATTATCCCAATGCTGCCGCCTATGCACATCCAACTTTCCCAAGCACCTGATAATTACTCTTCTTGCACTCTGGCATTCACCGGGTAACACAACCAGACTATGCTTTCCCTCCTCGAGGTTGTGGGTACGTTTAGAGAAGCAAGAAACCAACTTATTACATTGTAGATTAAATGTACAAAAAAAGATCAGTGCTTTCAAAAAAAAAATAAAATGATGAAGTAATAAAGGATATAAATGTGACACCCCAGGGGTCTGGTTGCCACAGTGATAGAGATATTACGTCTGAGAGCAGGTGGGAGGTCTCTTGGTCAGGGATCCTATGCATGCCACACCTCCTGCCCAGTCCTGGGAGGGGAAGAACTTCCCCTATATAAACCTAGGGCTGAGGCAGGGTTAGTGAGTAGAGAAGAAGTAGAGAAGAGAAGCAGCATAGGAAGACACAACAGGAGCTCTGTGGGAGCAGTGCTACAAGGAGTCAGGGGCTGGCAGCTGCAGAGCTCGCCCTGACTGAGAAGTTATCACCGGACCCGGAGTCCGAGGCTGTGGGGACTAACTCCTACCCAGCAGCAGAAACCGACCGGCAGGGGATTGCAGGTCCTCTGGCCCAGAAACCCGAAGGCACGGTCACACGCGTGGGACCAGCACCGCCGTCGTGGAGCGAAAGCTACTAGAAGGCCCCGAGTCACCGGCCATACGGGTGAGCACCACACGGTACACTCAGGGACGTGGGCTACTTATACCCGCCTCTAGCAAGGTAGCCAGAAGAGTATCGTTAGTTTGGGAGGCCTACAACTCCGCCTGGCCAGGGGAGATCCCATCTGCTCAAGGACTGACCAGGCCCCAATCGCTAGCCAGTACTCCGGGAGGGTCTATCTTTGTCACCAGTAAAGACCCTGAACTACACCGTACCGTCTCCGAGTGGTTCCTGCTACCCCCATCATCCACGTCGGCTGCCCTGAGGCCATACCCCTCCCGTTGGGGGTTATACTATCACGCTGCACAATCCTACCACCGGCCTCAGCGGTCTGCCCTGCAGCAGCAGCTCCTCAGCTGTACTCAACGGGTGGCGTAGTCGTCCAACATCTACCGCTAATACAGCGCCACTTAGTCTGACTCCCTGGGCACGGACCGGATCACCGCCACGAGACTACAACCCTCAAGAGATCCGGCTCCGGGTAAGCTCCCGCGTGCGCAACGCAGCGCGACACAGGCCCAGGGGCGCGTCAACTTTTGGCGTAGTTGGCAGGATCTCGTGCCCGCAACCACCGGGTACTGCGTGCCTGAAAAAGACTGTTCAAACTTACCTGTGGTGAAGATTCCCGCCATCCGGCGCCATCTTCCGCTTCCTTCCCGCCATCGGTGGAGTTTTCCCGCCATCCGGCGCCATCTTCAGCCTTCTTCCCGCCACACGTGGAGTTTTCCCGCCATTGGACGCCATCTTGAGGACGCCGCGCGGGAAGGAGAGGGGCGTGGACTCCGAAAGCGCGCGAGAACTGAAGCCCCGCCTCACGTCCGGACGTTGCGTAAGGTCCTGGAAGGAGCCCAGCAGACGCCGACGTCACAGGAGCGCGACGGAAGGTCCTCAACCCTGACGATCCACTGCGGAGCCGCGGCCTACGGAAGAGGATCATCGCAAGGTAGGCCACGGTCCACTAGGGGGGAGAAGGATGTCGGATACGGAGGAGAGCTTCACCGCTTCAACCCCCGCCAGCGCCACCGCTGTTGCGGTCATGCCTTTCACCATGCCCTATATCCCGGGGGCAGCCTGGCTACCCCAGTACTCAGGGGAGTCACATACCCTGCATGACTTTAGAGAAAAGTTGGATAGCCTCTTCCAGGTGTATCCCCTCACAGAGGAGCAAAAAGTGAGCATCCTGGTGGCCCAATTAACCGGGGCAGCCCAAAGGGGGGTAAAGTCCTGGCCACCTGGGAGGAGGACTGTCGCAGAGATACTAACCCAGCTAACCGAGGAGGAGCTGCAGTACTACCAATACGAGGAAAGCCAAGAGGACCCGGACGGGTCTGAGGACTACCCTCAGGAGGGAGCACAAAGAGGACATAGCTACTGAAGGGAAGTAGCGTGAATAAAGAGCTGTAAATAGTTACCCGTAAGGGTACAAGGACTGCTGCTAATTAAAATATGGTCCCCGTTGGGATTAGTGAATTGTTCCCCATGTGCCCCTATCTTAAACCAGGCTGAGGACTGTGAGCAGCCATTCCTTATCCCCACTGGCCGAGGACTGAGAGCGGCCATATCCTGTAAATAATTATGTGTTTCTAGTAATTTATGGGAGTCTTTGGTGGATTTACCGGGAATCCTTTGTACATGGTTGGAGCGTAACCCAGGAATGGACTAAAGACTGTTAAGGACTCGGGGCAGGACAGACCCCTACCTGGTTACGTCTCCCTGTTTTGGTGAAATGGACACCTTTGTTTTCTTCAAAACTGCACCCGGTTGCGGACACGCCGTAACCATCTTTATGTGTTTTTCTTATTGTATTATTATTGTTTATACCTTGTTATGTTTTTCTAAAAAAAATATGTTTAGTCCCGGAGTACTAAATTTCACTAGGGGGGAATGTGACACCCCAGGGGTCTGGTTGCCACAGTGATAGAGATATTACGTCTGAGAGCAGGTGGGAGGTCTCTTGGTCAGGGATCCTATGCATGCCACACCTCCTGCCCAGTCCTGGGAGGGGAAGAACTTCCCCTATATAAACCTAGGGCTGAGGCAGGGTTAGTGAGTAGAGAAGAAGTAGAGAAGAGAAGCAGCATAGGAAGAAACAACAGGAGCTCTGTGGGAGCAGTGCTACAAGGAGTCAGGGGCTGGCAGCTGCAGAGCTCGCCCTGACTGAGAAGTTATCACCGGACCCGGAGTCCGAGGCTGTGGGGACTAACTCCTACCCAGCAGCAGAAACCGACCGGCAGGGGATTGCAGGTCCTCTGGCCCAGAAACCCGAAGGCACGGTCACACGCGTGGGACCAGCACCGCCGTCGTGGAGCGAAAGCTACTAGAAGGCCCCGAGTCACCGGCCATACGGGTGAGCACCACACGGTACACTCAGGGACGTGGGCTACTTATACCCGCAAGGTAGCAAGGTAGCCAGAAGAGTATCGTTAGTTTGGGAGGCCTACAACTCCGCCTGGCCAGGGGAGATCCCATCTGCTCAAGGACTGACTAGGCCCCAATCGCTAGCCAGTACTCCGGGAGGGTCTATCTTTGTCACCAGTAAAGACCCTGAACTACACCGTACTGTCTCCGAGTGGTTCCTGCTACCCCCATCATCCACGTCGGCTGCCCTGAGGCCATACCCCTCCCGTTGGGGGTTATACTATCACGCTGCACAATCCTACCACCGGCCTCAGCGGTCTGCCCTGCAGCAGCAGCTCCTCAGCTGTACTCAACGGGTGGCGTAGTCGTCCAACATCTACCGCTAATACAGCGCCACTTAGTCTGACTCCCAGGGCACGGACCGGATCACCGCCACGAGACTACAACCCTCAAGAGATCCGGCTCCGGGTAAGCTCCCGCGTGCGCAACGCAGCGCGACACAGGCCCAGGGGCGCGTCATAAACAAGGCAAAAAAATACAAAAATTAAAATGGTCAAATACAGAAACATTTTACAGATGGAATCCGTGAGGAGGAGATCGACACGGAAATTAGGACAGATCTACAGAGCACATGGTATCTCCTGGGCCTGACAATGGGTGTCTCTGAGTGTAAGGAGGATGGCTAATTATAAGCAAGGAAAAACAGTTTAAGACATAATTCTAATGTATATCAAATTTTCCCACCCCAACCTCCTATGGGAACCACAGGGACACCCATATATGATAAATGCCCAATACCTGTATCTACAAGATCAGAGTTATTACCCAAGTTATGGAATTCAGTAAACTCATTAGAACTTTTCTTTTTCTGCCACGATCCTTCAGGAACCTCTCAACAAGGCAGATTTTACCGCACATCACGAGTATCGTCTGTTTCCTCAATGAGATCTCATCTTGAGCAGACTCTTCACATTAAACATATGCTCACAAGAGGGGGTCCAACCTTCCCGAGACCCTGGGATGAGTCGTAATTATGTAACATCTGCTCTCCGCTCCCGTTCATTAGGAATTCATAACTACTGATCGAAGTTTACTTCTAAAAGTAAAATATGAAATTTTCACGTCAAGGGAGAAAAGAAGGAGCTGAGGATTATATGTGTCTGGAGAGATTACAGGCGAGGAAGATGGAAGCCCAGAGACTGCGAGATGGGCAAAATGATTAAGAGTTACTATATGTAATGCTGGTATAACCTGGGTCTCTCCTGCATATTATGATATATATCTATATATATCTATATACATAGATATATATATCTATATACATATATATATACATATATATAATGTACAGTAGTGATCCCTTGCTGTTTTTGTAAGTTTGCCCACTGACAAAGACATGAACAGTCTATAATTTTAAGGGTAGGTTAATTTTAACATTGAGAGATAGAATATCCAAAAAAAATCAAGAAAATCACATTGTATAAATTAGATAATTTTTTTTGCATTTTGCAGTGAGAAATAAGTATTTCATCCCCTACAAACCATTATGAGTTCTGGCTGCTACAGACCAGTTAGACGCTCCTAATCAACTCGTTACCTGCAGTAAAAACAGCTGTCTTACATAGTCACCTGTATAAAAGACTCTTGTCCACAGACTCCATTAATCAGTCAGACTCTAACCTCTACCACATGGGCAAGACCAAAGAGCTTTCTAAGGATGTCGGGGACAAGATCATAGACCTGCACAAAGCTGGAATGGGCTACACAACCATAAGTAAGACGCTGGGTGAGAAGGAGACAACTGTTGTGCAATTGTGAGAAAATGAAAGAAATACAAAATGACTGTCAATCGACATCAATCTGGGGCACCATGCAAAATCTCACCTCGTGGGGCATCCTTGATCATGAGGAAGGTGAGAGATCAGCCTAAAACTACAGGGGGGAACTTGCTAATGATCTCCAGGCAGCTGGGACCACAGTCACCAAGCAAACCATTGGTAACACATTACAGCTTAAAGGTTTACAATCCTGCAGTGCCCAGAAGGTCCCCCTGCTCAAGAAGGCACATGTGCAGGCCCATCTGAAGTTTGCCAATGAACACCTGGATGATTCTGTGAGTTAGTGGGAGAAGGTGCTGTGGTCAGATGAGACAAAAATGTAGCTCTTTGGCATTAACTCAACTCGCCGTGTTTGGAGGAAGAGAAATGCTGCCTATGACCCAAAGAACACCATCCCCACTGTCAAGCATGGAGGTGGAAACATTGTTTTGGGGGTGTTTCTCTGCTAAGGGCACAGGACTACTTCACCGCTTCATTGGGAGAATGGATGGAGCCATGTACCATAAAATCCTGAGTGACAACCTCCTTCCCTCCGCCAGGACATTAAAAATGTGTCGTAGCTGGGTCTTCCAGCAAGACAATGACCCAAAACATACAGCCAAGGCAACAAAGGAGTGGCTCAAAAAGAAGCACAGTAAGGTCATGGAGTGGCCTAGCCAGTCTCCAGACCATAATCCCATAGAAAACTTATGGAGGGAGTTGAAGCTCCAAGTTGCCAAGCGACTGCCTCAAAATCTGAATGATTTAGAGATGATCTGCAAAGAGGAGTGGACCAAAACTCCTCCTGACATGTGCACAACCCTCATCATCAGCTACAAAAAAGTCTGACTGCTGTGCTGCCAACAAGGGTTTTGCGCCAAGTATTAAGTGTTGTTTGCCACTTATTTTTCACTGCAATATGCAAATACATTTACCTAATTTATACAATGTGATTTTCTTGATTTTTTTTGGATATTCTATCTCTCAGGCTGTGTGTCCACGATGCGTTTTTTAAGCGTTTCCGCTGTGGCAATTCTGCTGCCGAAACGCTTAAAAAACACTTGGTAGAAGGTCTGCCATGTTCCCCAATGATAATCCACATGTGCTGTGCACATGCTGCGGAAATTTCCGCTGCGGAAAAAACGCAGCACTACCAATTATTTTGCGGAAGCGCTGCGTTTTTGCCACCATTGACTTGCATTGGAACGCTTGGATTCCGCATCACTGCATCTGTACATGCAGAATCCATGCGTTTCAATGTGCGAATAATAACCGGGTCTGGAGGACAGGAGACTCTCCTCCGGACCCGGGTACCATAGAACCTGTAAAAAAAGGAATAAAATAAAAAATAAATATTATATTTACCTTCTGATGGCCCCCTGTGTGCTTGTCTTTGCTTGCCGGCAGATCGCGGTGGACTGAAGGACCTGCGCTGACGTCATTTAGTCATGTGACAGCTGGTCCTTCAGTGTACCGCGAGCTGCTAGCAAGCCAGGACGGAGCGAAGCAAGACTCCAGGGGCCATCGGAAGGTAAGTATAGATTTATTTCTTTATTTTTTACCATTCTTTACGGTCACACTATATAAATGCATGCCGGTTGCATGGATTTATATAGTGTGACCAAGTTGTCAAGTACTTTCCAAGTGATGCTAAAATCTCTTGTCAACCCGCATGCGGAAATGCAAGTGAAGAACGCTTCACATCCGCATGTCCCTGGCAGGAAAAACGCATGTACAATCCGCATGTACAATCCGCATGTACAATCCGCATGTACAATCCGCATGTACAATCCGCATGTACAATCCGCATGCGTTTTTTCTGCCAGGGGAGATGCAGAAACGCTCAGGAAAAATCCGGAGCATTTCTGCATCGTGGGCACATAGCCTTAAGGTTAACATTAACCGACCCTTAAAATTATAGACTGTTCATGTCTTTGTCAGTGGGCAAACTTACAAAAACAGCAAGGGATTAAATAATTATTTCCTTCACTGTATATGGTGCTCAGCATGAATTACTTAGAAAAGTAAGATTTGAATCAATATCTTAAATGAACACAAAAACAATTTCCAAAATTCAGACAATTCTGAGCTTCATAGAACATTTTTTCACATGACAGTAGGGTTAATAATATAACTTTAATTACAAAATCTTCAGTTTTACTCAAAGAAGTTGATGAAAAAATTAGTACATCCCATATCAAAAAGTAATGCAACTAGTATTCTGATAGTTAAGGACGGCACCAAGTCTTCTTGGCAGGGAATGAACAAGCTGGCGACATATTACAACATCAATCTTTCTCCATTCTTCAGAACGAGTTCTACAGCCGGGATGCTGGATGGAGAGTGATGACAACTTGTCTCTTCAGATCTCTCCATAGATGTTCGGTTGGGTCAGATCTGGAGACACCTGACCAATGAATCACTGTCGTCCGGTTCTTCTTCAGAAATGCAACAGATGTGTGTTTTGTATCATTGTCATGTTGGAAAAGTGCTCGTCTACCGAGGGTATGAAGTAATGGCGGCATCTTCTCATTCACTATAGAGCAGCACATCTATGAATTCATGATAACATCAATGACATGTAGCCCCCTGACACCAGAAGCTCATGTGCCCCCACATAAGGACATGGCCACCACCAGGTCCCACTCTAGGCATCATGCGTTTTTCTTTGTACTCCTCACCCTTGCAGCGCCATATAGCGTTGAAGCCATCAGTACCAAAAACCTTTCTCTAGATCTCATCACTCTGGACTATAGAGTCCGAGTAGTCTTCATATTTTTCATCCTGGACCCTGGTAAATTGTAGGTGGCTTTCTTGTCCTTGGGCTTCAGGAAAAGCTTCCTTCGTAGACGTCCCCCATGCTGCCGTTCCTCTGCGGTGTACGCCAGATTGTGTCACGGGAATCACCCCAGTTTGGCTTTCTACTTCTTGAGATAACTGCAGTGATCTTACATGTGGATTTTCTTCCACCCTTCTCATCAGAAGACGCTCCTGTTTAGGTGGTAGCTTCCGTGGTCGTTTGGTATGTGTCTGTGGGATGCTGCAATTCCATCTTTGCTACTTCTTTATCACTTATGCCTTAGTGTCTGACTGATACATAAAGCTTTGCTGATCTTCTTATAGCCTTCATCTGTGTTTTGTAAAGAAATTATTTTCTTTCTCAGTTCTTGTGACATTTCTCTTCCATGTGGTGCCATTGCTGACAGTGAAATGGGAAGGGGTTTTCTTAAACGCTCTTTTATAGTCACCTGTCTGCTGGACACCTGTGTAATGAAGAATTAGACTTATGTGTAGGTGAATTCTTGTTGATTGGAATTTATTAGTCTAAACTTTAGCTTTGCTCCAAAGACTTTCATTGGGTGTACTCATTTTTACAACATAGTCTTGAATACATTTCTTAGGAAAAAAATACTTTTTGGGGTGTGCAAAGTAACAAATTTTGTTTGAAATTGAATGACCTGGGCATCTCCTGTATATAATTATATATGAACAGCTGGTATAACCTGGGCATCTCCTGTATATAATTATATATGTACAGCTGGTATAACCTGGGCATCTCCTGTAAATAATTATATTTGTACAGCTGGTATAACCTGAGCATCTCCTGTATATAATTATATATGTACAGCTGGTATAACCAGGGCATCTCCTGTATATAATTATATATGTACAGCTGGTATAACCTGGGCATCTCCTGTATATAATTATATATGAACAGCTGGTATAACCTGGGCATCTCCTGTATATAATTATATATGTACAGCTGGTATAACCTGGGCATCTCCTGTATATAATTATATTTGTACAGCTGGTATAACCTGAGCATCTCCTGTATATAATTATATATGTACAGCTGGTATAACCTGGGCATCTCCTGTATATAATTATATATGTACAGCTGGTATAACCTGGGCATCTCCTGTATATAATTATATATGTACAGCTGGTATAACCTGGGCATCTCCTGTATATAATTATATATGAACAGCTGGTATAACCTGGGCATCTCCTGTATATAATTATATATGTACAGCTGGTATAACCTGGGCATCTCCTGTATATAATTATATTTGTACAGCTGGTATAACCTGAGCATCTCCTGTATATAATTATATATGTACAGCTGGTATAACCTGGGCATCTCCTGTATACTATTATATATGTACAGATGGTATAACCTGAGCATCTCCTGTATATAATTATATATGTACAGCTGGTATAACCTGGACATCCTCGGTGTATAATTATATATGTACAGCTGGTATAACATGGGGATCTCCTGTATATAATTATATATGAACAGCTGGTACAACCTGGGCATCTCCTGTATATAATTATATTTGTACAGCTGGTATAACCTGAGCATCTCCTGTATATAATTATATATGTACAGCTGGTATAACCTGGGCATCTCCTGTATATAATTCTATATGTACAGCTGGTATAACCTGGGCATCTCCTGTATATAATTATATTTGTACAGCTGGTATAACCTGAGCATCTCCTGTATATAATTACATATGTACAGCTGGTATAACCTGGGCATCTCCTGTATATAATTATATATGTACAGCTGTTATAACCTGGGCATCTCCTGTATATAATTATATATGAACAGCTGGTATAACCTGGGCATCTCCTGTATATAATTATATATGTACAGCTGGTATAACCTGGGCATCTCCTGTATATAATTATATTTGTACAGCTGGTATAACCTGAGCATCTCCTGTATATAATTATATATGAACAGCTGGTATAACCTGGGCATCTCCTGTATATAATTATATATGTACAGCTGGTATAACCTGGGCATCTCCTGTATATAATTATATATGAACAGCTGGTATAACCTGGGCATCTCCTGTATATAATTATATATGTACAGCTGGTATAACCTGGGCATCTCCTGTATATAATTATATTTGTACAGCTGGTATAACCTGAGCATCTCCTGTATATAATTATATATGTACAGCTGGTATAACCTGGGCATCTCCTGTATATAATTATATATGTACAGCTGGTATAACCTGGGCATCTCCTGTATATAATTATATATGTACAGCTGGTATAACCTGGGCATCTCCTGTATATAATTATATATGAACAGCTGGTATAACCTGGGCATCTCCTGTATATAATTATATATGTACAGCTGGTATAACCTGGGCATCTCCTGTATATAATTATATTTGTACAGCTGGTATAACCTGAGCATCTCCTGTATATAATTATATATGTACAGCTGGTATAACCTGGGCATCTCCTGTATACTATTATATATGTACAGCTGGTATAACCTGAGCATCTCCTGTATATAATTATATATGTACAGCTGGTATAACTGGGCATCCTCGGTGTATAATTATATATGTACAGCTGGTATAACCTGGGGATCTCCTGTATATAATTATATATGAACAGCTGGTAAAACCTGGGCATCTCCTGTTCTCCTGTATATAATTATATATGTACAGCTGGTATAACCTGGGCATCTCCTGTATATAATTATATTTGTACAGCTGGTATAACCTGAGCATCTCCTGTATATAATTATATATGTACAGCTGGTATAACCTGGGCATCTCCTGTATACTATTATATATGTACAGCTGGTATAACCTGAGCATCTCCTGTTTATAATTATATATGTACAGCTGGTATAACCTGGGCATCTCCTGTATATAATTATATATGTACAGCTGGTATAACCTGGGCATCTCCTGTATATAATTATATTTGTACTGCTGGTATAACCTGAGCATCTCCAGTATATAATTATATATGTACAGCTGTTATAACCTGGGCATCTCCTGTATATAATTCTATATGTACAGCTGGTATAACCTGGGCATCTCCTGTATATAATTATATATGTACAGCTGGTATAACCTGGGTATCCTTGATATATAATTATATATGTACAGCTGATATAACCTGAGCATCTCCTGTATATAATTATATATGTACAGCTGGTATAACTTGAGCATCTCCTGTATATAATTATATATGTACAGCTGGTATAACCTGGGCATCCTCTATATATAATTATATATGTACAGCTGGTATAACCTGGGTATCTCCTGTATATAATTATATATGTACAGCTGGTATAACCTGGGTATCCTTGATATATAATTATATATGTACAGCTGGTATAACATGAGCATCTCCTGTATATAATTATGTATGTACAGCTGGTATAACTTGAGCATCTCCTGTATATAATTATATATGTACAGCTGGTATAACCTGGGTATCCTTGATATATAATTATATATGTACAGCTGGTATAACCTGGGCATCTCCTGTATATAATTATATATGTACAGCTGTTATAACCTGGGCATCTCCTGTATATAATTCTATATGTACAGCTGGTGTAACCTGGGCATCTCCTGTATATAATTATATATGTACAGCTGGTATAACCTGGGTATCCTTGATATATAATTATATATGTACAGCTGGTATAACCTGAGCATCTCCTGTATATAATTATATTTGTACAGCTGGTATAACCTGAGCATCTCCTTTATATAATTATATTTGTACAGCTGGTATAACCTGGGCATCTCCTGTATATAATTATATATGTACAGCTGGTATAACCTGGGCATCTCCTGTATATAATTATATATGAACAGCTGGTATAACCTGGGCATCTCCTGTATATAATTATATATGAACAGCTGGTATAACCTGGGCATCTCCTGTATATAATTATATATGAACAGCTGGTATAACCTGGGCATCTCCTGTATATAATTATATTTGTACAGCTGGTATAACCTGAGCATCTCCTGTATATAATTATATATGTACAGCTGGTATAACCTGGGCATCTCCTGTATATAATTATATATGTACAGCTGGTATAACCTGGGCATCTCCTGTATATAATTATATATGTACAGCTGGTATAACCTGGGCATCTCCTGTATATAATTATATATGAACAGCTGGTATAACCTGGGCATCTCCTGTATATAATTATATATGAACAGCTGGTATAACCTGGGCATCTCCTGTATATAATTATATTTGTACAGCTGGTATAACCTGAGCATCTCCTGTATATAATTATATATGTACAGCTGGTATAACCTGGGCATCTCCTGTATATAATTATATATGTACAGCTGGTATAACCTGGGCATCTCCTGTATATAATTATATATGTACAGCTGGTATAACCTGGGCATCTCCTGTATATAATTATATATGAACAGCTGGTATAACCTGGGCATCTCCTGTATATAATTATATATGTACAGCTGGTATAACCTGGGCATCTCCTGTATATAATTATATTTGTACAGCTGGTATAACCTGAGCATCTCCTGTATATAATTATATATGTACAGCTGGTATAACCTGGGCATCTCCGGTATACTATTATATATGTACAGCTGGTATAACCTGAGCATCTCCTGTATATAATTATATATCTACAGCTGGTATAACCTGGGCATCCTCGGTGTATAATTATATATGTACAGCTGGTATAACATGGGGATCTCCTGTATATAATTATATATGAACAGCTGGTACAACCTGGGCATCTCCTGTATATAATTATATTTGTACAGCTGGTATAACCTGAGCATCTCCTGTATATAATTATATATGTACAGCTGGTATAACCTGGGCATCTCCTGTATATAATTATATATGTACAGCTGGTATAACCTGGGCATCTCCTGTATATAATTATATTTGTACAGCTGGTATAACCTGAGCATCTCCTGTATATAATTATATATGTACAGCTGGTATAACCTGGGCATCTCCTGTATATAATTATATATGTACAGCTGGTATAACCTGGGCATCTCCTGTATATAATTATATATGAACAGCTGGTATAACCTGGGCATCTCCTGTATATAATTATATATGTACAGCTGGTATAACCTGGGCATCTCCTGTATATAATTATATTTGTACAGCTGGTATAACCTGAGCATCTCCTGTATATAATTATATATGTACAGCTGGTATAACCTGGGCATCTCCTGTATATAATTATATATGTACAGCTGGTATAACCTGGGCATCTCCTGTATATAATTATATATGAACAGCTGGTATAACCTGGGCATCTCCTGTATATAATTATATATGTACAGCTGGTATAACCTGGGCATCTCCTGTATATAATTATATTTGTACAGCTGGTATAACCTGAGCATCTCCTGTATATAATTATATATGTACAGCTGGTATAACCTGGGCATCTCCTGTATATAATTATATATGTACAGCTGGTATAACCTGGGCATCTCCTGTATATAATTATATATGTACAGCTGGTATAACCTGGGCATCTCCTGTATATAATTATATATGAACAGCTGGTATAACCTGGGCATCTCCTGTATATAATTATATATGTACAGCTGGTATAACCTGGGCATCTCCTGTATATAATTATATTTGTACAGCTGGTATAACCTGAGCATCTCCTGTATATAATTATATATGTACAGCTGGTATAACCTGGGCATCTCCTGTATACTATTATATATGTACAGCTGGTATAACCTGAGCATCTCCTGTATATAATTATATATGTACAGCTGGTATAACTGGGCATCCTCGGTATATAATTATATATGTACAGCTGGTATAACCTGGGGATCTCCTGTATATAATTATATATGAACAACTGGTAAAACCTGGGCATCTCCTGTTCTCCTGTATATAATTATATATGTACAGCTGGTATAACCTGGGCATCTCCTGTATATAATTATATTTGTACAGCTGGTATAACCTGAGCATCTACTGTATATAATTATATATGTACAGCTGGTATAACCTGGGCATCTCCTGTATACTATTATATATGTACAGCTGGTATAACCTGAGCATCTCCTGTATATAATTATATATGTACAGCTGGTATAACCTGGGCATCTCCTGTATATAATTATATTTGTACTGCTGGTATAACCTGAGCATCTCCAGTATATAATTATATATGTACAGCTGTTATAACCTGGGCATCTCCTGTATATAATTCTATATGTACAGCTGGTATAACCTGGGCATCTCCTGTATATAATTATATATGTACAGCTGGTATAACCTGGGTATCCTTGATATATAATTATATATGTACAGCTGATATAACCTGGGGATCTCCTGTATATAATTATATATGAACAGCTGGTAAAACCTGGGCATCTCCTGTTCTCCTGTATATAATTATATATGTACAGCTGGTATAACCTGGGCATCTCCTGTATATAATTATATTTGTACAGCTGGTATAACCTGAGCATCTACTGTATATAATTATATATGTACAGCTGGTATAACCTGGGCATCTCCTGTATACTATTATATATGTACAGCTGGTATAACCTGGGCATCTCCTGTATATAATTATATATGTACAGCTGGTATAACCTGGGCATCTCCTGTATATAATTATATTTGTACTGCTGGTATAACCTGAGCATCTCCAGTATATAATTATATATGTACAGCTGTTATAACCTGGGCATCTCCTGTATATAATTCTATATGTACAGCTGGTATAACCTGGGCATCTCCTGTATATAATTATATATGTACAGCTGGTATAACCTGGGTATCCTTGATATATAATTATATATGTACAGCTGATATAACCTGAGCATCTCCTGTATATAATTATATATGTACAGCTGGTATAACTTGAGCATCTCCTGTATATAATTATATATGTACAGCTGGTATAACCTGGACATCCTCTATATATAATTATATATGTACAGCTGGTATAACCTGGGTATCTCCTGTATATAATTATATATGTACAGCTGGTATAACCTGGGTATCCTTGATATATAATTATATATGTACAGCTGGTATAACATGAGCATCTCCTGTATATAATTATATATGTACAGCTGGTATAACTTGAGCATCTCCTGTATATAATTATATATGTACAGCTGGTATAACCTGGGTATCCTTGATATATAATTATATATGTACAGCTGGTATAACCTGGGCATCTCCTGTATATAATTATATATGTACAGCTGTTATAACCTGGGCATCTCCTGTATATAATTCTATATGTACAGCTGGTATAACCTGGGCATCTCCTGTATATAATTATATATGTACAGCTGGTATAACCTGGGTATCCTTGATATATAATTATATATGTACAGCTGGTATAATCTGAGCATCTCCTGTATATAATTATATTTGTACAGCTGGTATAACCTGAGCATCTCCTGTATATAATTATATATGTACAGCTGGTATAACCTGGGCATCTCCTGTATATAATTATATATGTACAGCTGGTATAACCTGGGCATCTCCTGTATATAATTATATATGAACAGCTGGTATAACCTGGGCATCTCCTGTATATAATTATATATGTACAGCTGGTATAACCTGGGCATCTCCTGTATATAATTATATTTGTACAGCTGGTATAACCTGAGCATCTCCTGTATATAATTATATATGTACAGCTGGTATAACCTGGGCATCTCCTGTATATAATTATATATGTACAGCTGGTATAACCTGGGCATCTCCTGTATATAATTATATATGTACAGCTGGTATAACCTGGGCATCTCCTGTATATAATTATATATGAACAGCTGGTATAACCTGGGCATCTCCTGTATATAATTATATATGTACAGCTGGTATAACCTGGGCATCTCCTGTATATAATTATATTTGTACAGCTGGTATAAACTGAGCATCTCCTGTATATAATTATTTATGTACAGCTGGTATAACCTGGGCATCTCCTGTATACTATTATATATGTACAGCTGGTATAACCTGAGCATCTCCTGTTTATAATTATATATGTACAGCTGGTATAACCTGGGCATCTCCTGTATATAATTATATATGTACAGCTGGTATAACCTGGGCATCTCCTGTATATAATTATATTTGTACTGCTGGTATAACCTGAGCATCTCCAGTATATAATTATATTTGTACAGCTGTTATAACCTGGGCATCTCCTGTATATAATTATATATGTACAGCTGGTATAACCTGGGCATCTCCTGTATATAATTATATATGTACAGCTGGTATAACCTGGGTATCCTTGATATATAATTATATATGTACAGCTGGTATAACCTGAGCATCTCCTGTATATAATTATATATGTACAGCTGGTATAACCTGGGCATCTCCTGTATATAATTATATATGAACAGCTGGTATAACCTGGGCATCTCCTGTATATAATTATATATGTACAGCTGGTATAACCTGGGCATCTCCTGTATATAATTATATTTGTACAGCTGGTATAAACTGAGCATCTCCTGTATATAATTATTTATGTACAGCTGGTATAACCTGGGCATCTCCTGTATACTATTATATATGTACAGCTGGTATAACCTGAGCATCTCCTGTTTATAATTATATATGTACAGCTGGTATAACCTGGGCATCTCCTGTATATAATTATATATGTACAGCTGGTATAACCTGGGCATCTCCTGTATATAATTATATTTGTACTGCTGGTATAACCTGAGCATCTCCAGTATTTAATTATATATGTACAGCTGTTATAACCTGGGCATCTCCTGTATATAATTCTATATGTACAGCTGGTATAACCTGGGCATCTCCTGTATATAATTATATATGTACAGCTGGTATAACCTGGGTATCCTTGATATATAATTATATATGTACAGCTGGTATAACCTGAGCATCTCCTGTATATAATTATATATGTACAGCTGGTATAACTTGAGCATCTCCTGTATATAATTATATATGTACAGCTGGTATAACCTGGGCATCCTCTATGTATAATTATATATGTACAGCTGGTATATCCTGGGTATCTCCTGTATATAATTATATATGTACAGCTGGTATAACCTGGGTATCCTTGATATATAATTATATATGTACAGCTGGTATAACATGAGCATCTCCTGTATATAATTATATATGTACAGCTGGTATAATTTGAGCATCTCCTGTATATAATTATATATGTACAGCTGGTATAACCTGGGTATCCTTGATATATAATTATATATGTACAGCTGGTATAACATGAGCATCTCCTGTATATAATTATGTATGTACAGCTGGTATAACTTGAGCATCTCCTGTATATAATTATATATGTACAGCTGGTATAACCTGGGTATCCTTGATATATAATTATATATGTACAGCTGGTATAACCTGGGCATCTCCTGTATATAATTATATATGTACAGCTGTTATAACCTGGGCATCTCCTGTATATAATTCTATATGTACAGCTGGTGTAAACTGGGCATCTCCTGTATATAATTATATATGTACAGCTGGTATAACCTGGGTATCCTTGATATATAATTATATATGTACAGCTGGTATAACCTGAGCATCTCCTGTATATAATTATATTTGTACAGCTGGTATAACCTGAGCATCTCCTGTATATAATTATATTTGTACAGCTGGTATAACCTGGGCATCTCCTGTATATAATTATATATGTACAGCTGGTATAACCTGGGCATCTCCTGTATATAATTATATGTGTACAGCTGTTATAACCTGGGCATCTCCTGTATATAATTCTATATGTACAGCTGGTATAACCTGGGCATCTCCTGTATATAATTATATATGTACAGCTGGTATAACCTGGGTATCCTTGATATATAATTATATATGTACAGCTGGTATAACCTGAGCATCTCCTGTATATAATTGTATATGTACAGCTGGTATAACTTGAGCATCTCCTGTATATAATTATATATCTACAGCTGGTATAACCTGGGCATCCTCTATATATAATTATATATGTACAGCTGGTATAACCTGGGCATCTCCTGTATATAATTATATTTGTACAGCTGGTATAAACTGAGCATCTCCTGTATATAATTATTTATGTACAGCTGGTATAACCTGGGCATCTCCTGTATACTATTATATATGTACAGCTGGTATAACCTGAGCATCTCCTGTTTATAATTATATATGTACAGCTGGTATAACCTGGGCATCTCCTGTACATAATTATATATGTACAGCTGGTATAACCTGGGCATCTCCTGTATATAATTATATTTGTACTGCTGGTATAACCTGAGCATCTCCAGTATATAATTATATATGTACAGCTGTTATAACCTGGGCATCTCCTGTATATAATTCTATATGTACAGCTGGTATAACCTGGGCATCTCCTGTATATAATTATATATGTACAGCTGGTATAACCTGGGTATCCTTGATATATAATTATATATGTACAGCTGGTATAACCTGAGCATCTCCTGTATATAATTATATATGTACAGCTGGTATAACTTGAGCATCTCCTGTATATAATTATATATGTACAGCTGGTATAACCTGGGCATCCTCTATATATAATTATATATGTACAGCAGGTATATCCTGGGTATCTCCTGTATATAATTATATATGTACAGCTGGTATAACCTGGGTATCCTTGATATATAATTATATATGTACAGCTGGTATAACATGAGCATCTCCTTTATATAATTATATATGTACAGCTGGTATAATTTGAGCATCTCCTGTATATAATTATATATGTACAGCTGGTATAACCTGGGTATCCTTGATATATAATTATATATGTACAGCTGGTATAACCTGGGCATCTCCTGTATATAATTATATGTGTACAGCTGTTATAACCTGGGCATCTCCTGTATATAATTCTATATGTACAGCTGGTATAACCTGGGCATCTCCTGTATATAATTATATATGTACAGCTGGTATAACCTGGGTATCCTTGATATATAATTATATATGTACAGCTGGTATAACCTGAGCATCTCCTGTATATAATTGTATATGTACAGCTGGTATAACTTGAGCATCTCCTGTATATAATTATATATCTACAGCTGGTATAACCTGGGCATCCTCTATATATAATTATATATGTACAGCTGGTATAACCTGGGTATCTCCTGTATATAATTATATATGTACAGCTGGTATAACCTGGGTATTCTTGATATATAATTATATATGTACAGCTGATATAACCTGAGCATCTCCTGTATATAATTATACATGTAAAGCTGGTATAACCTGGGCATCTCCTGTATATAATTATATATGAACAGCTGGTATAACCTGGGCATCTCCTGTATATAATTATATATGTACAGCTGGTATAACCTGGGCATCTCCTGTATATAATTATATTTGTACAGCTGGTATAACCTGAGCATCTCCTGTATATAATTATATATGTACAGCTGGTATAACCTGGGCATCTCCTGTATATAATTATATATGTACAGCTGGTATAACCTGGGCATCTCCTGTATATAATTATATATATACAGCTGGTATAACCTGGGCATCTCCTGTATATAATTATATATGAACAGCTGGTATAACCTGGGCATCTCCTGTATATAATTATATATGTACAGCTGGTATAACCTGGGCATCTCCTGTATATAATTATATTTGTACAGCTGGTATAACCTGAGCATCTCCTGTATATAATTATATATGTACAGCTGGTATAACCTGGGCATCTCCTGTATACTATTATATATGTACAGCTGGTATAACCTGAGCATCTCGTGTATATAAGTATATATGTACAGCTGGTATAACATGGACATCCTCGGTGTATAATTATATATGTACAGCTGGTATAACCTGGGCATCTCCTGTATATAATTATATATGAACAGCTGGTATAACCTGGGCATCTCCTGTTCTCCTGTATATAATTATATATGTACAGCTGGTATAACCTGGGCATCTCCTGTATATAATTATATTTGTACAGCTGGTATAACCTGAGCATCTCCTGTATATAATTATATATGTACAGCTGGTATAACCTGGGCATCTCCTGTATACTATTATATATGTACAGCTGGTATAACCTGAGCATCTCCTTTTTATAATTATATATGTACAGCTGGTATAACTTGAGCATCTCCTGTATATAATTATATATTTACAGCTGGTATAACCTGGGTATCCTTGATATATAATTATATATGTACAGCTGGTATAACCTGTTCATCTCCTGTATATAATTATATATGTACAGCTGTTATAACCTGGGCATCTCCTGTATATAATTCTTTATGTACAGCTGGTATAGCCTGGGCATCTCCTGTATATAATTATATATGTACAGCTGGTATAACCTGGGTATCCTTGATATATAATTATATATGTACAGCTGGTATAACCTGAGCATCTCCTGTATATAATTATATATGTACAGCTGGTATAACCTGAGCATCTCCTGTATATAATTATATATGTACAGCTGGTATAACCTGGGTATCTCCTGTATATAATTATATATGTACAGCTGGTATAACCTAGGTATTCTTGATATATAATTATATATGTACAGCTGGTATAACCTGAGCATCTCCTGTATATAATTATACATGTACAGCTGGTATAACCTGGGTATCCTTGATATATAATTATATATGTACAGCTGGTATAACCTGGGCATCTCCTGTATATAATTATATATGTACAGCTGTTATAACCTGGGCATCTCCTGTATATAATTCTATATGTACAGCTGGTATAACCTGGGCATCTCCTGTATATAATTATATATGTACAGCTGGTATAACCTGAGTATCCTTGATATATAATTATATATGTACAGCTGGTATAACCTGAGCATCTCCTGTATATAATTGTATATGTACAGCTGGTATAACTTGAGCATCTCCTGTATATAATTATATATGTACAGCTGGTATAAACTGGGCATGGTCTATATATAATTATATATGTACAGCTGGTATAACCTGGGTATCTCCTGTATATAATTATATATGTACAGCTGGTATAACCTGGGTATTCTTGATATATAATTATATATGTACAGCTGATATAACCTGAGCATCTCCTGTATATAATTATACATGTACAGCTGGTATAACCTGGGCATCTCCTGTATATAATTATATATGAACAGCTGGTATAACCTGGGCATCTCCTGTATATAATTATATATGTACAGCTGGTATAACCTGGGCATCTCCTGTATATAATTATATATGTACAGCTGGTATAACCTGGGCATCTCCTGTATATAATTATATATATACAGCTGGTATAACCTGGGCATCTCCTGTATATAATTATATATGAACAGCTGGTATAACCTGGGCATCTCCTGTATATAATTATATATGTACAGCTGGTATAACCTGGGCATCTCCTGTATATAATTATATTTGTACAGCTGGTATAACCTGAGCATCTCCTGTATATAATTATATATGTACAGCTGGTATAACCTGGGCATCTCCTGTATATAATTATATTTGTACAGCTGGTATAACCTGAGCATCTCCTGTATATAATTATATATGTACAGCTGGTATAACCTGGGCATCTCCTGTATACTATTATATATGTACAGCTGGTATAACCTGAGCATCTCCTGTATATAATTATATATGTACAGCTGGTATAACCTGAGCATCCTCGGTGTATAATTATATATGTACAGCTGGTATAACCTGGGCATCTCCTGTATATAATTATATATGAACAGCTGGTATAACCTGGGCATCTCCTGTTCTCCTGTATATAATTATATATGTACAGCTGGTATAACCTGGGCATCTCCTGTATATAATTATATTTGTACAGCTGGTATAACCTGAGCATCTTCTGTATTTAATTATATATGTACAGCTGGTATAACCTGGGCATCTCCTGTATACTATTATATATGTACAGCTGGTATAACCTGAGCATCTCCTGTTTATAATTATATATGTACAGCTGGTATAACTTGAGCATCTCCTGTATATAATTATATATGTACAGCTGGTATAACCTGGGTATCCTTGATATATAATTATATATGTACAGCTGGTATAACCTGGGCATCTCCTGTATATAATTCTATATGTACAGCTGTTATAACCTGGGCATCTCCTGTATATAATTCTATATGTACAGCTGGTATAGCCTGGGCATCTCCTGTATATAATTATATATGTACAGCTGGTATAACCTGGGTATCCTTGATATATAATTATATATGTACAGCTGGTATAACCTGAGCATCACCTGTATATAATTATATATGTACAGCTGGTATAACTTGAGCATCTCCTGTATATAATTCTATATGTACAGCTGGTATAGCCTGGGCATCCTCTATATATAATTATATATGTACAGCTGGTATAACCTGGGTATCTCCTGTATATAATTATATATGTACAGCTGGTATAACCTAGGTATTCTTGATATATAATTATATATGTACAGCTGGTATAACCTGAGCATCTCCTGTATATAATTATACATGTACAGCTGGTATAACCTGGGCATCTCCTGTATATAATTATATTTGTACAGCTGGTATAAACTGAGCATCTCCTGTATATAATTATTTATGTACAGCTGGTATAACCTGGGCATCTCCTGTATACTATTATATATGTACAGCTGGTATAACCTGAGCATCTCCTGTTTATAATTATATATGTACAGCTGGTATAACCTGGGCATCTCCTGTATATAATTATATATGTACAGCTGGTATAACCTGGGCATCTCCTGTATATAATTATATTTGTACTGCTGGTATAACCTGAGCATCTCCAGTATATAATTATATATGTACAGCTGTTATAACCTGGGCATCTCCTGTATATAATTCTATATGTACAGCTGGTATAACCTGGGCATCTCCTGTATATAATTATATATGTACAGATGGTATAACCTGGGTATCCTTGATATATAATTATATATGTACAGCTGGTATAACCTGAGCATCTCCTGTATATAATTATATATGTACATCTGGTATAACTTGAGCATCTCCTGTATATAATTATATATGTACAGCTGGTATAACCTGGGCATCCTCTATGTATAATTATATATGTACAGCTGGTATATCCTGGGTATCTCCTGTATATAATTATATATGTACAGCTGGTATAACCTGGGTATCCTTGATATATAATTATATATGTACAGCTGGTATAACATGAGCATCTCCTTTATATAATTATATATGTACAGCTGGTATAATTTGAGCATCTCCTGTATATAATTATATATGTACAGCTGGTATAACCTGGGTATCCTTGATATATAATTATATATGTACAGCTGGTATAACCTGGGCATCTCCTGTATATAATTATATGTGTACAGCTGTTATAACCTGGGCATCTCCTGTATATAATTCTATATGAACAGCTGGTATAACCTGGGCATCTCCTGTATATAATTATATATGTACAGCTGGTATAACCTGGGCATCTCCTGTATATAATTATATTTGTACAGCTGGTATAACCTGAGCATCTCCTGTATATAATTATATATGTACAGCTGGTATAACCTGGGCATCTCCTGTATACTATTATATATGTACAGCTGGTATAACCTTAGCATCTCGTGTATATAAGTATATATGTACAGCTGGTATAACATGGACATCCTCGGTGTATAATTATATATGTACAGCTGGTATAACCTGGGCATCTCCTGTATATAATTATATATGAACAGCTGGTATAACCTGGGCATCTCCTGTTCTCCTGTATATAATTATATATGTACAGCTGGTATAACCTGGGCATCTCCTGTATATAATTATATTTGTACAGCTGGTATAACCTGAGCATCTCCTGTATATAATTATATATGTACAGCTGGTATAACCTGGGCATCTCCTGTATACTATTATATATGTACAGCTGGTATAACCTGAGCATCTCCTTTTTATAATTATATATGTACAGCTGGTATAACTTGAGCATCTCCTGTATATAATTATATATTTACAGCTGGTATAACCTGGGTATCCTTGATATATAATTATATATGTACAGCTGGTATAACCTGTTCATCTCCTGTATATAATTATATATGTACAGCTGTTATAACCTGGGCATCTCCTGTATATAATTCTTTATGTACAGCTGGTATAGCCTGGGCATCTCCTGTATATAATTATATATGTACAGCTGGTATAACCTGAGTATCCTTGATATATAATTATATATGTACAGCTGGTATAACCTGAGCATCTCCTGTATATAATTATATATGTACAGCTGGTATAACCTGAGCATCTCCTGTATATAATTATATATGTACAGCTGGTATAACCTGGGTATCTCCTGTATATAATTATATATGTACAGCTGGTATAACCTAGGTATTCTTGATATATAATTATATATGTACAGCTGGTATAACCTGAGCATCTCCTGTATATAATTATACATGTACAGCTGGTATAACCTGGGTATCCTTGATATATAATTATATATGTACAGCTGGTATAACCTGGGCATCTCCTGTATATAATTATATATGTACAGCTGTTATAACCTGGGCATCTCCTGTATATAATTCTATATGTACAGCTGGTATAACCTGGGCATCTCCTGTATATAATTATATATGTACAGCTGGTATAACCTGGGTATCTCCTGTATATAATTATATATGTACAGCTGGTATAACCTAGGTATTCTTGATATATAATTATATATGTACAGCTGGTATAACCTGAGCATCTCCTGTATATAATTATACATGTACAGCTGGTATAACCTGGGTATCCTTGATATATAATTATATATGTACAGCTGGTATAACCTGGGCATCTCCTGTATATAATTATATATGTACAGCTGTTATAACCTGGGCATCTCCTGTATATAATTCTATATGTACAGCTGGTATAACCTGGGCATCTCCTGTATATAATTATATATGTACAGCTGGTATAACCTGGGTATCCTTGATATATAATTATATATGTACAGCTGGTATAACCTGAGCATCTCCTGTATATAATTGTATATGTACAGCTGGTATAACTTGAGCATCTCCTGTATATAATTATATATGTACAGCTGGTATAAACTGGGCATGGTCTATATATAATTATATATGTACAGCTGGTATAACCTGGGTATCTCCTGTATATAATTATATATGTACAGCTGGTATAACCTGGGTATTCTTGATATATAATTATATATGTACAGCTGATATAACCTGAGCATCTCCTGTATATAATTATACATGTACAGCTGGTATAACCTGGGCATCTCCTGTATATAATTATATATGTACAGCTGGTATAACCTGGGCATCTCCTGTATATAATTATATATGTACAGCTGGTATAACCTGGGCATCTCCTGTATATAATTATATATATACAGCTGGTATAACCTGGGCATCTCCTGTATATAATTATATATGAACAGCTGGTATAACCTGGGCATCTCCTGTATACAATTATATATGTACAGCTGGTATAACCTGGGCATCTCCTGTATATAATTATATTTGTACAGCTGGTATAACCTGAGCATCTCCTGTATATAATTATATATGTACAGCTGGTATAACCTGGGCATCTCCTGTATACTATTATATATGTACAGCTGGTATAACCTGAGCATCTCGTGTATATAAGTATATATGTACAGCTGGTATAACATGGACATCCTCGGTGTATAATTATATATGTACAGCTGGTATAACCTGGGCATCTCCTGTATATAATTATATATGAACAGCTGGTATAACCTGGGCATCTCCTGTTCTCCTGTATATAATTATATATGTACAGCTGGTATAACCTGGGCATCTCCTGTATATAATTATATTTGTACAGCTGGTATAACCTGAGCATCTCCTGTATATAATTATATATGTACAGCTGGTATAACCTGGGCATCTCCTGTATACTATTATATATGTACAGCTGGTATAACCTGAGCATCTCCTTTTTATAATTATATATGTACAGCTGGTATAACTTGAGCATCTCCTGTATATAATTATATATTTACAGCTGGTATAACCTGGGTATCCTTGATATATAATTATATATGTACAGCTGGTATAACCTGTTCATCTCCTGTATATAATTATATATGTACAGCTGTTATAACCTGGGCATCTCCTGTATATAATTCTTTATGTACAGCTGGTATAGCCTGGGCATCTCCTGTATATAATTATATATGTACAGCTGGTATAACCTGAGTATCCTTGATATATAATTATATATGTACAGCTGGTATAACCTGAGCATCTCCTGTATATAATTATATATGTACAGCTGGTATAACCTGAGCATCTCCTGTATATAATTATATATGTACAGCTGGTATAACCTGGGTATCTCCTGTATATAATTATATATGTACAGCTGGTATAACCTAGGTATTCTTGATATATAATTATATATGTACAGCTGGTATAACCTGAGCATCTCCTGTATATAATTATACATGTACAGCTGGTATAACCTGGGTATCCTTGATATATAATTATATATGTACAGCTGGTATAACCTGGGCATCTCCTGTATATAATTATATATGTACAGCTGTTATAACCTGGGCATCTCCTGTATATAATTCTATATGTACAGCTGGTATAACCTGGGCATCTCCTGTATATAATTATATATGTACAGCTGGTATAACCTGGGTATCCTTGATATATAATTATATATGTACAGCTGGTATAACCTGAGCATCTCCTGTATATAATTGTATATGTACAGCTGGTATAACTTGAGCATCTCCTGTATATAATTATATATGTACAGCTGGTATAAACTGGGCATGGTCTATATATAATTATATATGTACAGCTGGTATAACCTGGGTATCTCCTGTATATAATTATATATGTACAGCTGGTATAACCTGGGTATTCTTGATATATAATTATATATGTACAGCTGATATAACCTGAGCATCTCCTGTATATAATTATACATGTACAGCTGGTATAACCTGGGCATCTCCTGTATATAATTATATATGTACAGCTGGTATAACCTGGGCATCTCCTGTATATAATTATATATGTACAGCTGGTATAACCTGGGCATCTCCTGTATATAATTATATATATACAGCTGGTATAACCTGGGCATCTCCTGTATATAATTATATATGAACAGCTGGTATAACCTGGGCATCTCCTGTATATAATTATATATGTACAGCTGGTATAACCTGGGCATCTCCTGTATATAATTATATTTGTACAGCTGGTATAACCTGAGCATCTCCTGTATATAATTATATATGTACAGCTGGTATAACCTGGGCATCTCCTGTATATAATTATATTTGTACAGCTGGTATAACCTGAGCATCTCCTGTATATAATTATATATGTACAGCTGGTATAACCTGGGCATCTCCTGTATACTATTATATATGTACAGCTGGTATAACCTGAGCATCTCCTGTATATAATTATATATGTACAGCTGGTATAACCTGAGCATCCTCGGTGTATAATTATATATGTACAGCTGGTATAACCTGGGCATCTCCTGTATATAATTATATATGAACAGCTGGTATAACCTGGGCATCTCCTGTTCTCCTGTATATAATTATATATGTACAGCTGGTATAACCTGGGCATCTCCTGTATATAATTATATTTGTACAGCTGGTATAACCTGAGCAACTTCTGTATTTAATTATATATGTACAGCTGGTATAACCTGGGCATCTCCTGTATACTATTATATATGTACAGCTGGTATAACCTGAGCATCTCCTGTTTATAATTATATATGTACAGCTGGTATAACTTGAGCATCTCCTGTATATAATTATATATGTACAGCTGGTATAACCTGGGTATCCTTGATATATAATTATATATGTACAGCTGGTATAACCTGGGCATCTCCTGTATATAATTCTATATGTACAGCTGTTATAACCTGGGCATCTCCTGTATATAATTCTATATGTACAGCTGGTATAGCCTGGGCATCTCCTGTATATAATTATATATGTACAGCTGGTATAACCTGGGTATCCTTGATATATAATTATATATGTACAGCTGGTATAACCTGAGCATCACCTGTATATAATTATATATGTACAGCTGGTATAACTTGAGCATCTCCTGTATATAATTATATATGTACAGCTGGTATAGCCTGGGCATCCTCTATATATAATTATATATGTACAGCTGGTATAACCTGGGTATCTCCTGTATATAATTATATATGTACAGCTGGTATAACCTAGGTATTCTTGATATATAATTATATATGTACAGCTGGTATAACCTGAGCATCTCCTGTATATAATTATACATGTACAGCTGGTATAACCTGGGCATCTCCTGTATATAATTATATTTGTACAGCTGGTATAAACTGAGCATCTCCTGTATATAATTATTTATGTACAGCTGGTATAACCTGGGCATCTCCTGTATACTATTATATATGTACAGCTGGTATAACCTGAGCATCTCCTGTTTATAATTATATATGTACAGCTGGTATAACCTGGGCATCTCCTGTATATAATTATATATGTACAGCTGGTATAACCTGGGCATCTCCTGTATATAATTATATATGTACAGATGGTATAACCTGGGTATCCTTGATATATAATTATATATGTACAGCTGGTATAACCTGAGCATCTCCTGTATATAATTATATATGTACAGCTGGTATAACTTGAGCATCTCCTGTATATAATTATATATGTACAGCTGGTATAACCTGGGCATCCTCTATGTATAATTATATATGTACAGCTGGTATATCCTGGGTATCTCCTGTATATAATTATATATGTACAGCTGGTATAACCTGGGTATCCTTGATATATAATTATATATGTACAGCTGGTATAACATGAGCATCTCCTTTATATAATTATATATGTACAGCTGGTATAATTTGAGCATCTCCTGTATATAATTATATATGTACAGCTGGTATAACCTGGGTATCCTTGATATATAATTATATATGTACAGCTGGTATAACCTGGGCATCTCCTGTATATAATTATATGTGTACAGCTGTTATAACCTGGGCATCTCCTGTATATAATTCTATATGTACAGCTGGTATAACCTGGGCATCTCCTGTATATAATTATATATGTACAGCTGGTATAACCTGGGTATCCTTGATATATAATTATATATGTACAGCTGGTATAACCTGAGCATCTCCTGTATATAATTGTATATGTACAGCTGGTATAACTTGAGCATCTCCTGTATATAATTATATATCTACAGCTGGTATAACCTGGGCATCCTCTATATATAATTATATATGTACAGCTGGTATAACCTGGGCATCTCCTGTATATAATTATATTTGTACAGCTGGTATAAACTGAGCATCTCCTGTATATAATTATTTATGTACAGCTGGTATAACCTGGGCATCTCCTGTATACTATTATATATGTACAGCTGGTATAACCTGAGCATCTCCTGTTTATAATTATATATGTACAGCTGGTATAACCTGGGCATCTCCTGTACATAATTATATATGTACAGCTGGTATAACCTGGGCATCTCCTGTATATAATTATATTTGTACTGCTGGTATAACCTGAGCATCTCCAGTATATAATTATATATGTACAGCTGTTATAACCTGGGCATCTCCTGTATATAATTCTATATGTACAGCTGGTATAACCTGGGCATCTCCTGTATATAATTATATATGTACAGCTGGTATAACCTGGGTATCCTTGATATATAATTATATATGTACAGCTGGTATAACCTGAGCATCTCCTGTATATAATTATATATGTACAGCTGGTATAACTTGAGCATCTCCTGTATATAATTATATATGTACAGCTGGTATAACCTGGGCATCCTCTATATATAATTATATATGTACAGCTGGTATATCCTGGGTATCTCCTGTATATAATTATATATGTACAGCTGGTATAACCTGGGTATCCTTGATATATAATTATATATGTACAGCTGGTATAACATGAGCATCTCCTTTATATAATTATATATGTACAGCTGGTATAATTTGAGCATCTCCTGTATATAATTATATATGTACAGCTGGTATAACCTGGGTATCCTTGATATATAATTATATATGTACAGCTGGTATAACCTGGGCATCTCCTGTATATAATTATATGTGTACAGCTGTTATAACCTGGGCATCTCCTGTATATAATTCTATATGTACAGCTGGTATAACCTGGGCATCTCCTGTATATAATTATATATGTACAGCTGGTATAACCTGGGTATCCTTGATATATAATTATATATGTACAGCTGGTATAACCTGAGCATCTCCTGTATATAATTGTATATGTACAGCTGGTATAACTTGAGCATCTATTGTATATAATTATATATCTACAGCTGGTATAACCTGGGCATCCTCTATATATAATTATATATGTACAGCTGGTATAACCTGGGTATCTCCTGTATATAATTATATATGTACAGCTGGTATAACCTGGGTATTCTTGATATATAATTATATATGTACAGCTGATATAACCTGAGCATCTCCTGTATATAATTATACATGTAAAGCTGGTATAACCTGGGCATCTCCTGTATATAATTATATATGAACAGCTGGTATAACCTGGGCATCTCCTGTATATAATTATATATGTACAGCTGGTATAACCTGGGCATCTCCTGTATATAATTATATTTGTACAGCTGGTATAACCTGAGCATCTCCTGTATATAATTATATATGTACAGCTGGTATAACCTGGGCATCTCCTGTATATAATTATATATGTACAGCTGGTATAACCTGGGCATCTCCTGTATATAATTATATATATACAGCTGGTATAACCTGGGCATCTCCTGTATATAATTATATATGAACAGCTGGCATAACCTGGGCATCTCCTGTATATAATTATATATGTACAGCTGGTATAACCTGGGCATCTCCTGTATATAATTATATTTGTACAGCTGGTATAACCTGAGCATCTCCTGTATATAATTATATATGTACAGCTGGAATAACCTGGGCATCTCCTGTATACTATTATATATGTACAGCTGGTATAACCTGAGCATCTCGTGTATATAAGTATATATGTACAGCTGGTATAACATGGACATCCTCGGTGTATAATTATATATGTACAGCTGGTATAACCTGGGCATCTCCTGTATATAATTATATATGAACAGCTGGTATAACCTGGGCATTTGCTGTTCTCCTGTATATAATTATATATGTACAGCTGGTATAACCTGGGCATCTCCTGTATATAATTATATTTGTACAGCTGGTATAACCTGAGCATCTCCTGTATATAATTATATATGTACAGCTGGTATAACCTGGGCATCTCCTGTATACTATTATATATGTACAGCTGGTATAACCTGAGCATCTCCTTTTTATAATTATATATGTACAGCTGGTATAACTTGAGCATCTCCTGTATATAATTATATATGTACAGCTGGTATAACCTGGGTATCCTTGATATATAATTATATATGTACAGCTGGTATAACCTGTTCATCTCCTGTATATAATTATATATGTACAGCTGTTATAACCTGGGCATCTCCTGTATATAATTCTATATGTACAGCTGGTATAGCCTGGGCATCTCCTGTATATAATTATATATGTACAGCTGGTATAACCTGGGTATCCTTGATATATAATTATATATGTACAGCTGGTATAACCTGAGCATCTCCTGTATATAATTATATATGTACAGCTGGTATAACTTGAGCATCTCCTATATATAATTATATATGTACAGCGGGTATAGCCTGGGCATCCTCTATATATAATTATATATGTACAGCTGGTATAACCTGGGTATCTCCTGTATATAATTATATATGTACAGCTGGTATAACCTAGGTATTCTTGATATATAATTATATATGTACAGCTGGTATAACCTGAGCATCTCCTGTATATAATTATACATGTACAGCTGGTATAACCTGGGTATCCTTGATATATAATTATATATGTACAGCTGGTATAACCTGGGCATCTCCTGTATATAATTATATATGTACAGCTGTTATAACCTGGGCATCTCCTGTATATAATTCTATATGTACAGCTGGTATAACCTGGGCATCTCCTGTATATAATTATATATGTACAGCTGGTATAACCTGGGTATCCTTGATATATAATTATATATGTACAGCTGGTATAAACTGGGCATCGTCTATATATAATTATATATGTACAGCTGGTATAACCTGGGTATCTCCTGTATATAATTTTATATGTACAGCTGGTATAACCTGGGTATTCTTGATATATAATTATATATGTACAGCTGATATAACCTGAGCATCTCCTGTATATAATTATACATGTACAGCTGGTATAACCTGGGCATCTCCTGTATATAATTATATATGAACAGCTGGTATAACCTGGGCATCTCCTGTATATAATTATATATGTACAGCTGGTATAACCTGGGCATCTCCTGTATATAATTATATATGTACAGCTGGTATAACCTGGGCATCTCCTGTATATAATTATATATATACAGCTGGTATAACCTGGGCATCTCCTGTATATAATTATATATGAACAGCTGGTATAACCTGGGCATCTCCTGTATATAATTATATATGTACAGCTGGTATAACCTGGGCATCTCCTGTATATAATTATATTTGTACAGCTGGTATAACCTGAGCATCTCCTGTATATAATTATATATGTGCAGCTGGTATAACCTGGGCATCTCCTGTATATAATTATATTTGTACAGCTGGTATAACCTGAGCATCTCCTGTATATAATTATATATGTACAGCTGGTATAACCTGGGCATCTCCTGTATACTATTATATATGTACAGCTGGTATAACCTGAGCATCTCCTGTATATAATTATATATGTACAGCTGGTATAACCTGAGCATCCTCGGTGTATAATTATATATGTACAGCTGGTATAACCTGGGCATCTCCTGTATATAATTATATATGAACAGCTGGTATAACCTGGGCATCTCCTGTTCTGCTGTATATAATTATATATGTACAGCTGGTATAACCTGGGCATCTCCTGTATATAATTATATTTGTACAGCTGGTATAACCTGAGCATCTTCTGTATATAATTATATATGTACAGCTGGTATAACCTGGGCATCTCCTGTATACTATTATATATGTACAGCTGGTATAACCTGAGCATCTCCTGTTTATAATTATATATGTACAGCTGGTATAACTTGAGCATCTCCTGTATATAATTATATATGTACAGCTGGTATAACCTGGGTATCCTTGATATATAATTATATATGTACAGCTGGTATAACCTGGGCATCTCCTGTATATAATTCTATATGTACAGCTGTTATAACCTGGGCATCTCCTGTATATAATTCTATATGTACAGCTGGTATAGCCTGGGCATCTCCTGTATATAATTATATATGTACAGCTGGTATAACCTGGGTATCTTTGATATATAATTATATATGTACAGCTGGTATAACCTGAGCATCACCTGTATATAATTATATATGTACAGCTGGTATAACTTGAGCATCTCCTGTATATAATTATATATGTACAGATGGTATAGCCTGGGCATCCTCTATATATAATTATATATGTACAGCTGGTATAACCTGGGTATCTCCTGTATATAATTATATATGTACAGCTGGTATAACCTAGGTATTCTTGATATATAATTATATATGTACAGCTGGTATAACCTGAGCATCTCCTGTATATAATTATACATGTACAGCTGGTATAACCTGGGTATCTCCTGTATATAACTATATATGAACAGCTGGTATAACCTGGGCATCTCCTGTATATAATTATATATGTACAGCTGGTATAACCTGGGCATCTCCTGTATATAATTATATATGTACAGCTGGTATAACCTGGGCATCTCCTGTATATAATTATATATGTACAGCTGGTATAACCTGGGCATCTCCTGTATATAATTATATATGTACAGCTGGTATAACCTGGGCATCTCCTGTATATAATTATATATGTACAGCTGGTATAACCTGGGCATCTCCTGTATATAATTATATATGAACAGGTGGTATAACCTGGACATCTCCTGTATATAATTATATATGTACAGCTGGTATAACCTGGGCATCTCCTGTATATAATTATATATGAACAGCTGGTATAACCTGGGCAACTCCTGTATATAATTATATATGAACAGCTGGTATAACCTGGGCATCTCCTGTATATAATTATATATGTACAGCTGGTATAACCTGGGCATCTCCTGTATATAATTATATTTGTACAGCTGGTATAACCTGAGCATCTCCTGTATATAATTATATATGTACAGCTGGTATAACCTGGGCATCTCCTGTATACTATTATATATGTACAGCTGGTATAACCTGAGCATCTCCTGTATATAAGTATATATGTACAGCTGGTATAACATGGACATCCTCGGTGTATAATTATATATGTACAGCTGGTATAACCTGGGCATCTCCTGTATATAATTATATATGAACAGCTGGTATAACCTGGGCATCTCCTGTTCTCCTCTATATAATTATATATGTACAGCTGGTATAACCTGGGCATCTCCTGTATATAACTATGTATGAACAGCTGGTATAACCTGGGCATCTCCTCTATATAATTATATATGTACAGCTGGTATAACCTGAGCATCACCTGTATATAATTATATATGTACAGCTGGTATAACTTGAGCATCTCCTGTATATAATTATATATGTACAGATGGTATAGCCTGGGCATCCTCTATATATAATTATATATGTACAGCTGGTATAACCTGGGTATCTCCTGTATATAATTATATATGTACAGCTGGTATAACCTAGGTATTCTTGATATATAATTATATATGTACAGCTGGTATAACCTGAGCATCTCCTGTATATAATTATACATGTACAGCTGGTATAACCTGGGTATCTCCTGTATATAACTATATATGAACAGCTGGTATAACCTGGGCATCTCCTGTATATAATTATATATGTACAGCTGGTATAACCTGGGCATCTCCTGTATATAATTATATATGTACAGCTGGTATAACCTGGGCATCTCCTGTATATAATTATATATGTACAGCTGGTATAACCTGGGCATCTCCTGTATATAATTATATATGTACAGCTGGTATAACCTGGGCATCTCCTGTATATAATTATATATGTACAGCTGGTATAACCTGGGCATCTCCTGTATATAATTATATATGAACAGGTGGTATAACCTGGACATCTCCTGTATATAATTATATATGTACAGCTGGTATAACCTGGGCATCTCCTGTATATAATTATATATGAACAGCTGGTATAACCTGGGCAACTCCTGTATATAATTATATATGAACAGCTGGTATAACCTGGGCATCTCCTGTATATAATTATATATGTACAGCTGGTATAACCTGGGCATCTCCTGTATATAATTATATTTGTACAGCTGGTATAACCTGAGCATCTCCTGTATATAATTATATATGTACAGCTGGTATAACCTGGGCATCTCCTGTATACTATTATATATGTACAGCTGGTATAACCTGAGCATCTCCTGTATATAAGTATATATGTACAGCTGGTATAACATGGACATCCTCGGTGTATAATTATATATGTACAGCTGGTATAACCTGGGCATCTCCTGTATATAATTATATATGAACAGCTGGTATAACCTGGGCATCTCCTGTTCTCCTCTATATAATTATATATGTACAGCTGGTATAACCTGGGCATCTCCTGTATATAATTATATTTGTACAGCTGGTATAACCTGAGCATCTCCTGTATATAATTATATATGTACAGCTGGTATAACCTGGGCATCTCCTGTATACTATTATATATGTACAGCTGGTATAACCTGAGCATCTCCTTTTTATAATTATATATGTACAGCTGGTATAACTTGAGCATCTCCTGTATATAATTATATATGTACAGCTGGTATAACCTGGGTATCCTTGATATATAATTATATATGTACAGCTGGTATAACCTGTTCATCTCCTGTATATAATTATATATGTACAGCTGTTATAACCTGGGCATCTCCTGTATATAATTCTATATGTACAGCTGGTATAGCCTGGGCATCTCCTGTATATAATTATATATGTACAGCTGGTATAACCTGGGTATCCTTGATATATAATTATATATGTACAGCTGGTATAACCTGAGCATCTCCTGTATATAATTATATATGTACAGCTGGTATAACTTGAGCATCTCCTGTATATAATTATATGTGTACAGCGGGTATAGCCTGGGCATCCTCTATATATAATTATATATGTACAGCTGGTATAACCTGGGTATCTCCTGTATATAATTATATATGTACAGCTGGTATAACCTAGGTATTCTTGATATATAATTATATATGTACAGCTGGTATAACCTGAGCATCTCCTGTATATAATTATACATGTACAGCTGGTATAACCTGGGTATCTCCTGTATATAACTATATATGAACAGCTGGAATAACCTGGGCATCTCCTGTATATAATTATATATGTACAGCTGGTATAAGCTGGGCATCTCCTGTATATAATTATATATGTACAGCTGGTATAACCTGGGCATCTCCTGTATATAATTATATATGTACAGCTGGTATAACCTGGGCATCTCCTGTATATAATTATATATGTACAGCTGGTATAACCTGGGCATCTCCTGTATATAATTATATATGTACAGCTGGTATAACCTGGGCATCTCCTGTATATAATTATATATGAACAGCTGGTATAACCTGGACATCTCCTGTATATAATTATATATGTACAGCTGGTATAACCTGGGCATCTCCTGTATATAATTATATATGAACAGCTGGTATAACCTGGGCATCTCCTGTATATAATTATATATGTACAGCTGGTATAGCCTGGGCATCTCCTGTATATAATTATATATGTACAGCTGGTATAACCTGGGTATCCTTGATATATAATTATATATGTACAGCTGGTATAACCTGAGCATCTCCTGTATATAATTATATATGTACAGCTGGTATAACTTGAGCATCTCCTGTATATAATTATATGTGTACAGCGGGTATAGCCTGGGCATCCACTATATATAATTATATATGTACAGCTGGTATAACCTGAGTATCTCCTGTATATAATTATATATGTACAGCTGGTATAACCTAGGTATTCTTGATATATAATTATATATGTACAGCTGGTATAACCTGAGCATCTCTTGTATATAATTATACATGTACAGCTGGTATAACCTGGGTATCTCCTGTATATAACTATATATGAACAGCTGGAATAACCTGGGCATCTCCTGTATATAATTATATATGTACAGCTGGTATAAGCTGGGCATCTCCTGTATATAATTATATATGTACAGCTGGTATAACCTGGGCATCTCCTGTATATAATTATATATGTACAGCTGGTATAACCTGGGCATCTCCTGTATATAATTATATATGTACAGCTGGTATAACCTGGGCATCTCCTGTATATAATTATATATGTACAGCTGGTATAACCTGGGCATCTCCTGTATATAATTATATATGAACAGCTGGTATAACCTGGACATCTCCTGTATATAATTATATATGTACAGCTGGTATAACCTGGGCATCTCCTGTATATAATTATATATGAACAGCTGGTATAACCTGGGCATCTCCTGTATATAATTATATATGTACAGCTGGTATAGCCTGGGCATCTCCTGTATATAATTATATATGTACAGCTGGTATAACCTGGGTATCCTTGATATATAATTATATATGTACAGCTGGTATAACCTGAGCATCTCCTGTATATAATTATATATGTACAGCTGGTATAACTTGAGCATCTCCTGTATATAATTATATGTGTACAGCGGGTATAGCCTGGGCATCCACTATATATAATTATATATGTACAGCTGGTATAACCTGAGTATCTCCTGTATATAATTATATATGTACAGCTGGTATAACCTAGGTATTCTTGATATATAATTATATATGTACAGCTGGTATAACCTGAGCATCTCTTGTATATAATTATACATGTACAGCTGGTATAACCTGGGTATCTCCTGTATATAACTATATATGAACAGCTGGTATAACCTGGGCATCTCCTGTATATAATTATATATGTACAGCTGGTATAACCTGGGCATCTCCTGTATATAATTATATATGTACAGCTGGTATAACCTGGGCATCTCCTGTATATAATTATATATGTACAGCTGGTATAACCTGGGCATCTCCTGTATATAATTATATATGTACAGCTGGTATAACCTGGGCATCTCCTGTATATAATTATATATGTACAGCTGGTATAACCTGGGCATCTCCTGTATATAATTATATATGAACAGCTGGTATAACCTGGGCATCTCCTGTATATAATTATATATGTACAGCTGGTATAACCTGGGCATCTCCTGTATACTATTATATATGTACAGCTGGTATAACCTGAGCATCTCCTGTATATAAGTATATATGTACAGCTGGTATAACATGGACATCCTCGGTGTATAATTATATATGTACAGCTGGTATAACCTGGGCATCTCCTGTATATAATTGTATATGAACAGCTGGTATAACCTGGGCATCTCCTGTTCTCCTGTATATAATTATATATGTACAGCTGGTATAACCTGGGCATCTCCTGTATATAATTATATTTGTACAGCTGGTATAACCTGAGCATCTCCTGTATATAATTATATATGTACAGCTGGTATAACCTGGGCATCTCCTGTATACTATTATATATGTAAAGCTGGTATAACCTGAGCATCTCCTTTTTATAATTATATATGTACAGCTGGTATAACTTGAGCATCTCCTGTATATAATTATATATGTACAGCTGGTATAACCTGGGTATCCTTGATATATAATTATATATGTACAGCTGGTATAACCTGTTCATCTCCTGTATATAATTATATATGTACAGCTGTTATAACCTGGGCATCTCCTGTATATAATTCTATATGTACAGCTGGTATAGCCTGGGCATCTCCTGTATATAATTATATATGTACAGCTGGTATAACCTGGGTATCCTTGATATATAATTATATATGTACAGCTGGTATAACCTGAGCATCTCCTGTATATAATTATATATGTACAGCTGGTATAACTTGAGCATCTCCTGTATATAATTATATGTGTACAGCGGGTATAGCCTGGGCATCCTCTATATATAATTATATATGTACAGCTGGTATAACCTGGGTATCTCCTGTATATAATTATATATGTACAGCTGGTATAACCTAGGTATTCTTGATATATAATTATATATGTACAGCTGGTATAACCTGAGCATCTCCTGTATATAATTATACATGTACAGCTGGTATAACCTGGGTATCCTTGATATATAGTTATATATGTACAGCTGGTATAACCTGGGCATCTCCTGTATATAATTATATATGTACAGCTGTTATAACCTGGGCATCTCCTGTATATAATTCTATATGTACAGCTGGTATAACCTGGGCATCTCCTGTATATAATTATATATGTACAGCTGGTATAACCTGGGTATCCTTGATATATAATTATATATGTACAGCTGGTATAACCTGAGCATCTCCTGTATATAATTGTATATGTACAGCTGGTATAACTTGAGCATCTCCTGTATATAATTATATATGTACAGCTGGTATAACCTGGGCATCGTCTATATATAATTATATATGTACAGCTGGTATAACCTGGGTATCTCCTGTATATAATTATATATGTACAGCTGGTATAACCTGGGTATTCTTGATATATAATTATATATGTACAGCTGATATAACCTGAGCATCTCCTGTATATAATTATACATGTACAGCTGGTATAACCTGGGCATCTCCTGTATATAATTATATATGAACAGCTGGTATAACCTGGGCATCTCCTGTATATAATTATATATGTACAGCTGGTATAACCTGGGCATCTCCTGTATATAATTATATATGTACAGCTGGTATAACCTGGGCATCTCCTGTATATAATTATATATATACAGCTGGTATAACCTGGGCATCTCCTGTATATAATTATATATGAACAGCTGGTATAACCTGGGCCTCTCCTGTATATAATTATATATGTACAGCTGGTATAACCTGGGCATCTCCTGTATATAATTATATTTGTACAGCTGGTATAACCTGAGCATCTCCTGTATATAATTATATATGTGCAGCTGGTATAACCTGGGCATCTCCTGTATATAATTATATTTGTACAGCTGGTATAACCTGAGCATCTCCTGTATATAATTATATATGTACAGCTGGTATAACCTGGGCATCTCCTGTATACTATTATATATGTACAGCTGGTATAACCTGAGCATCTCCTGTATATAATTATATATGTACAGCTGGTATAACCTGAGCATCCTCGGTGTATAATTATATATGTACAGCTGGTATAACCTGGGCATCTCCTGTATATAATTATATATGAACAGCTGGTATAACCTGGGCATCTCCTGTTCTCCTGTATATAATTATATATGTACAGCTGGTATAACCTGGGCATCTCCTGTATATAATTATATTTGTACAGCTGGTATAACCTGAGCATCTTCTGTATATAATTATATATGTACAGCTGGTATAACCTGGGCATCTCCTGTATACTATTATATATGTACAGCTGGTATAACCTGAGCATCTCCTGTTTATAATTATATATGTACAGCTGGTATAACTTGAGCATCTCCTGTATATAATTATATATGTACAGCTGGTATAACCTGGGTATCCTTGATATATAATTATATATGTACAGCTGGTATAACCTGGGCATCTCCTGTATATAATTCTATATGTACAGCTGTTATAACCTGGGCATCTCCTGTATATAATTCTATATGTACAGCTGGTATAGCCTGGGCATCTCCTGTATATAATTATATATGTACAGCTGGTATAACCTGGGTATCCTTGATATATAATTATATATGTACAGCTGGTATAACCTGAGCATCACCTGTATATAATTATATATGTACAGCTGGTATAACTTGAGCATCTCCTGTATATAATTATATATGTACAGCTGGTATAGCCTGGGCATCCTCTATATATAATTATATATGTACAGCTGGTATAACCTGGGTATCTCCTGTATATAATTATATATGTACAGCTGGTATAACCTAGGTATTCTTGATATATAATTATATATGTACAGCTGGTATAACCTGAGCATCTCCTGTATATAATTATACATGTACAGCTGGTATAACCTGGGTATCTCCTGTATATAACTATATATGAACAGCTGGTATAACCTGGGCATCTCCTGTATATAATTATATATGTACAGCTGGTATAACCTGGGCATCTCCTGTATATAATTATATATGTACAGCTGGTATAACCTGGGCATCTCCTGTATATAATTATATATGTACAGCTGGTATAACCTGGGCATCTCCTGTATATAATTATATATGTACAGCTGGTATAACCTGGGCATCTCCTGTATATAATTATATATGTACAGCTGGTATAACCTGGGCATCTCCTGTATATAATTATATATGAACAGCTGGTATAACCTGGACATCTCCTGTATATAATTATATATGTACAGCTGGTATAACCTGGGCATCTCCTGTATATAATTATATATGAACAGCTGGTATAACCTGGGCAACTCCTGTATATAATTATATATGAACAGCTGGTATAACCTGGGCATCTCCTGTATATAATTATATATGTACAGCTGGTATAACCTGGGCATCTCCTGTATATAATTATATTTGTACAGCTGGTATAACCTGAGCATCTCCTGTATATAATTATATATGTACAGCTGGTATAACCTGGGCATCTCCTGTATACTATTATATATGTACAGCTGGTATAACCTGAGCATCTCCTGTATATAAGTATATATGTACAGCTGGTATAACATGGACATCCTCGGTGTATAATTATATATGTACAGCTGGTATAACCTGGGCATCTCCTGTATATAATTATATATGAACAGCTGGTATAACCTGGGCATCTCCTGTTCTCCTGTATATAATTATATATGTACAGCTGGTATAACCTGGGCATCTCCTGTATATAATTATATTTGTACAGCTGGTATAACCTGAGCATCTCCTGTATATAATTATATATGTACAGCTGGTATAACCTGGGCATCTCCTGTATACTATTATATATGTACAGCTGGTATAACCTGAGCATCTCCTTTTTATAATTATATATGTACAGCTGGTATAACTTGAGCATCTCCTGTATATAATTATATATGTACAGCTGGTATAACCTGGGTATCCTTGATATATAATTATATATGTACAGCTGGTATAACCTGTTCATCTCCTGTATATAATTATATATGTACAGCTGTTATAACCTGGGCATCTCCTGTATATAATTCTATATGTACAGCTGGTATAGCCTGGGCATCTCCTGTATATAATTATATATGTACAGCTGGTATAACCTGGGTATCCTTGATATATAATTATATATGTACAGCTGGTATAACCTGAGCATCTCCTGTATATAATTATATATGTACAGCTGGTATAACTTGAGCATCTCCTGTATATAATTATATGTGTACAGCGGGTATAGCCTGGGCATCCACTATATATAATTATATATGTACAGCTGGTATAACCTGGGTATCTCCTGTATATAATTATATATGTACAGCTGGTATAACCTAGGTATTCTTGATATATAATTATATATGTACAGCTGGTATAACCTGAGCATCTCCTGTATATAATTATACATGTACAGCTGGTATAACCTGGGTATCTCCTGTATATAACTATATATGAACAGCTGGTATAACCTGGGCATCTCCTGTATATAATTATATATGTACAGCTGGTATAACCTGGGCATCTCCTGTATATAATTATATATGTACAGCTGGTATAACCTGGGCATCTCCTGTATATAATTATATATGTACAGCTGGTATAACCTGGGCATCTCCTGTATATAATTATATATGTACAGCTGGTATAACCTGGGCATCTCCTGTATATAATTATATATGTACAGCTGGTATAACCTGGGCATCTCCTGTATATAATTATATATGAACAGCTGGTATAACCTGGACATCTCCTGTATATAATTATATATGTACAGCTGGTATAACCTGGGCATCTCCTGTATATAATTATATATGAACAGCTGGTATAACCTGGGCATCTCCTGTATATAATTATATATGAACAGCTGGTATAACCTGGGCATCTCCTGTATATAATTATATATGTACAGCTGGTATAACCTGGGCATCTCCTGTATATAATTATATTTGTACAGCTGGTATAACCTGAGCATCTCCTGTATATAATTATATATGTACAGCTGGTATAACCTGGGCATCTCCTGTATACTATTATATATGTACAGCTGGTATAACCTGAGCATCTCCTGTATATAAGTATATATGTACAGCTGGTATAACATGGACATCCTCGGTGTATAATTATATATGTACAGCTGGTATAACCTGGGCATCTCCTGTATATAATTATATATGAACAGCTGGTATAACCTGGGCATCTCCTGTTCTCCTGTATATAATTATATATGTACAGCTGGTATAACCTGGGCATCTCCTGTATATAATTATATTTGTACAGCTGGTATAACCTGAGCATCTCCTGTATATAATTATATATGTACAGCTGGTATAACCTGGGCATCTCCTGTATACTATTATATATGTACAGCTGGTATAACCTGAGCATCTCCTTTTTATAATTATATATGTACAGCTGGTATAACTTGAGCATCTCCTGTATATAATTATATATGTACAGCTGGTATAACCTGGGTATCCTTGATATATAATTATATATGTACAGCTGGTATAACCTGTTCATCTCCTGTATATAATTATATATGTACAGCTGTTATAACCTGGGCATCTCCTGTATATAATTCTATATGTACAGCTGGTATAGCCTGGGCATCTCCTGTATATAATTATATATGTACAGCTGGTATAACCTGGGTATCCTTGATATATAATTATATATGTACAGCTGGTATAACCTGAGCATCTCCTGTATATAATTATATATGTACAGCTGGTATAACTTGAGCATCTCCTGTATATAATTATATGTGTACAGCGGGTATAGCCTGGGCATCCTCTATATATAATTATATATGTACAGCTGGTATAACCTGGGTATCTCCTGTATATAATTATATATGTACAGCTGGTATAACCTAGGTATTCTTGATATATAATTATATATGTACAGCTGGTATAACCTGAGCATCTCCTGTATATAATTATACATGTACAACTGGTATAACCTGGGTATCCTTGATATATAATTATATATGTACAGCTGGTATAACCTGGGCATCTCCTGTATATAATTATATATGTACAGCTGTTATAACCTGGGCATCTCCTGTATATAATTCTATATGTACAGCTGGTATAACCTGGGCATCTCCTGTATATAATTATATATGTACAGCTGGTATAACCTGGGTATCCTTGATATATAATTATATATGTACAGCTGGTATAACCTGAGCATCTCCTGTATATAATTGTATATGTACAGCTGGTATAACTTGAGCATCTCCTGTATATAATTATATATGTACAGCTGGTATAACCTGGGCATCGTCTATATATAATTATATATGTACAGCTGGTATAACCTGGGTATCTCCTGTATATAATTATATATGTACAGCTGGTATAACCTGGGTATTCTTGATATATAATTATATATGTACAGCTGATATAACCTGAGCATCTCCTGTATATAATTATACATGTACAGCTGGTATAACCTGGGCATCTCCTGTATATAATTATATATGAACAGCTGGTATAACCTGGGCATCTCCTGTATATAATTATATATGTACATCTGGTATAACCTGGGCATCTCCTGTATATAATTATATTTGTACAGCTGGTATAACCTGAGCATCTCCTGTATATAATTATATATGTACAGCTGGTAAAACCTGGGCATCTCCTGTATATAATTATATATGTACAGCTGGTATAACCTGGGCATCTCCTGTATATAATTATATATATACAGCTGGTATAACCTGGGCATCTCCTGTATATAATTATATATGAACAGCTGGTATAACCTGGGCATCTCCTGTATATAATTATATATGTACAGCTGGTATAACCTGGGCATCTCCTGTATATAATTATATTTGTACAGCTGGTATAACCTGAGCATCTCCTGTATATAATTATATATGTACAGCTGGTATAACCTGGGCATCTCCTGTATACTATTATATATGTACAGCTGGTATAACCTGAGCATCTCCTGTATATAATTATATATGTATAGCTGGTATAACCTGAGCATCCTCGGTGTATAATTATATATGTACAGCTGGTATAACCTGGGCATCTCCTGTATATAATTATATATGAACAGCTGGTATAACCTGGGCATCTCCAGTTCTCCTGTATATAATTATATATGTACAGCTGGTATAACCTGGGCATCTCCTGTATATAATTATATTTGTACAGCTGGTATAACCTGAGCATCTTCTGTATATAATTATATATGTACAGCTGGTATAACCTGGGCATCTCCTGTATACTATTATATATGTACAGCTGGTATAACCTGAGCATCTCCTGTTTATAATTATATATGTACAGCTGGTATAACTTGAGCATCTCCTGTATATAATTATATATGTACAGCTGGTATAACCTGGGTATCTTTGATATATAATTCTATATGTACAGCTGGTATAACCTGGGCATCTCCTGTATATAATTCTATATGTACAGCTGTTATAACCTGGGCATCTCCTGTATATAATTCTATATGTACAGCTGGTATAGCCTGGGCATCTCCTGTATATAATTATATATGTACAGCTGGTATAACCTGGGTATCCTTGATATATAATTATATATGTACAGCTGGTATAACCTGAGCATCACCTGTATATAATTATATATGTACAGCTGGTATAACTTGAGCATCTCCTGTATATAATTATATATGTACAGCTGGTATAGCCTGGGTATCCTCTATATATAATTATATATGTACAGCTGGTATAACCTGGGTATCTCCTGTATATAATTATATATGTACAGCTGGTATAACCTAGGTATTCTTGATATATAATTATATATGTACAGCTGGTATAACCTGAGCATCTCCTGTATATAATTATACATGTACAGCTGGTATAACCTGGGTATCTCCTGTATATAACTATATATGAACAGCTGGTATAACCTGGGCATCTCCTGTATATAATTATATATGTACAGCTGGTATAACCTGGGCATCTCCTGTATATAATTATATATGTACAGCTGGTATAACCTGGGCATCTCCTGTATATAATTATATATGTACAGCTGGTATAACCTGGGCATCTCCTGTATATAATTATATATGTACAGCTGGTATAACCTGGGCATCTCCTGTATATAATTATATATGTACAGCTGGTATAACCTGGGCATCTCCTGTATATAATTATATATGTACAGCTGGTATAACCTGGGCATCTCCTGTATATAATTATATATGAATAGCTGGTATAACCTGGACATCTCCTGTATATAATTATATATGTACAGCTGGTATAACCTGGGCATCTCCTGTATATAATTATATATGAACAGCTGGTATAACCTGGGCATCTCCTGTATATAATTATATATGAACAGCTGGTATAACCTGGGCATCTCCTGTATATAATTATATATGTACAGCTGGTATAACCTGGGCATCTCCTGTATATAATTATATTTGTACAGCTGGTATAACCTGAGCATCTCCTGTATATAATTATATATGTACAGCTGGTATAACCTGGGCATCTCCTGTATATAATTATATATGTACAGCTGGTATAACCTGGGCATCTCCTGTATATAATTATGTATGAACAGCTGGTATAACCTGGGCATCTCCTGTATATAATTATATATGTACAGCTGGTATAACCTGGGCATCTCCTGTATATAATTATATTTGTACAGCTGGTATAACCTGAGCATCTCCTGTATATAATTATATATGTACAGCTGGTATAACCTGGGCATCTCCTGTATATAATTATATATGTACAGCTGGTATAACCTGGCCATCTCCTGTATATAATTATATTTGTACATCTGGTATAACCTGGGCATCTCCTGTATATAATTATTTATGAACAGCTGGTATAACCTGGGCATCTCCTGTATATAATTATATATGTACAGCTGGTATAACCTGGGCATCTCCTGTATATAATTATATTTGTACAGCTGGTATAACCTGAGCATCTCCTGTATATAATTATATATGTACAGCTGGTATAACCTGGGCATCTCCTGTATACTATTATATATGTACAGCTGGTATAACCTGAGCATCTCCTGTATATAATTATATTTGTACAGCTGGTATAACCTGGGCATCCTCGGTGTATAATTATATATGTACAGCTGGTATAACATGGGGATCTCCTGTATATAATTATATATGAACAGCTGGTATAACCTGGGCATCTCCTGTATATAATTATATTTGTACAGCTGGTATAACCTGAGCATCTCCTGTATATAATTATATATGTACAGCTGGTATAACCTGGGCATCTCCTGTATATAATTATATATGTACAGCTGGTATAACCTGGGCATCTCCTGTATATAATTATATTTGTACAGCTGGTATAACCTGAGCATCTCCTGTATATAATTATATATGTACAGCTGGTATAACCTGGGCATCTCCTGTATATAATTATATATGTACAGCTGGTATAACCTGGGCATCTCCTGTATATAATTATATATGAACAGCTGGTATAACCTGGGCATCTCCTGTATATAATTATATATGTACAGCTGGTATAACCTGGGCATCTCCTGTATATAATTATATTTGTACAGCTGGTATAACCTGAGCATCTCCTGTATAAAATTATATATGTACAGCTGGTATAACCTGGGCATCTCCTGTATATAAATATATATGTACAGCTGGTATAACCTGGGCATCTCCTGTATATAATTATATATGTACAGCTGGTATAACCTGAGCATCTCCTGTATATAATTATATATGTACAGCTGGTATAACCTGGGCATCTCCTGTATACTATTATATATGTACAGCTGGTATAACCTGAGCATCTCCTGTATATAATTATATATGTACAGCTGGTATAACCTGGGCATCCTCGGTGTATAATTATATATGTACAGCTGGTATAACATGGGGATCTCCTGTATATAATTATATATGAACAGCTGGTATAACCTGGGCATCTCCTGTATATAATTATATTTGTACAGCTGGTATAACCTGAGCATCTCCTGTATATAATTATATATGTACAGCTGGTATAACATGGGGATCTCCTGTATATAATTATATATGAACAGCTGGTATAACCTGGGCATCTCCTGTATATAATTATATATGTACAGCTGGTATAACCTGACCATCTCCTTTTTATAATTATATATGTACAGCTGGTATAACTTGAGCATCTCCTGTAAATAATTATATATGTACAGCTGGTATAACCTGGGTATCCTTGATATATAATTATATATGTACAGCTGGTATAACCTGGGCATCTCCTGTATATAATTATATATGTACAGCTGTTATAACCTGGGCATCTCCTGTATATAATTCTATATGTACAGCTGGTATAGCCTGGGCATCTCCTGTATATAATTATATATGTACAGCTGGTATAACCTGGGCATCTCCTGTATATAATTATATATGAACAGCTGGTATAACCTGGGCATCTCCTGTATATAATTATATATGTACAGCTGGTATAACCTGGGCATCTCCTGTATATAATTATATTTGTACAGCTGGTATAACCTGAGCATCTCCTGTATATAATTATATATGTACAGCTGGTATAACCTGGGCATCTCCTGTATACTATTATATATGTACAGCTGGTATAACCTGAGCATCTCCTGTATATAATTATATATGTACAGCTGGTATAACCTGGGCATCTCCTGTATATAATTATATATGTACAGCTGGTATAATCTGGGCATCTCCTGTATATAATTATATATGTACAGCTGGTATAACCTGGGCATCTACTGTATATAATTATATATGTACAGCTGGTATAACCTGGGCATCTCCTGTATATAATTATATATGAACAGCTGGTATAACCTGGACATCTCCTGTATATAATTATATATGTACAGCTGGTATAACCTGGGCATCTCCTGTATATAATTATATATGAACAGCTGGTATAACCTGGGCATCTCCTGTATATAATTATATATGAACAGCTGGTATAACCTGGGCATCTCCTGTATATAATTATATATGTACAGCTGGTATAACCTGGGCATCTCCTGTATATAATTATATTTGTACAGCTGGTATAACCTGAGCATCTCCTGTATATAATTATATATGTACAGCTGGTATAACCTGGGCATCTCCTGTATATAATTATATATGTACAGCTGGTATAACCTGGGCATCTCCTGTATATAATTATATATGAACAGCTGGTATAACCTGGGCATCTCCTGTATATAATTATATATGTACAGCTGGTATAACCTGGGCATCTCCTGTATATAATTATATTTGTACAGCTGGTATAACCTGAGCATCTCCTGTATATAATTATATATGTACAGCTGGTATAACCTGGGCATCTCCTGTATATAATTATATATGTACAGCTGGTATAACCTGGGCATCTCCTGTATATAATTATATTTGTACAGCTGGTATAACCTGGGCATCTCCTGTATATAATTATATATGAACAGCTGGTATAACCTGGGCATCTCCTGTATATAATTATATATGTACAGCTGGTATAACCTGGGCATCTCCTGTATATAATTATATTTGTACAGCTGGTATAACCTGAGCATCTCCTGTATATAATTATATATGTACAGCTGGTATAACCTGGGCATCTCCTGTATACTATTATATATGTACAGCTGGTATAACCTGAGCATCTCCTGTATATAATTATATATGTACAGCTGGTATAACCTGGGCATCTCCTGTATACTATTATATATGTACAGCTGGTATAACCTGGGCATCTCCTGTATATAATTATATATGAACAGCTGGTATAACCTGGACATCTCCTGTATATAATTATATATGTACAGCTGGTATAACCTGGGCATGTTATACCAGCTGTACATATATAATTATATACAGGAGATGCTCAGGTTATACCAGCTGTACAAATATAATTATATACAGGAGATGCCCAGGTTATACCAGCTGTACATATATAATTATATACAGGAGATGCCCAGGGCATCTCCTGTATATAATTATATTTGTACAGCTGGTATAACCTGGGCATCCTCGGTGTATAATTATATATGTACAGCTGGTATAACCTGGGCATATCCTGTATATAATTATATATGAACAGCTGGTATAACCTGGGCATCTCCTGTTCTCCTGTATATAATTATATATGTACAGCTGGTATAACCTGGGCATCTCCTGTATATAATTATATTTGTACAGCTGGTATAACCTGAGCATCTTCTGTATATAATTATATATGTACAGCTGGTATAACCTGGGCATCTCCTGTATACTATTATATATGTACAGCTGGTATAACCTGAGCATCTCCTGTTTATAATTATATATGTACAGCTGGTATAACTTGAGCATCTCCTGTATATAATTATATATGTACAGTTGGTATAACCTGGGTATCCTTGATATATAATTATATATGTACAGCTGGTATAACCTGGGCATCTCCTGTATATAATTCTATATGTACAGCTGTTATAACCTGGGCATCTCCTGTATATAATTCTATATGTACAGCTGGTATAGCCTGGGCATCTCCTGTATATAATTATATATGTACAGCTGGTATAACCTGGGTATCCTTGATATATAATTATATATGTACAGCTGGTATAACCTGAGCATCACCTGTATATAATTATATATGTACAGCTGGTATAACTTGAGCATCTCCTGTATATAATTATATATGTACAGCTGGTATAGCCTGGGCATCCTCTATATATAATTATATATGTACAGCTGGTATAACCTGGGTATCTCCTGTATATAATTATATATGTACAGCTGGTATAACCTAGGTATTCTTGATATATAATTATATATGTACAGCTGGTATAACCTGAGCATCTCCTGTATATAATTATACATGTACAGCTGGTATAACCTGGGTATCTCCTGTATATAACTATATATGAACAGCTGGTATAACCTGGGCATCTCCTGTATATAATTATATATGTACAGCTGGTATAACCTGGGCATCTCCTGTATATAATTATATATGTACAGCTGGTATAACCTGGGCATCTCCTGTATATAATTATATATGTACAGCTGGTATAACCTGGGCATCTCCTGTATATAATTATATATGAACAGCTGGTATAACCTGGACATCTCCTGTATATAATTATATATGTACAGCTGGTATAACCTGGGCATCTCCTGTATATAATTATATATGAACAGCTGGTATAACCTGGGCATCTCCTGTATATAATTATATTTGTACAGCTGGTATAACCTGAGCATCTCCTGTATATAATTATATATGTACAGCTGTTATAACCTGGGCATATCCTGTATATAATTCTATATGTACAGCTGGTATAGCCTGGGCATCTCCTGTATATAATTATATATGTACAGCTGGTATAACCTGGGTATCCTTGTTATATAATTATATATGTACATCTGGTATAACCTGAGCATCACCTGTATATAATTATATATGTACAGCTGGTATAACTTGAGCATCTCCTGTATATAATTATATATGTACAGCTGGTATAGCCTGGGCATCCTCTATATATAATTATATATGTACAGCTGGTATAACCTGGGTATCTCCTGTATATAATTATATATGTACAGCTGGTATAACCTAGGTATTCTTGATATATAATTATATATGTACAGCTGGTATAACCTGAGCATCTCCTGTATATAATTATACATGTACAGCTGGTATAACCTGGGTATCTCCTGTATATAACTATATATGAACAGCTGGTATAACCTGGGCATCTCCTGTATATAATTATATATGTACAGCTGGTATAACCTGGGCATCTCCTGTATATAATTATATATGTACAGCTGGTATAACCTGGGCATCTCCTGTATATAATTATATATGTACAGCTGGTATAACCTGGGCATCTCCTGTATATAATTATATATGTACAGCTGGTATAACCTGGGCATCTCCTGTATATAATTATATATGTACAGCTGGTATAACCTGGGCATCTCCTGTATATAATTATATATGAACAGCTGGTATAACCTGGACATCTCCTGTATATAATTATATATGTACAGCTGGTATAACCTGGGCATCTCCTGTATATAATTATATATGAACAGCTGGTATAACCTGGGCATCTCCTGTATATAATTATATATGAACAGCTGGTATAACCTGGGCATCTCCTGTATATAATTATATATGTACAGCTGGTATAACCTGGGCATCTCCTGTATATAATTATATTTGTACAGCTGGTATAACCTGAGCATCTCCTGTATATAATTATATATGTACAGCTGGTATAACCTGGGCATCTCCTGTATATAATTATATATGTACAGCTGGTATAACCTGGGCATCTCCTGTATATAATTATATATGAACAGCTGGTATAACCTGGGCATCTCCTGTATATAATTATATATGTACAGCTGGTATAACCTGGGCATCTCCTGTATATAATTATATTTGTACAGCTGGTATAACCTGAGCATCTCCTGTATATAATTATATATGTACAGCTGGTATAACCTGGGCATCTCCTGTATATAATTATATATGTACAGCTGGTATAACCTGGGCATCTCCTGTATATAATTATATTTGTACAGCTGGTATAACCTGGGCATCTCCTGTATATAATTATATATGAACAGCTGGTATAACCTGGGCATCTCCTGTATATAATTATATATGTACAGCTGGTATAACCTGGGCATCTCCTGTATATAATTATATTTGTACAGCTGGTATAACCTGAGCATCTCCTGTATATAATTATATATGTACAGCTGGTATAACCTGGGCATCTCCTGTATACTATTATATATGTACAGCTGGTATAACCTGAGCATCTCCTGTATATAATTATATATGTACAGCTGGTATAACCTGGGCATCTCCTGTATACTATTATATATGTACAGCTGGTATAACCTGGGCATCTCCTGTATATAATTATATTTGTACAGCTGGTATAACCTGAGCATCTCCTGTATATAATTATATATGTACAGCTGGTATAACCTGGGCATCTCCTGTATATAATTATATATGTACAGCTGGTATAAACTGGGCATCTCCTGTATATAATTATATATGAACAGCTGGTATAACCTGGGCATCTCCTGTATATAATTATATATGTACAGCTGGTATAACCTGGGCATCTCCTGTATATAATTATATTTGTACAGCTGGTATAACTGGGCATCCTCGGTGTAAAATTATATATGTACAGCTGGTATAACCTGGGGATCTCCTGTATATAATTATATATGAACAGCTGGTATAACCTGGGCATCTCCTGTTCTCCTGTATATAATTATATATGTACAGCTGGTATAACCTGGGCATCTCCTGTATATAATTATATTTGTACAGCTGGTATAACCTGAGTATCTCCTGTATATAATTATATATGTACAGCTGGTATAACCTGGGCATCTCCTGTATACTATTATATATGTACAGCTGGTATAACCTGAGCATCTCCTGTTTATAATTATATATGTACAGCTGGTATAACCTGGGCATCTCCTGTATATAATTATATTTGTACTGCTGGTATAACCTGAGCATCTCCAGTATATAATTATATATGTACAGCTGTTATAACCTGGGCATCTCCTGTATATAATTCTATATGTACAGCTGGTATAACCTGGGCATCTCCTGTATATAATTATATATGTACAGCTGGTATAACCTGGGTATCCTTGATATATAATTATATATGTACAGCTGGTATAACCTGAGCATCTCCTGTAAATAATTATATATGTACAGCTGGTATAACTTGAGCATCTCCTGTATATAATTATATATGTACAGCTGGTATAACCTGGGCATCCTCTATATATAATTATATATGTACAGCTGGTATAACCTGGGTATCTCCTGTATATAATTATATATGTACAGCTGGTATAACCTGGGTATCCTTGATATATAATTATATATGTACAGCTGGTATAACATGAGCATCTCCTGTATATAATTATATATGTACAGCTGGTATAACTTGAGCATCTCCTGTATATAATTATATATGTACAGCTGGTATAACCTGGGTATCCTTGATATATAATTATATATGTACAGCTGGTATAACCTGGGCATCTCCTGTATATAATTATATATGTACAGCTGTTATAATCTGGGCATCTCCTGTATATAATTCTATATGTACAGCTGGTATAACCTGGGCATCTCCTGTATATAATTAAATATGTACAGCTGGTATAACCTGGGTATCCTTGATATATAATTATATATGTACAGCTGGTATAAACTGAGCATCTCCTGTATATAATTATATTTGTACAGCTGGTATAACCTGAGCATCTCCTGTATATAATTATATATGTACAGCTGGTATAACCTGGGCATCTCCTGTATATAATTATATATGTACAGCTGGTATAACCTGGGCATCTCCTGTATATAATTATATATGTACAGCTGGTATAACCTGGGCATCTCCTGTATATAATTATATATGTACAGCTGGTATAACCTGGCATCTCCTGTATATAATTATATATGTACAGCTGGTATAACCTGGGCGTCTCCTGTATATAATTATATATGAACAGCTGGTATAACCTGGGCATCTCCTGTATATAATTATATATGTACAGCTGGTATAACCTGGGCATCTCCTGTATATAATTATATTTGTACAGCTGGTATAACCTGAGAATCTCCTGTATATAATTATATATGTACAGCTGGTATAACCTGGGCATCTCCTGTATATAATTATATATGTACAGCTGGTATAACCTGGGCATCTCCTGTATATAATTATATTTGTACAGCTGGTATAACCTGGGCATCTCCTGTATATAATTATATATGAACAGCTGGTATAACCTGGGCATCTCCTGTATATAATTATATATGTACAGCTGGTATAACCTGGGCATCTCCTGCATATAATTATATTTGTACAGCTGGTATAACCTGAGCATCTCCTGTATATAATTATATATGTACAGCTGGTATAACCTGGGCATCTCCTGTATACTATTATATATGTACAGCTGGTATAACCTGAGCATCTCCTGTATATAATTATATATGTACAGCTGGTATAACCTGGGCATCCTCGGTGTATAATTATATATGTACAGCTGGTATAACATGGGGATCTCCTGTATATAATTATATATGAACAGCTGGTATAACCTGGGCATCTCCTGTATATAATTATATTTGTACAGCTGGTATAACCTGAGCATCTCCTGTATATAATTATATATGTACAGCTGGTATAACCTGGGCATCTCCTGTATATAATTATATATGTACAGCTGGTATAACCTGGGCATCTCCTGTATATAATTATATTTGTACAGCTGGTATAACCTGAGCATCTCCTGTATATAATTATATATGTACAGCTGGTATAACCTGGGCATCTCCTGTATATAATTATATATGTACAGCTGGTATAACCTGGGCATCTCCTGTATTTAATTATATATGAACAGCTGGTATAACCTGGGCATCTCCTGTATATAATTATATATGTACAGCTGGTATAACCTGGGCATCTCCTGTATATAATTATATTTGTACAGCTGGTATAACCTGAGCATCTCCTGTATATAATTATATATGTACAGCTGGTATAACCTGGGCATCTCCTGTATATAAATATATATGTACAGCTGGTATAACCTGGGCATCTCCTGTATATAATTATATATGAACAGCTGGTATAACCTGAGCATCTCCTGTATATAATTATATATGTACAGCTGGTATAACCTGGGCATCTCCTGTATATAATTATATTTGTACAGCTGGTATAACCTGAGCATCTCCTGTATATAATTATATATGTACAGCTGGTATAACCTGGGCTTCTCCTGTATATAATTATATATGTACAGCTGGTATAACCTGGGCATCTCCTGTATATAATTATATATGTACAGCTGGTATAACCTGGGCATCTCCTGTATATAATTATATATGAACAGCTGGTATAACCTGGGCATCTCCTGTATATAATTATATATGTACAGCTGGTATAACCTGGGCATCTCCTGTATATAATTATATTTGTACAGCTGGTATAACCTGAGCATCTCCTGTATATAATTATATATGTACAGGTGGTATAACCTGGGCATCTCCTGTATACTATTATATATGTACAGCTGGTATAACCTGAGCATCTCCTGTATATAATTATATATGTACAGCTGGTATAACTGGGCATCCTCGGTGTATAATTATATATGTACAGCTGGTATAACCTGGGGATCTCCTGTATATAATTATATATGAACAGCTGGTATAACCTGGGCATCTCCTGTTCTCCTGTATATAATTATATATGTACAGCTGGTATAACCTGGGCATCTCCTGTATATAATTATATTTGTACAGCTGGTATAACCTGAGTATCTCCTGTATATAATTATATATGTACAGCTGGTATAACCTGGGCATCTCCTGTATACTATTATATATGTACAGCTGGTATAACCTGAGCATCTCCTGTTTATAATTATATATGTACAGCTGGTATAACCTGGGCATCTCCTGTATATAATTATATATGTACAGCTGGTATAACCTGGGCATCTCCTGTATATAATTATATTTGTACTGCTGGTATAACCTGAGCATCTCCAGTATATAATTATATATGTACAGCTGTTATAACCTGGGCATCTCCTGTATATAATTCTATATGTACAGCTGGTATAACCTGGGCATCTCCTGTATATAATTATATATGTACAGCTGGTATAACCTGGGTATCCTTGATATATAATTATATATGTACAGCTGGTATAACCTGGGCATCTCCTGTATATAATTATATATGTACAGCTGGTATAACTTGAGCATCTCCTGTATATAATTATATATGTACAGCTGGTATAACCTGGGCATCCTCTATATATAATTATATATGTACAGCTGGTATAACCTGGGTATCTCCTGTATATAATTATATATGTACAGCTGGTATAACCTGGGTATCCTTGATATATAATTATATATGTACAGCTGGTATAACATGAGCATCTCCTGTATATAATTATATATGTACAGCTGGTATAACTTGAGCATCTCCTGTATATAATTATATATGTACAGCTGGTATAACTGGGTATCCTTGATATATAATTATATATGTACAGCTGGTATAACCTGGATATCCTTGATATATAATTATATATGTACAGCTGGTATAACCTGAGCATCTCCTGTATATAATTATATATGTACAGCTGGTATAACCTGGGCATCTCCTGTATATTATTATATATGTACAGCTGGTATAACCTGGGCATCTCCTGTATATAATTATATATGAACAGCTGGTATAACCTGGGCATCTCCTGTATATAATTATATATGTACAGCTGGTATAACCTGGGCATCTCCTGTATATAATTATATTTGTACAGCTGGTATAACCTGAGCATCTCCTGTATATAATTATATATGTACAGCTGGTATAACCTGGGCATCTCCTGTATATAATTATATATGTACAGCTGGTATAACCTGGGCATCTCCTGTATATAATTATATATGTACAGCTGTTATAACCTGGGCATCTCCTGTATATAATTCTATATGTACAGCTGGTATAACCTGAGCATCTCCTGTATATAATTAAATATGTACAGCTGGTATAACCTGGGTATCCTTGATATATAATTATATATGTACAGCTGGTATAAACTGAGCATCTCCTGTATATAATTATATTTGTACAGCTGGTATAACCTGAGCATCTCCTGTATATAATTATATATGTACAGCTGGTATAACCTGGGCATCTCCTGTATATAATTATATATGTACAGCTGGTATAACCTGGGCATCTCCTGTATTTAATTATATAAGAACAGCTGGTATAACCTGGGCATCTCCTGTATATAATTATATATGTACAGCTGGTATAACCTGGGCATCTCCTGTATATAATTATATTTGTACAGCTGGTATAACCTGAGCATCTCCTGTATATAATTATATATGTACAGATGGTATAACCTGGGCATCTCCTGTATACTATTATATATGTACAGCTGGTATAACCTGAGCATCTCCTGTTTATAATTATATATGTACAGCTGGTATAACCTGGGCATCTCCTGTATATAATTATATATGAACAGCTGGTATAACCTGGGCATCTCCTGTTCTCCTGTATATAATTATATATGCACAGCTGGTATAACATGAGCATCTCCAGTATATAATTATATATGTACAGCTGTAATAACCTGGGCATCTCCTGTATATAATTCTATATGTACAACTGGTATAACCTGGGCATCTCCTGTATATAATTATATATGTACAGCTGGTATAACCTGGGTATCCTTGATATACAATTATATATATACAGCTGGTATAACCTGAGCATCTCCTGTATATAATTATATATGTACAGCTGGTATAACTTGAGCATCTCCTGTATATAATTATATATGTACAGCTGGTATAACCTTGGCATCCTCTATATATAATTATATATGTACAGCTGGTATAACCTGGGTATCTCCTGTATATAATTATATATGTACAGCTGGTATAACCTGGGTATCCTTGATATATAATTATATATGTACAGCTGGTATAACATGAGCATCTCCTGTGTATAATTATATATGTACAGCTGGTTTAACTTGAGCATCTCCTGTATATAATTATTTTTGTACAGCTGGTATAACCTGGGTATCCTTGATATATAATTATATATGTACAGCTGGTATAACCTGGGTATCTCCTGTATATAATTATATATGTACAGCTGGTATAACCTGGGTATTCTTGATATATAATTATATATGTACAGATGATATAACCTGAGTATCTCCTGTATATAATTATATATGTACAACTGGTATAACCTGGGCATCTCCTGTATATAATTATATATGTACAGCTGGTATAACCTGGGCATCTCCTGTATATAATTATATGTGTACAGCTGGTATAACCTGGGCATCTCCTGTATATAATTATATATGAACAGCTGGTATAAAGTGGGCATCTCCTGTATATAATTATATATGTACAGCTGGTATAACCTGGGCATCTCCTGTATATAATTATATTTGTACAGCTTTTATAACCTGATCATTTCCTGTATATAATTATATATGTACAGCTGGTATAACCTGGGCATCTCCTGTATACTATTATATATGTACAGCTGGTATAACCTGAGCATCTCCTGTATATAATTATATATGTACAGCTGGTATAACCTGGGCATCCTCGGTGTATAATTATATATGAACAGCTGGTATAACCTGGGCATCTCCTGTTCTCCTGTATATAATTATATATGTACAGCTGGTATAACCTGGGCATCTCCTGTATATAATTATATTTGTATAGCTGGTATAACCTGAGCATCTCCTGTATATAATTATATATGTACAGCTGGTATAACCTGGGCATCTCCTGTATACTATTATATATGTACAGCTGGTATAACCTGAGCATCTCCTGTTTATAATTATATATGTACAGCTGGTATAACTTGAGCATCTCCTGTATATTATTATATATGTACAGCTGGTATAACCTGGGTATCCTTGATATATAATTATATATGTACAGCTGGTATAACCTGGGCATCTCCTGTATATAATTATATATGTACAGCTGTTATAACCTGGGCATCTCCTGTATATAATTCTATATGTACAGCTGGTATAGCCTGGGCATCTCCTGTATATAATTATATATGTACAGCTGGTATAACCTGGGTATCCTTGATATATAATTATATATGTACAGCTGGTATAACCTGAGCATCTCCTGTATATAATTATATATGTACAGCTGGTATAACTTGAGCATCTCCTGTATATAATTATATATGTACAGCTGGTATAGTCTGGGTATCCTCTATATATAATTATATATGTACAGCTGGTATAACCTGGGTATCTCCTGTATATAATTATATATGTACAGCTGGTATAACCTAGGTATTCTTGATATATAATTATATATGTACAGCTGGTAAAATCTGAGCATCTCCTGTATATAATTATACATGTACAGCTGGTATAACCTGGGTATCTCCTGTATATAACTATATATGAACAGCTGGTATAACCTGGGCATCTCCTGTATATAATTATATATGTACAGCTGGTATAACCTGGGCATCTCCTGTATATAATTATATATGTACAGCTGGTATAACCTGGGCATCTCCTGTATATAATTATATATGTACTGCTGGCATAGCCTGGGCATCTCCTGTATATAATTATATATGTACAGCTGGTATAACCTGGGTATCCTTGATATATAATTATATATGTACAGCTGGTATAACCTGAGCATCTCCTGTATATAATTATATATGTACAGCTGGTATATCCTGGGCATCCTCTATATATAATTATATATGTACAGCTGGTATAACCTGGGTATATCCTGTATATAATTATATATGTACAGCTAGTATAACCTAGGTATTCTTGATATATAATTATATATGTACAACTGGTATAACGTGAGCATCTCCTGTATATAATTATATATGTACAGCTGGTATAACCTGGGCATCTCCTGTATATAATTATATATGTACAGCTGGTATAACCTGGGCATCTCCTGTATATAATTATATATGAACAGCTGGTATAACCTGGGCATCTCCTGTATATAATTATATATGTACAGCTGGTATAACCTGGGCATCTCCTGTATATAATTATATTTGTACAGCTGGTATAACCTGAGCATCTCCTGTATATAATTATATATGTACAGGTGGTATAACCTGGGCATCTCCTGTATACTATTATATATGTACAGCTGGTATAACCTGAGCATCTCCTGTATATAATTATATATGTACAGCTGGTATAACTGGGCATCCTCGGTGTATAATTATATATGTACAGCTGGTATAACCTGGGGATCTCCTGTATATAATTATATATGAACAGCTGGTATAACCTGGGCATCTCCTGTTCTCCTGTATATAATTATATATGTACAGCTGGTATAACCTGGGCATCTCCTGTATATAATTATATTTGTACAGCTGGTATAACCTGAGTATCTCCTGTATATAATTATATATGTACAGCTGGTATAACCTGGGCATCTCCTGTATACTATTATATATGTACAGCTGGTATAACCTGAGCATCTCCTGTTTATAATTATATATGTACAGCTGGTATAACCTGGGCATCTCCTGTATATAATTATATATGAACAGCTGGTATAACCTGGGCATCTCCTGTATATAATTATATATGTACAGCTGGTATAACCTGGGCATCTCCTGTATATAATTATATTTGTACAGCTGGTATAACCTGGGCATCTCCTGTATATAATTATATATGTACAGCTGGTATAACCTGGGCATCTCCTGTATATAATTATATATGTACAGCTGGTATAACCTGGGTATCCTTGATATATAATTATATATGTACAGCTGGTATAACCTGAGCATCTATAGTATATAATTATATATGTACAGCTGGTATAAATTGAGCATCTCCTGTATATAATTATATATGTACAGCTGGTATAACCTGGGCATCCTCTATATATAATTATATATGTACAGCTGGTATAACCTGGGTATCTCCTGTATATAATTATATATGTACAGCTGGTATAACCTGGGTATCCTTGATATATAATTATATATGTACAGCTGGTATAACCTGGATATCCTTGATATATAATTATATATGTACAGCTGGTATAACCTGAGCATCTCCTGTATATAATTATATATGTACAGCTGGTATAACCTGGGCATCTCCTGTATATTATTATATATGTACAGCTGGTATAACCTGGGCATCTCCTGTATATAATTATATATGAACAGCTGGTATAACCTGGGCATCTCCTGTATATAATTATATATGTACAGCTGGTATAACCTGGGCATCTCCTGTATATAATTATATTTGTACAGCTGGTATAACCTGAGCATCTCCTGTATATAATTATATATGTACAGCTGGTATAACCTGGGCATCTCCTGTATATAATTATATATGTACAGCTGGTATAACCTGGGCATCTCCTGTATATAATTATATATGTACAGCTGTTATAACCTGGGCATCTCCTGTATATAATTCTATATGTACAGCTGGTATAACCTGAGCATCTCCTGTATATAATTAAATATGTACAGCTGGTATAACCTGGGTATCCTTGATATATAATTATATATGTACAGCTGGTATAAACTGAGCATCTCCTGTATATAATTATATTTGTACAGCTGGTATAACCTGAGCATCTCCTGTATATAATTATATATGTACAGCTGGTATAACCTGGGCATCTCCTGTATATAATTATATATGTACAGCTGGTATAACCTGGGCATCTCCTGTATTTAATTATATAAGAACAGCTGGTATAACCTGGGCATCTCCTGTATATAATTATATATGTACAGCTGGTATAACCTGGGCATCTCCTGTATATAATTATATTTGTACAGCTGGTATAACCTGAGCATCTCCTGTATATAATTATATATGTACAGATGGTATAACCTGGGCATCTCCTGTATACTATTATATATGTACAGCTGGTATAACCTGAGCATCTCCTGTTTATAATTATATATGTACAGCTGGTATAACCTGGGCATCTCCTGTATATAATTATATATGAACAGCTGGTATAACCTGGGCATCTCCTGTTCTCCTGTATATAATGATATATGCACAGCTGGTATAACCTGAGCATCTCCAGTATATAATTATATATGTACAGCTGTTATAACCTGGGCATCTCCTATATGTAATTCTATATGTACAACTGGTATAACCTGGGCATCTCCTGTATATAATTATATATGTACAGCTGGTATAACCTGGGTATCCTTGATATACAATTATATATATACAGCTGGTATAACCTGAGCATCTCCTGTATATAATTATATATGTACAGCTGGTATAACTTGAGCATCTCCTGTATATAATTATATATGTACAGCTGGTATAACCTTGGCATCCTCTATATATAATTATATATGTACAGCTGGTATAACCTGGGTATCTCCTGTATATAATTATATATGTACAGCTGGTATAACCTGGGTATCCTTGATATATAATTATATATGTACAGCTGGTATAACATGAGCATCTCCTGTGTATAATTATATATGTACAGCTGGTTTAACTTGAGCATCTCCTGTATATAATTATTTATGTACAGCTGGTATAACCTGGGTATCCTTGATATATAATTATATATGTACAGCTGGTATAACCTGGGTATCTCCTGTATATAATTATATATGTACAGCTGGTATAACCTGGGTATTCTTGATATATAATTATATATGTACAGATGATATAACCTGAGTATCTCCTGTATATAATTATATATGTACAACTGGTATAACCTGGGCATCTCCTGTATATAATTATATATGTACAGCTGGTATAACCTGGGCATCTCCTGTATATAATTATATGTGTACAGCTGGTATAACCTGGGCATCTCCTGTATATAATTATATATGAACAGCTGGTATAAAGTGGGCATCTCCTGTATATAATTATATATGTACAGCTGGTATAACCTGGGCATCTCCTGTATATAATTATATTTGTACAGCTTTTATAACCTGATCATCTCCTGTATATAATTATATATGTACAGCTGGTATAACCTGGGCATCTCCTGTATACTATTATATATGTACAGCTGGTATAACCTGAGCATCTCCTGTATATAATTATATATGTACAGCTGGTATAACCTGGGCATCCTCGGTGTATAATTATATATGAACAGCTGGTATAACCTGGGCATCTCCTGTTCTCCTGTATATAATTATATATGTACAGCTGGTATAACCTGGGCATCTCCTGTATATAATTATATTTGTATAGCTGGTATAACCTGAGCATCTCCTGTATATAATTATATATGTACAGCTGGTATAACCTGGGCATCTCCTGTATACTATTATATATGTACAGCTGGTATAACCTGAGCATCTCCTGTTTATAATTATATATGTACAGCTGGTATAACTTGAGCATCTCCTGTATATAATTATATATGTACAGCTGGTATAACCTGGGTATCCTTGATATATAATTATATATGTACAGCTGGTATAACCTGGGCATCTCCTGTATATAATTATATATGTACAGCTGTTATAACCTGGGCATCTCCTGTATATAATTCTATATGTACAGCTGGTATAGCCTGGGCATCTCCTGTATATAATTATATATGTACAGCTGGTATAACCTGGGTATCCTTGATATATAATTATATATGTACAGCTGGTATAACCTGAGCATCTCCTGTATATAATTATATATGTACAGCTGGTATAACTTGAGCATCTCCTGTATATAATTATATATGTACAGCTGGTATAGTCTGGGTATCCTCTATATATAATTATATATGTACAGCTGGTTTAACCTGGGTATCTCCTGTATATAATTATATATGTACAGCTGGTATAACCTAGGTATTCTTGATATATAATTATATATGTACAGCTGGTAAAATCTGAGCATCTCCTGTATATAATTATACATGTACAGCTGGTATAACCTGGGTATCTCCTGTATATAACTATATATGAACAGCTGGTATAACCTGGGCATCTCCTGTATATAATTATATATGTACAGCTGGTATAACCTGGGCATCTCCTGTATATAATTATATATGTACAGCTGGTATAACCTGGGCATCTCCTGTATATAATTATATATGTACTGCTGGCATAGCCTGGGCATCTCCTGTATATAATTATATATGTACAGCTGGTATAACCTGGGTATCCTTGATATATAATTATATATGTACAGCTGGTATAACCTGAGCATCTCCTGTATATAATTATATATGTACAGCTGGTATAGCCTGGGCATCCTCTATATATAATTATATATGTACAGCTGGTATAACCTGGGTATATCCTGTATATAATTATATATGTACAGCTGGTATAACCTAGGTATTCTTGATATATAATTATATATGTACAACTGGTATAACGTGAGCATCTCCTGTATATAATTATACATGTACAGCTGGTATAACCTGGGTATCTCATGTATATAACTATATATGAACAGCTGGTGTAACCTGGGCATCTCCTGTATATAATTATATATGTACAGCTGGTATAACCTGGGCATCTCCTGTATATAATTATATATGTACAGCTGGTATAACCTGGGCATCTCCTGTATATAATTATATATGTACAGCTGGTATAACCTGGGCATCTCCTGTATACAATTATATATGTACAGCTGGTATAACCTGTGCATCTCCTGTATATAATTATATATGTACAGCTGGTATAACCTGGGCATCTCCTGTATATAATTATATATGTACAGCTGTTATAACCTGGGCATCTCCTGTATATAATTCTATATGTACAGCTGGTATAGCCTGGGCATCTCCTGTATATAATTATATATGTACAGCTGGTATAACCTGGTATCCTTGATATATAATTATATATGTACAGCTGGTATAACCTGAGCATCTCCTGTATATAATTATATATGTACAGCTGGTATAACTTGAGCATCTCCTGTATATAATTATATATGTACAGCTGGTATAGTCTGGGCATCCTCTATATATAATTATATATGTTCAGCTGGTATAACCTGGGTATCTCCTGTATATAATTATATATGTACAGCTGGTATAACCTAGGTATTCTTGATATATAATTATATATGTACAGCTGGTATAACCTGGGCATCTCCTGTATATAATTATATATGTACAGCTGGTATAACCTGTGCATCTCCTGTATATAATTATATATGTACAGATGGTATAACCTGGGCATCTCCTGTAAATAATTATATATGAACAGCTGGTATAACCTGGACATCTCCTGTATATAATTATTTATGTACAGCTGGTATAACCTGGGCATCTCCTGTATATAATTATATATGAACAGCTGGTATAACCTGGGCATCTCCTGTATATAATTATATATGAACAGCTGGTATAACCTGGGCATCTCCTGTATATAATTATATATGTACAGCTGGTATAACCTGGGCATCTCCTGTATATAATTATATTTGTACAGCTGGTATAACCTGAGCATCTCCTGTATATAATTATATATGTACAGCTGGTATAACCTGGGAATCTCCTGTATATAATTATATATGTACAGCTGGTATAACCTGGGTATCTCCTGTATATAATTATATATGTACAGCTGGTGTAACCTGGACATCTCCTGTATATAATTATATATGTACAGCTGGTATAACCTGGGCATCTCCTGTATATAATTATATATGAACAGCTGGTATAACCTGGGCATCTCCTGTATATAATTATATATGAAGAGCTGGTATAACCTGGGCATCTCCTGTATATAATTATATATGAACAGCTGGTATAACCTGGGCATCTCCTGTATATAATTATATATGTACAGCGGGTATAACCTGGGTATATTCTGTATATAATTATATTTGTACTGCTGGTATAACCTGAGCATCTCCTGTATATAATTATATATGTACAGCTGGTATAACCTGGGCATCTCCTGTATATAATTATATTTGTACTGCTGGTATAACCTGAGCATCTCCTGTATATAATTATATATGTACAGCTGGTATAACCTGGGCATCTCCTGTATACTATTATATATGTACAGCTGGTATAACCTGGGCATCCTCTATATATAATTATATATGTACAGCTGGTATAACCTGGGTATCTCCTGTATATAATTATATATGTACAGCTGGTATAACCTGGGTATTCTTGATATATAATTATATATGTACTGCTGGTATAACCTGGACATCTCCTGTATATAATTATATATGTACAGCTGGTATAACCTGGGCATCTCCTGTATATAATTATATATGCACAGCTGGTATAACCTGGGTATCTCCTGTATATAATTATATATGCACAGCTGGTATAACCTGGACATCTCCTGTATATAATTATATATGTACAGCTGGTATAACCTGGACATCTCCTGTATATAATTATATATGTACAGCTGGAATAACCTGGACATCTCCTGTATATAATTATATATGTACAATGGTATAACCTGGGAATCTCCTGTATATAATTATATATGTACAGCTGTTATAACCTGAGCATCTCCTGTATATAATTATATATGTACAGCTGGTATAACCTGGGCATCTCCTGTATATTATTATATATGTACAGCTGGTATAACCTGAGCATCTCCTGTATATAATTATATGTGTACAGCTGGTATAACCTGGGCATCTCCTGTATATAATTATATATGTACAGCTGGTATAACCTGGGCATCTCCTGTATATAATTATATTTGTACAGCTGGTATAACCTGAGCATCTCCTGTATATAATTATATATGTACAGCTGGTATAACCTGGGCATCTCCTGTATATAATTATATATGTACAGCTGGTATAACCTGGGCATCTCCTGTATATAATTATATATGTACAGCTGGTATAACCTGGACATCGCCTATATATAATTATATATGTACAGCTGGTATAACCTGGGCATCTCCTGTATATAATTATATATGAACAACTGGTATAACCTGGACATCTCCTGTATATAATTATATATGTACAGCTGGTATAACCTGGGCATCTCCTGTATATAATTATATATGAACAGCTGGTATAACCTGGGCATCTCCTGTATATAATTATATATGAACAGCTGGTATAACGTGGACATCTCCTGTATATAATTATATATGTACAGCTGGTATAACCTGGGTATCTCCTGTATATAATTATATATGCACAGCTGGTATAACCTGGACATCTCCTGTATATAATTATATATGTACAGCTGGTATAACCTGGACATCTCCTGTATATAATTATATATGTACAGCTGGTATAACCTGAGCATCTCCTGTATATAATTATATATGCACAGCTGGTATAACCTGGGCATCTCCTGTATATAATTATATATGTACAGCTGGTATAACCTGGGCATCTCCTGTATATAATTATATATCTACAGCTGGTATAACCTGGGCATCTCCTGTATATAATTATATATGTACAGCTGGTATAACCTGGGTATCTCCTGTATATAATTATATATGCACAGCTGGTATAACCTGGACATCTCCTGTATATAATTATATATGTACAGCTGGTATAACCTGGGCATCTCCTGTATATAATTATATATGTACAGCTGGTATAACCTGGGCATCTCCTGTATATAATTATATATGTACAGCTGGTATAACCTGGGCATCTCCTGTATATAATTATATATGTACAGCTGGTATAACCTGGGTATCTCCTGTATATAATTATATATGCACAGCTGGTATAACCTGGGCATCTCCTGTATATAATTATATATGTACAATGGTATAACCTGGGAATCTCCTGTATATAATTATATATGTACAATGGTATAACCTGGGCACTTCCTGTATATAATTATATATGTACAGCTGGTATAACCTGGGCATTTCCTGTATATAATTATATATGTACAATGGTATAACATGGGCATCTCCTGTATATAATTATATATGTACAGCTGGTATAACCTGGGCATCTCCTGTATATAATTATATATGTACAGCTGGTATAACCTGGGCATCTCCTGTATATAATTATATATGTACTGCTGGCATAGCCTGGGCATCTCCTGTATATAATTATATATGTACAGCTGGTATAACCTGGGTATCCTTGATATATAATTATATATGTACAGCTGGTATAACCTGAGCATCTCCTGTATATAATTATATATGTACAGCTGGTATAGCCTGGGCATCCTCTATATATAATTATATATGTACAGCTGGTATAACCTGGGTATATCCTGTATATAATTATATATGTACAGCTGGTATAACCTAGGTATTCTTGATATATAATTATATATGTACAACTGGTATAACGTGAGCATCTCCTGTATATAATTATACATGTACAGCTGGTATAACCTGGGTATCTCATGTATATAACTATATATGAACAGCTGGTGTAACCTGGGCATCTCCTGTATATAATTATATATGTACAGCTGGTATAACCTGGGCATCTCCTGTATATTATTATATATGTACAGCTGGTATAACCTGGGCATCTCCTGTATATAATTATATATGTACAGCTGGTATAACCTGGGCATCTCCTGTATACAATTATATATGTACAGCTGGTATAACCTGTGCATCTCCTGTATATAATTATATATGTACAGCTGGTATAACCTGGGCATCACCTGTATATAATTATATATGTACAGCTGTTATAACCTGGGCATCTCCTGTATATAATTCTATATGTACAGCTGGTATAGCCTGGGCATCTCCTGTATATAATTATATATGTACAGCTGGTATAACCTGGTATCCTTGATATATAATTATATATGTACAGCTGGTATAACCTGAGCATCTCCTGTATATAATTATATATGTACAGCTGGTATAACTTGAGCATCTCCTGTATATAATTATATATGTACAGCTGGTATAGTCTGGGCATCCTCTATATATAATTATATATGTTCAGCTGGTATAACCTGGGTATCTCCTGTATATAATTATATATGTACAGCTGGTATAACCTAGGTATTCTTGATATATAATTATATATGTACAGCTGGTATAACCTGGGCATCTCCTGTATATAATTATATATGTACAGCTGGTATAACCTGTGCATCTCCTGTATATAATTATATATGTACAGCTGGTATAACCTGGGCATCTCCTGTAAATAATTATATATGAACAGCTGGTATAACCTGGACATCTCCTGTATATAATTATATATGTACAGCTGGTATAACCTGGGCATCTCCTGTATATAATTATATATGAACAGCTGGTATAACCTGGGCATCTCCTGTATATAATTATATATGAACAGCTGGTATAACCTGGGCATCTCCTGTATATAATTATATATGTACAGCTGGTATAACCTGGGCATCTCCTGTATATAATTATATTTGTACAGCTGGTATAACCTGAGCATCTCCTGTATATAATTATATATGTACAGCTGGTATAACCTGGGAATCTCCTGTATATAATTATATATGTACAGCTGGTATAACCTGGGTATCTCCTGTATATAATTATATATGTACAGCTGGTGTAACCTGGACATCTCCTGTATATAATTATATATGTACAGCTGGTATAACCTGGGCATCTCCTGTATATAATTATATATGAACAGCTGGTATAACCTGGGCATCTCCTGTATATAATTATATATGAAGAGCTGGTATAACCTGGGCATCTCCTGTATATAATTATATATGAACAGCTGGTATAACCTGGGCATCTCCTGTATATAATTATATATGTACAGCGGGTATAACCTGGGTATATTCTGTATATAATTATATTTGTACTGCTGGTATAACCTGAGCATCTCCTGTATATAATTATATATGTACAGCTGGTATAACCTGGGCATCTCCTGTATATAATTATATTTGTACTGCTGGTATAACCTGAGCATCTCCTGTATATAATTATATATGTACAGCTGGTATAACCTGGGCATCTCCTGTATACTATTATATATGTACAGCTGGTATAACCTGGGCATCCTCTATATATAATTATATATGTACAGCTGGTATAACCTGGGTATCTCCTGTATATAATTATATATGTACAGCTGGTATAACCTGGGTATTCTTGATATATAATTATATATGTACAGCTGGTATAACCTGGGCATCTCCTGTATATAATTATATATGTACAGCTGGTATAACCTGGGCATCTCCTGTATATAATTATATATGCACAGCTGGTATAACCTGGGTATCTCCTGTATATAATTATATATGTACAGCTGGTATAACCTGGACATCTCCTGTATATAATTATATATGTACAGCTGGTATAACCTGGACATCTCCTGTATATTATTATATATGTACAGCTGGAATAACCTGGACATCTCCTGTATATAATTATATATGTACAATGGTATAACCTGGGAATCTCCTGTATATAATTATATATGTACAGCTGTTATAACCTGAGCATCTCCTGTATATAATTATATATGTACAGCTGGTATAACCTGGGCATCTCCTGTATATTATTATATATGTACAGCTGGTATAACCTGAGCATCTCCTGTATATAATTATGTGTGTACAGCTGGTATAACCTGGGCATCTCCTGTATATAATTATATATGTACAGCTGGTATAACCTGGGCATCTCCTGTATATAATTATATTTGTACAGCTGGTATAACCTGAGCATCTCCTGTATATAATTATATATGTACAGCTGGTATAACCTGGGCATCTCCTGTATATTATTATATATGTACAGCTGGTATAACCTGAGCATCTCCTGTATATAATTATATGTGTACAGCTGGTATAACCTGGGCATCTCCTGTATATAATTATATATGTACAGCTGGTATAACCTGGGCATCTCCTGTATACTATTATATATGTACAGCTGGTATAACCTGGGCATCCTCTATATATAATTATATATGTACAGCTGGTATAACCTGGGTATCTCCTGTATATAATTATATATGTACAGCTGGTATAACCTGGGTATTCTTGATATATAATTATATATGTACAGCTGGTATAACCTGGGCATCTCCTGTATATAATTATATATGTACAGCTGGTATAACCTGGGCATCTCCTGTATATAATTATATATGCACAGCTGGTATAACCTGGGTATCTCCTGTATATAATTATATATGCACAGCTGGTATAACCTGGACATCTCCTGTATATAATTATATATGTACAGCTGGTATAACCTGGACATCTCCTGTATATAATTATATATGTACAGCTGGAATAACCTGGACATCTCCTGTATATAATTATATATGTACAATGGTATAACCTGGGAATCTCCTGTATATACTTATATATGTACAGCTGTTATAACCTGAGCATCTCCTGTATATAATTATATATGTACAGCTGGTATAACCTGGGCATCTCCTGTATATTATTATATATGTACAGCTGGTATAACCTGAGCATCTCCTGTATATAATTATATGTGTACAGCTGGTATAACCTGGGCATCTCCTGTATATAATTATATATGTACAGCTGGTATAACCTGGGCATCTCCTGTATATAATTATATTTGTACAGCTGGTATAACCTGAGCATCTCCTGTATATAATTATATATGTACAGCTGGTATAACCTGGGCATCTCCTGTATATAATTATATATGTACAGCTGGTATAACCTGGGCATCTCCTGTATATAATTATATATGTACAGCTGGTATAACCTGGACATCGCCTATATATAATTATATATGTACAGCTGGTATAACCTGGGCATCTCCTGTATATAATTATATATGAACAACTGGTATAACCTGGACATCTCCTGTATATAATTATATATGTACAGCTGGTATAACCTGGGCATCTCCTGTATATAATTATATATGAACAGCTGGTATAACCTGGGCATCTCCTGTATATAATTATATATGAACAGCTGGTATAACGTGGACATCTCCTGTATATAATTATATATGTACAGCTGGTATAACCTGGGTATCTCCTGTATATAATTATATATGCACAGCTGGTATAACCTGGACATCTCCTGTATATAATTATATATGTACAGCTGGTATAACCTGGACATCTCCTGTATATAATTATATATGTACAGCTGGTATAACCTGAGCATCTCCTGTATATAATTATATATGCACAGCTGGTATAACCTGGGCATCTCCTGTATATAATTATATATGTACAGCTGGTATAACCTGGGCATCTCCTGTATATAATTATATATGTACAGCTGGTATAACCTGGGCATCTCCTGTATATAATTATATATGTACAGCTGGTATAACCTGGGTATCTCCTGTATATAATTATATATGCACAGCTGGTATAACCTGGACATCTCCTGTATATAATTATATATGTACAGCTGGTATAACCTGGGCATCTCCTGTATATAATTATATATGTACAGCTGGTATAACCTGGGCATCTCCTGTATATAATTATATATGTACAGCTGGTATAACCTGGGCATCTCCTGTATATAATTATATATGTACAGCTGGTATAACCTGGGTATCTCCTGTATATAATTATATATGCACAGCTGGTATAACCTGGGCATCTCCTGTATATAATTATATATGTACAATGGTATAACCTGGGAATCTCCTGTATATAATTATATATGTACAATGGTATAACCTGGGCACTTCCTGTATATAATTATATGTGTACAGCTGGTATAACCTGGGCATTTCCTGTATATAATTATATATGTACAATGGTATAACCTGGGCATCTCCTGTATATAATTATATATGTACAGCTGGTATAACCTTGTCATCTCCTGTATATAATTATATATGTACAGCTGGTATAACCTGGGTATCTCCTGTATATAATTATATATGCACAGCTGGTATAACCTGGGCATCTGATGTATATAATTATATATGTACAATGGTATAACCTGGGCATCTCCTGTATATAATTATATATGTACAGCTGGTATAACCTGAGCATGTCCTGTATATAATTATATATGTTCAGCTGGTATAACCTGGGTATCTCCTGTATATAATTATATATGCACAGCTGGTATAACCTGAGCATCTCCTGTATATAATTATATACGTACAATGGTATAACCTGGGCATCTCCTGTATATAATTATATATGTACAGCTGGTATAACCTGGACATCTCCTGTATATAATTATATATGTACAGCTGGTATAACCTGGGCATCTCCTGTATATAATTATATATGTACAGCTGGTATAACCTGGGCATCTCCTTTATATAATTATATATGTACAGCTGGTATAACCTGGGCATCTCCTGTATATAATTATATATGTACAGCTGGTATAACCTGAGCATCTCCTGTATATAATTATATATGTACAGCTGGTATAACCTGGGCATCTCCTGTATATAATTATATATGTACAGCCGGTATAACCTGGACATCTCCTGTATATAATTTTATATGTACAGCTGGTATAACCTGGACATCTCCTGTATATAATTATATATGTACAATGGTATAACCTGGGCATCTCCTGTATATAATTATATATGTACAGCTGGTATAACCTGGGCATCTCCTGTATATAATTATATATGTACAGCTGGTATAACCTGAGCATCTCCTGTATATAATTATATATGTACAGCTGGTATAACCTGGGCATCTCCTGTATATAATTATATATGTACAGCTGGTATAACCTTGGTATCTCCTGTATATAATTATATATGTACAATGGTATAACCTGGGCACTTCCTGTATATAATTATATATGTATAGCTGGTATAACCTGAGCATCTCCTGTATATAATTATATATGTACAGCTGGTATAATCTGGGCATCTCCTGTATATAATTATATATGTACAGCTGGTATAACCTGAGCATCTCCTGTATATAATTATATATGTACAGCTGGTATAACCTGGGCATCTCCTGTATACAATTATATATGTACAGCTGGTATAACCTGGGCATCTCCTGTATATAATTATATATGTACAATGGTATAACCTGGGCATCTCCTGTATATAATTATATATGTACAGCTGGTATAACCTGGGCTTCTCCTGTATATAATTATATATGTACAGCTGGTATAACCTGGACATCTCCTGTATATAATTATATATGTTCAGCTGGTATAACCTGGGCATCTCCTGTATATAATTATATATGTACAGCTGGTATAACCTGGGTATCCTTGATATATAATTATATATGTACAGCTGGTATAACCTGGGCATCTCCTGTATATAATTATATATGTACAGCTGGTATAACTTGAGCATCTCCTGTATATAATTATATATGTACAGCTGGTATAACCTGGGCATCCTCTATATATAATTATATATGTACAGCTGGTATAACCTGGGTATCTCCTGTATATAATTATATATGTACAGCTGGTATAACCTGGGTATCCTTGATATATAATTATATATGTACAGCTGGTATAACCTGAGCATCTCCTGTATATAATTATATATGTACAGCTGGTATAACTTGAGCATCTCCTGTATATAATTATATATGTACAGCTGGTATAACCTGGGTATCCTTGATATATAATTATATATGTACAGCTGGTATAACCTGGGCATCTCCTGTATATAATTATATATGTACAGCTGTTATAACCTGAGCATCTCCTGTATATAATTATATATGTACAGCTGGTATAACCTGGGCATCTCCTGTATATAATTATATTTGTACTGCTGGTATAACCTGAGCATCTCCAGTATATAATTATATATGTACAGCTGTTATAACCTGGGCATCTCCTGTATATAATTCTATATGTACAGCTTGTATAACCTGGGCATCTCCTGTATATAATTATATATGTACAGCTGGTATAACCTGGGTATCCTTGATATATAATTATATATGTACAGCTGATATAACCTGAGCATCTCCTGTATATAATTATATATGTACAGCTGGTATAACTTGAGCATCTCCTGTATCTAATTATATATGTACAGCTGGTATAACCTGGGCATCCTCTATATATAATTATATATGTACAGCTGGTATAACCTGGGTATCTCCTGTATATAATTATATATGTACAGCTGGTATAACCTGGGTATCCTTGATATATAATTATATATGTACAGCTGGTATAACATGAGCATCTCCTGTATATAATTATATATGTACAGCTGGTATAACTTGAGCATCTCCTGTATATAATTATATATGTACAGCTGGTATAACCTGGGTATCCTTGATATATAATTATATATGTACAGCTGGTATAACCTGGGCATCTCCTGTATATAATTATATATGTACAGCTGTTATAACCTGGGCATCTCCTGTATATAATTCTATATGTACAGCTGGTATAACCTGGGCATCTCCTGTATATAATTATATATGTACAGCTGGTATAACCTGGCTATCCTTGATATATAATTATATATGTACAGCTGGTATAACCTGAGCATCTCCTGTATATAATTATATTTGTACAGCTGGTATAACCTGAGCATCTCCTGTATATAATTATATATGTACAGCTGGTATAACCTGGGCATCTCCTGTATATTATTATATATGTACAGCTGGTATAACCTGGGCATCTCCTGTATATAATTATATATGAACAGCTGGTATAACCTGGGCATCTCCTGTATATAATTATATATGTACAGCTGGTATAACCTGGGCATCTCCTGTATATAATTATATTTGTACAGCTGGTATAACCTGAGCATCTCCTGTATATAATTATATATGTACAGCTGGTATAACCTGGGCATCTCCTGTATATAATTATATATGTACAGCTGGTATAACCTGGGCATCTCCTGTATATAATTATATATGTACAGCTGGTATAACCTGGGCATCTCCTGTATATAATTATATATGAACAGCTGGTATAACCTGGGCATCTCCTGTATATAATTATATATGTACAGCTGGTATAACCTGGGCATCTCCTGTATAAAATTATATTTGTACAGCTGGTATAACCTGAGCATCTCCTGTATATAATTATATATGTACAGCTGGTATAACCTGGGCATCTCCTGTATACTATTATATATGTACAGCTGGTATAACCTGAGCATCTCCTGTATATAATTATATATGTACAGCTGGTATAACTGGGCATCCTCGGTGTATAATTATATATGTACAGCTGGTATAACCTGGGGATCTCCTGTATATAATTATATATGAACAGCTGGTATAACCTGGGCATCTCCTGTTCTCCTGTATATAATTATATATGTACAGCTGGTATAACCTGGGCATCTCCTGTATATAATTATATTTGTACAGCTGGTATAACCTGAGCATCTCCTGTATATAATTATATATGTACAGCTGGTATAACCTGGGCATCTCCTGTATACTATTATATATGTACAGCTGGTATAACCTGAGCATCTCCTGTTTATAATTATATATGTACAGCTGGTATAACCTGGGCATCTCCTGTATATAATTATATATGTACAGCTGGTATAACCTGGGCATCTCCTGTATATAATTATATTTGTACTGCTGGTATAACCTGAGCATCTCCAGTATATAATTATATATGTACAGCTGTTATAACCTGGGCATCTCCTGTATATAATTCTATATGTACAGCTGGTATAACCTGGGCATCTCCTGTATATAATTATATATGTACAGCTGGTATAACCTGGGTATCCTTGATATATAATTATATATGTATAGCTGATATAACCTGAGCATCTCCTGTATATAATTATATATGTACAGCTGGTATAACTTGAGCATCTCCTGTATATAATTATATATGTACAGCTGGTATAACCTGGGCATCCTCTATATATAATTATATATGTACAGCTGGTATAACCTGGGTATCTCCTGTATATAATTATATATGTACAGCTGGTATAACCTGGTATCCTTGATATATAATTATATATGTACAGCTGGTATAACATGAGCATCTCCTGTATATAATTATATAAGTACAGCTGGTAAAACTTGAGCATCTCCTGTATATAATTATATATGTACAGCTGGTATAACCTGGGTATCCTTAATATATAATTATATATGTACAGCTGGTATAACCTGGGCATCTCCTGTATATAATTATATATGTACAGCTGTTATAACCTGGGCATCTCCTGTATATAATTCTATATGTACAGCTGGTATAACCTGGGCATCTCCTGTATATAATTATATATGTACAGCTGGTATAACCTGGGCATCTCCTGTATATAATTATATATGAACAGCTGGTATAACCTGGACATCTCCTGTATATAATTATATATGTACAACTGGTATAACCTGGGCATCTCCTGTATATAATTATATATGAACAGCTGGTATTACCTGGGCATCTCCTGTATATAATTATATATGAACAGCTGGTATAACCTGGGCATCTCCTGTATATAATTATATATGTACAGCTGGTATAACCTGAGCATCTCCTGTATATAATTATATTTGTACAGCTGGTATAACCTGAGCATCTCCTGTATATAATTATATATGTACAGCTGGTATAACCTGGGCATCTCCTGTATATAATTATATATGTACAGCTGGTATAACCTGGGCATCTCCTGTATATAATTATATATGAACAGTTGGTATAACCTGGGCATCTCCTGTATATAATTATATATGTACAGCTGGTATAACCTGGGCATCTCCTGTATATAATTATACTTGTACAGTTGGTATAACCTGAGCATCTCCTGTATATAATTATATATGTACAGCTGGTATAACCTGGGCATCTCCTGTATATAATTATATATGTACAGCTGGTATAACCTGGGCATCTCCTGTATATAATTATATATGTACAGCTGGTATAACCTGGGCATCTCCTGTATATAATTATATTTGTACAGTTGGTATAACCTGAGCATCTCCTGTATATAATTATATATGTACAGCTGGTATAACCTGGGCATCTCCTGTATATAATTATATATGTACAGCTGGTATAACCTGGGCATCTCCTGTATATAATTATATTTGTACAGCTGGTATAACCTGGGCATCTCCTGAATATAATTATATATGAACAGCTGGTATAACCTGGGAAACTCCTGTATATAATTATATATGTACAGCTGGTATAACCTGGGCATCTCCTGTATATAATTGTATTTGTACAGCTGGTATAACCTGAGCATCTCCTGTATATAATTATATATGTACAGCTGGTATAACCTGGGCATCTCCTGTATACTATTATATATGTACAGCTGGTATAACCTGAGCATCTCCTGTATATAATTATATATGTACAGCTGGTATAACCTGGGCATCCTCGGTGTATAATTACATATCTACAGCTGGTATAACATGGGGATCTCCTGTATATAATTATATATGAACAGCTGGTATAACCTGGGCATCTCCTGTATATAATTATATTTGTACAGCTGGTATAACCTGAGCATCTCCTGTATATAATAATATATGTACAGCTGGTATAACCTGGGCATCTCCTGTATATAATTATATATGTACAGCTGATATAACCTGGGCATCTCCTGTATATAATTATGTTTGTACAGCTGGTATAACCTGAGCATCTCCTGTATATAATTATATATGTACAGCTGGTATAACCTGGGCATCTCCTGTATATAATTATATATGTACAGCTGGTATAACCTGGGCATCTCCTGTATATAATTATATATGAACAGGTGGTATAACCTGGGCATCTCCTGTATATAATTATATATGTACAGCTGGTATAACCTTGGCATCTCCTGTTTATAATTATATTTGTACAGCTGGTATAACCTGAGCATCTCCTGTATATAATTATATATGTACAGCTGGTATAACCTGGGCATCTCCTGTATATAAATATATATATGTACAGCTGGTATAACCTGGGCATCTCCTGTATATAATTTTATATGAACAGCTGGTATAACCTGGGCATCTCCTGTATATAATTATATATGTACAGCTGGTATAACCTGGGCATCTCCTGTATATAATTATATTTGTACAGTTGGTATAACCTGAGCATCTCCTGTATATAATTATATATGTACAGCTGGTATAACCTGGGCATCTCCTGTATATAATTATATATGTACAGCTGGTATAACCTGGGCATCTCCTGTATATAATTATATATGTACAGCTGGTATAACCTGGGCATCTCCTGTATATAATTATATATGAACAGCTGGTATAACCTGGGCATCTCCTGTATATAATTATATATGTACAGCTGGTATAACCTGGGCATCTCCTATATATAATTATATTTGTACAGCTGGTATAACCTGAGCATCTCCTGTATATAATTATATATGTACAGCTGGTATAACCTGGGAATCTCCTGTATACTATTATATATGTACAGCTGGTATAACCTGAGCATCTCCTGTATATAATTATATATGTACAGCTGGTATAACTGGGCATCCTCGGTGTATAATTATATATGTACAGCTGGTATAACCTGGGGATCTCCTGTATATAATTATATATGAACAGCTGGTATAACCTGGGCATCTCCTGTTCTCCTGTATATAATTATATATGTACAGCTGGTATAACCTGGGCATCTCCTGTATATAATTATATTTGTACAGCTGGTATAACTTGAGTATCTCCTGTATATAATTATATATGTACAGCTTGTATAACCTGGGCATCTCCTGTATACTATTATATATGTACAGCTGGTATAACCTGAGCATCTCCTGTTTACTATTATATATGTACAGCTGTTATAACCTGGGCATCTCCTGTATATAATTCTATATGTACAGCTGGTATAACTTGAGCATCTCCTGTATATAATTATATATGTACAGCTGGTATAACTTGAGCATCCTCTATATATAATTATATATGTACAGCTGGTATAACCTGGGTATCTCCTGTATATAATTATATATGTACAGCTGGTATAACCTGGGTATCCTTGATATATAATTATATATGTACAGCTGGTATAACATGAGCATCTCCTGTATATAATTATATATGTACAGCTGGTATAACTTGAGCATCTCCTGTATATAATTATATATGTACAGCTGGTATAACCTGGGTATCCTTGATATATAATTATATATGTACAGCTGGTATAACCTGGGCATCTCCTGTATATAATTATATATGTACAGCTGTTATAACCTGGGCATCTCCTGTATACTATTATATATGTACAGCTGGTATAACCTGGGCATCTCCTGTATATAATTATATATGTACAGCTGGTATAACCTGGGCATCTCCTGTATATAATTATATATGAACAGCTGGTATAACCTGGGCATCTCCTGTATATAATTATATATGTACAGCTGGTATAACCTGGGCATCTCCTGTATATAATTATATTTGTACAGCTGGTATAACCTGAGCATCTCCTGTATATAATTATATATGTACAGCTGGTATAACCTGGGCATCTCCTGTATATAATTATATATGTACAGCTGGTATAACCTGGGCATCTCCTGTATATAATTATATATGTACAGCTGGTATAACCTGGGCATCTCCTGTATATAATTATATATGAACAGCTGGTATAACCTGGGCATCTCCTGTATATAATTATATATGTACAGCTGGTATAACCTGGGCATCTCCTGTATATAATTATATTTGTACAGCTGGTATAACCTGAGCATCTCCTGTATATAATTATATATGTAGAGCTGGTATAACCTGGGCATCTCCTGTATGCTATTATATATGTACAGCTGGTATAACCTGAGCATCTCCTGTTTATAATTATATATGTACAGCTGGTATAACCTGGGCATCTCCTGTATATAATTATATATGAACAGCTGGTATAACCTGGGCATCTCCTGTTCTCCTGTATATAATTATATATGTACAGCTGGTATAACCTGAGCATCTCCAGTATATTATTATATATGTACAGCTGTTATAACTTGGGCATCTCCTGTATATAATTCTATATGTACAGCTGGTATAACCTGGGCATCTCCTGTATATAATTATATATGTACAGCTGGTATAACCTGGGTATCCTTGATATATAATTATATATGTACAGCTGGTATAACCTGAGCATCTCCTGTATATAATTATATATGTACAGCTGGTATAACCTGGGTATCCTTGATATATAATTATATATGTACAGCTCGTATAACCTGGGCATCTCCTGTATATAATTATATATGTACAGCTGTTATAACCTGGGCATCTCCTGTATATAATTCTATATGTACAGCTGGTATAACCTGGGCATCTCCTGTATATAATTATATATGTACAGCTGGTATAACCTGTGTATCCTTGATATATAATTATATATGTACAGATGGTATAACCTGAGCATCTCCTGTATATAATTGTATATGTACAGCTGGTATAACTTGAGCATCTCCTGTATATAATTATATATGTACAGCTGGTATAACCTGGGCATCCTCTATATATAATTATATATGTACAGCTGGTATAACCTGGGTATCTCCTGTATATAATTATATATGTACAGCTGGTATAACCTGGGTATTCTTGATATATAATTATATATGTACAGCTGATATAACCTGAGCATCTCCTGTATATAATTATATATGTACAGCTGGTATAACCTGGGCATCTCCTGTATATAATTATATATGTACAGCTGGGATAACCTGGGCATCTCCTGTATATAATTATATTTGTACAGCTGGTATAACCTGAGCATCTCCTGTATATAATTATATATGTACAGCTGGTATAACCTGGGCATCTCCTGTATACTATTATATATGTGCAGCTGGTATAACCTGAGCATCTCCTGTATATAATTATATATGTACAGCTGGTATAACCTGGGCATCCTCGGTGTATAATTATATATGTACAGCTGATATAACCTGGGCATCTCCTGTATATAATTATATATGTACAGCTGGTATAACCTTGGCATCTCCTGTTTATAATTATATTTGTACAGCTGGTATAACCTGAGCATCTCCTGTATATAATTATATATGTACAGCTGGTATAACCTGGGCATCTCCTGTATATAAATATATATATGTACAGCTGGTATAACCTGGGCATCTCCTGTATATAATTTTATATGAACAGCTGGTATAACCTGGGCATCTCCTGTATATAATTATATATGTACAGCTGGTATAACCTGGGCATCTCCTGTATATAATTATATTTGTACAGTTGGTATAACCTGAGCATCTCCTGTATATAATTATATATGTACAGCTGGTATAACCTGGGCATCTCCTGTATATAATTATATATGTACAGCTGGTATAACCTGGGCATCTCCTGTATATAATTATATATGTACAGCTGGTATAACCTGGGCATCTCCTGTATATAATTATATATGAACAGCTGGTATAACCTGGGCATCTCCTGTATATAATTATATATGTACAGCTGGTATAACCTGGGCATCTCCTATATATAATTATATTTGTACAGCTGGTATAACCTGAGCATCTCCTGTATATAATTATATATGTACAGCTGGTATAACCTGGGAATCTCCTGTATACTATTATATATGTACAGCTGGTATAACCTGAGCAGCTCCTGTATATAATTATATATGTACAGCTGGTATAACTGGGCATCCTCGGTGTATAATTATATATGTACAGCTGGTATAACCTGGGGATCTCCTGTATATAATTATATATGAACAGCTGGTATAACCTGGGCATCTCCTGTTCTCCTGTATATAATTATATATGTACAGCTGGTATAACCTGGGCATCTCCTGTATATAATTATATTTGTACAGCTGGTATAACTTGAGTATCTCCTGTATATAATTATATATGTACAGCTTGTATAACCTGGGCATCTCCTGTATACTATTATATATGTACAGCTGGTATAACCTGAGCATCTCCTGTTTACTATTATATATGTACAGCTGTTATAACCTGGGCATCTCCTGTATATAATTCTATATGTACAGCTGGTATAACTTGAGCATCTCCTGTATATAATTATATATGTACAGCTGGTATAACTTGAGCATCCTCTATATATAATTATATATGTACAGCTGGTATAACCTGGGTATCTCCTGTATATAATTATATATGTACAGCTGGTATAACCTGGGTATCCTTGATATATAATTATATATGTACAGCTGGTATAACATGAGCATCTCCTGTATATAATTATATATGTACAGCTGGTATAACTTGAGCATCTCCTGTATATAATTATATATGTACAGCTGGTATAACCTGGGTATCCTTGATATATAATTATATATGTACAGCTGGTATAACCTGGGCATCTCCTGTATATAATTATATATGTACAGCTGTTATAACCTGGGCATCTCCTGTATACTATTATATATGTACAGCTGGTATAACCTGGGCATCTCCTGTATATAATTATATATGTACAGCTGGTATAACCTGGGCATCTCCTGTATATAATTATATATGAACAGCTGGTATAACCTGGGCATCTCCTGTATATAATTATATATGTACAGCTGGTATAACCTGGGCATCTCCTGTATATAATTATATTTGTACAGCTGGTATAACCTGAGCATCTCCTGTATATAATTATATATGTACAGCTGGTATAACCTGGGCATCTCCTGTATATAATTATATATGTACAGCTGGTATAACCTGGGCATCTCCTGTATATAATTATATATGTACAGCTGGTATAACCTGGGCATCTCCTGTATATAATTATATATGAACAGCTGGTATAACCTGGGCATCTCCTGTATATAATTATATATGTACAGCTGGTATAACCTGGGCATCTCCTGTATATAATTATATTTGTACAGCTGGTATAACCTGAGCATCTCCTGTATATAATTATATATGTAGAGCTGGTATAACCTGGGCATCTCCTGTATGCTATTATATATGTACAGCTGGTATAACCTGAGCATCTCCTGTTTATAATTATATATGTACAGCTGGTATAACCTGGGCATCTCCTGTATATAATTATATATGAACAGCTGGTATAACCTGGGCATCTCCTGTTCTCCTGTATATAATTATATATGTACAGCTGGTATAACCTGAGCATCTCCAGTATATAATTATATATGTACAGCTGTTATAACTTGGGCATCTCCTGTATATAATTCTATATGTACAGCTGGTATAACCTGGGCATCTCCTGTATATAATTATATATGTACAGCTGGTATAACCTGGGTATCCTTGATATATAATTATATATGTACAGCTGGTATAACCTGAGCATCTCCTGTATATAATTATATATGTACAGCTGGTATAACCTGGGTATCCTTGATATATAATTATATATGTACAGCTCGTATAACCTGGGCATCTCCTGTATATAATTATATATGTACAGCTGTTATAACCTGGGCATCTCCTGTATATAATTCTATATGTACAGCTGGTATAACCTGGGCATCTCCTGTATATAATTATATATGTACAGCTGGTATAACCTGTGTATCCTTGATATATAATTATATATGTACAGATGGTATAACCTGAGCATCTCCTGTATATAATTGTATATGTACAGCTGGTATAACTTGAGCATCTCCTGTATATAATTATATATGTACAGCTGGTATAACCTGGGCATCCTCTATATATAATTATATATGTACAGCTGGTATAACCTGGGTATCTCCTGTATATAATTATATATGTACAGCTGGTATAACCTGGGTATTCTTGATATATAATTATATATGTACAGCTGATATAACCTGAGCATCTCCTGTATATAATTATATATGTACAGCTGGTATAACCTGGGCATCTCCTGTATATAATTATATATGTACAGCTGGGATAACCTGGGCATCTCCTGTATATAATTATATTTGTACAGCTGGTATAACCTGAGCATCTCCTGTATATAATTATATATGTACAGCTGGTATAACCTGGGCATCTCCTGTATACTATTATATATGTGCAGCTGGTATAACCTGAGCATCTCCTGTATATAATTATATATGTACAGCTGGTATAACCTGGGCATCCTCGGTGTATAATTATATATGTACAGCTGATATAACCTGGGCATCTCCTGTATATAATTATATATGAACAGCTGGTATAACCTGGGCATCTCCTGTTCTCCTGTATATAATTATATATGTACAGCTGGTATAACCTGGGCATCTCCTGTATATAATTATATTTGTACAGCTGGTATAACCTGAGCATCTCCTGTATATAATTATATATGTACAGCTGGTATAACCTGGGCATCTCCTGTATACTATTATATATGTACAGCTGGTATAACCTGAGCATCTCCTGTTTATAATTATATATGTACAGCTGGTATAACTTGAGCATCTCCTGTATATAATTATATATGTACAGCTGGTATAACCTGGGTATCCTTGATATATAATTATATATGTACAGCTGGTATAACCTGGGCATCTCCTGTATATAATTATATATGTACAGCTGGTATAACCTGGGCATCTCCTGTATATAATTATATATGTACAGCTGGTATAACCTGGGCATCTCCTGAATATAATTTTATATGTACAGCTGGTATAACCTGGGCATCTCCTGTATATAATTATATATGTACAGCTGGTATAACCTGGGCATCTCTTGTACATAATTATATATGTACAGCTGGTATAACCTGGGCATCTCCTGTATATAATTATATATGTACAGCTGGTATAACCTGGACATCTCCTGTATATAATTATATATGTACAGCTGGTATAACCTGGGCATCTCCTGTATATAATTATATATGAACAGCTGGTATAACCTGGGCATCTCCTGTATATAATTATATATGAACAGCTGGTATAACCTGGGCATCTCCTGTATATAATTATATATGTACAGCTGGTATAACCTGGGCATCTCCTGTATATAATTATATTTGTACAGCTGGTATAACCTGAGCATCTCCTGTATATAATTATATATGTACAGCTGGTATAACCTGGGCATCTCCTGTATATAATTATATATGTACAGCTGGTATAACCTGGGCATCTCCTGTATATAATTATATATGAACAGCTGGTATAACCTGGGCATCTCCTGTATATAATTATATATGTACAGCTGGTATAACCTGGGCATCTCCTGTATATAATTATATTTGTACAGCTGGTATAACCTGAGCATCTCCTGTATATAATTATATATGTACAGCTGGTATAACCTGGGCATCTCCTGTATATAATTATATATGTACAGCTGGTATAACCTGGGCATCTCCTGTATATAATTATATATGTACAGCTGGTAAAACCTGGGCATCTCCTTAATATAATTACATATGAACAGCTGGTATAACCTGGGCTTCTCTTGTATATAATTATATATGTACAGCTGGTATAACCTGGGCATCTCCTGTATATAATTATATTTGTACAGCTGGTATAACCTGAGCATCTCCTGTATATAATTATATATGTACAGCTGGTATAACCTGGGCATCTCCTGTATACTATTATATATGTACAGCTGGTATAACCTGAGCATCTCCTGTATATAATTATATATGTACAGCTGGTATAACCTGAGCATCTCCTGTATATAATTATATATGTACAGCTGGTATAACCTGGGCATCCTCGGTGTATAATTATATATGTACAGCTGTTATAACATGGGGATCTCCTGTATATACTTATATATGAACAGCTGGTATAACCTGGGCATCTCCTGTATATAATTATATTTGTACAGCTGGTATAACCTGAGCATCTCCTGTATATAATTATATATGTACAGCTGGTATAACCTGGGCATCTCCTGTATATAATTATATATGTACAGCTGGTATAACCTGGGCATCTCCTGTATATAATTATATTTGTACAGCTGGTATAACCTGAGCATCTCCTGTAAATAATTATATATGTACAGCTGGTATGACCTGGGCATCTCCTGTATATAATTATATATGTACATGTGGTATAACCGGGGCATCTCCTGTATATAATTATATATGAACAGCTGGTATAACCTGGGCATCTCCTCTATATAATTATATATGTACAGCTGGTATAACCTTGGCATCTCCTGTATATTATTATATTTGTACAGCTGGTATAACCTGAGCATCTCCTGTATATAATTATATATGTACAGCTGGTATAACCTGGGCATCTCCTGTATATAAATATATATGTACAGCTGGTATAACCTGGGCATCTCCTGTATACAATTATATATGAACAGCTGGTATAACCTGGGCATCTCCTGTATATAATTATATATGTACAGCTGGTATAACCTGGGCATCTCCTGTATATAATTATATTTGTACAGCTGGTGTAACCTGGGCATCTCCTGTATATAATTATATATGTACAGCTGGTATAACCTGGGCATCTCCTGTATATAATTATATATGTACAGCTGGTATAACCTGGGCATCTCCTGTATATAATTATATATGTACAGCTGGTATAACCTGGGCATCTCCTGTATATAATTATATATGAACAGCTGGTATAACCTGGGCATCTCCTGTATATAATTATATATGTACAGCTGGTATAACCTGGGCATCTCCTGTATATAATTATATTTGTACAGCTGGTATAACCTGAGCATCTCCTGTATATAATTATATATGTACAGCTGGTATAACCTGGGAATCTCCTGTATACTATTATATATGTACAGCTGGTATAACCTGAGCATCTCCTGTATATAATTATATATGTACAGCTGGTATAACTGGGCATCCTCGGTGTATAATTATATATGTACAGCTGGTATAACCTGGGGATCTCCTGTATATAATTATATATGAACAGCTGGTATAACCTGGGCATCTCCTGTTCTCCTGTATATAATTATATATGTACAGCTGGTATAACCTGGGCATCTCCTGTATATAATTATATTTGTACAGCTGGTATAACCTGAGTATCTCCTGTATATAATTATATATGTACAGCTGGTATAACCTGGGCATCTCCTGTATACTATTATATATGTACAGCTGGTATAACCTGAGCATCTCCTGTTTATAATTATATCTGTACAGCTGGTATAACCTGGGCATCTCCTGTATATAATTATATATGTACAGCTGGTATAACCTGGGCATCTCCTGTATATAATTATATATGTACTGCTGGTATAACCTGAGCATCTCCAGTATATAATTATATCTGTACAGCTGTTATAACCTGGGCATCTCCTGTATATAATTCTATATGTACAGCTGGTATAACCTGGGCATCTCCTGTATATAATTATATATGTACAGCTGGTATAACCTGGGTATCCTTGATATATAATTATATATGTACAGCTGGTATAACCTGAGCATCTCCTGTATATAATTATATATGTACAGCTGGTATAACTTGAGCATCTCCTGTATATAATTATACATGTACAGCTGGTATAACCTGGGCATCTCCTGTATATAATTATATATGTACAGCTGGTATAACCTGGGCATCTCCTGTATATAATTATATATGAACAGCTGGTATAACCTGGGCATCTCCTGTATATAATTATATATGTACAGCTGGTATAACCTGGGCATCTCCTGTATATAATTATATTTGTACAGCTGGTATAAACTGGGGATCTCCTGTATATAATTATATATGAACAGCTTGTATAACCTGGGCATCTCCTGTTCTCCTGTATATAATTATATATGTACAGCTGGTATAACCTGGGCATCTCCTGTATATAATTATATTTGTACAGCTGGTATAACCTGAGCATCTCCTGTATATAATTATATATGTACAGCTGGTATAACCTGGGCATCTCCTGTATACTATTATATATGTACAGCTGGTATAACCTGAGCATCTCCTATTTATAATTATATATGTACAGCTGGTATAACCTGGGCATCTCCTGTATATAATTATATATGAACAGCTGGTATAACCTGGGCATCTCCTGTTCTCCTGTATATAATTATATATGTACAGCTGGTATAACCTGAGCATCTCCAGTATATAATTATATATGTACAGCTGTTATAACCTGGGCATCTCCTGTATATAATTCTATATGTACAGCTGGTATAACCTGTGCATCTCCTGTATATAATTATATATGTACAGCTGGTATAACCTGGGTATCCTTGATATATAATTATATATGTACAGCTGGTATAACCTGAGCATCTCCTGTATATAATTATATATGTACAGCTGGTATAACTTGAGCATCTCCTGTATATAATTATATATGTACAGCTGGTATAACCTGGGCATTCTCTATATATAATTATATATGTACAGCTGGTATAACCTGGGTATCTCCTGTATATAATTATATATGTACAGCTGGTATAACCTGGGTATCCTTGATATATAATTATATATGTACAGCTGGTATAACATGAGCATCTCCTGTGTATAATTGTATATGTACAGCTTGTATAACTTGAGCATCTCCTGTATATAATTATATATGTACAGCTGGTATAACCTGGGTATCCTTGATATATAATTATTTATGTACAGCTCGTATAACCTGGGCATCTCCTGTATATAATTATATATGTACAGCTGTTATAACCTGGGCATCTCCTGTATATAATTCTATATGTACAGCTGGTATAACCTGGGCATCTCCTGTATATAATTATATATGTACAGCTGGTATAACCTGGGTATCCTTGATATATAATTATATATGTACAGCTGGTATAACCTGGGCATCCTCTATATATAATTATATATGTACAGCTGGTATAACCTGGGTATCTCCTGTATATAATTATATATGTACAGCAGGTATAACCTGGGTATTCTTGATATATAATTATATATGTACAGCTGATATAACCTGAGCATCTCCTGTATATAATTAAATATGTACAGCTGGTATAACCTGGGCATCTCCTGTATATAATTATATATGTACAGCTGGTATAACCTGGGCATCTCCTGTATATAATTATATATATACAGCTGGTATAACCTGGGCATCTCCTGTATATAATTATATATGAACAGCTGGTATAACCTGGGCATCTCCTGTATATAATTATATATGTACAGCTGGTATAACCTGGGCATCTCCTGTATATAGTTATATTTGTACAGCTGGTATAACCTGAGCATCTCCTGTATATAATTATATATGTACAGCTGGTATAACCTGGGCATCTCCTGTATACTATTATATATGTACAGCTGGTATAGCCTGAGCATCTCCTGTATATAATTATATATGTACAGCTGGTATAACCTGGGCATCCTCGGTGTATAATTATATATGTACAGCTGGTATAACCTGGGCATCTCCTGTATATAATTATATATGAACAGCTGGTATAACCTGGGCATCTCCTGTTCTCCTGTATATAATTATATATGTACAGCTGGTATAACCTGGGCATCTCCTGTATATAATTATATTTGTACAGCTGGTATAACCTGAGCATCTCCTGTATATAATTATATATGTACAGCTGGTATAACCTGGGCATCTCCTGTATATAATTATATATGTACAGCTGGTATAACCTGGGCATCTCCTGTATATAATTATATATGAACAGCTGGTATAACCTGGGCATCTCCTGTATATAATTATATATGTACAGCTGGTATAACCTGGGCATCTCCTGTATATAATTATATTTGTACAGCTGGTATAACCTGAGCATCTCCTGTATATAATTATATATGTACAGCTGGTATAACCTGGGCATCTCCTGTATATAATTATATATGTACAGCTGGTATAACCTGGGCATCTCCTGTATATAATTATATATGTACAGCTGGTAAAACCTGGGCATCTCCTTAATATAATTACATATGAACAGCTGGTATAACCTGGGCATCTCTTGTATATAATTATATATGTACAGCTGGTATAACCTGGGCATCTCCTGTATATAATTATATTTGTACAGCTGGTATAACCTGAGCATCTCCTGTATATAATTATATATGTACAGCTGGTATAACCTGGGCATCTCCTGTATACTATTATATATGTACAGCTGGTATAACCTGAGCATCTCCTGTATATAATTATATATGTACAGCTGGTATAACCTGAGCATCTCCTGTATATAATTATATATGTACAGCTGGTATAACCTGGGCATCCTCGGTGTATAATTATATATGTACAGCTGGTATAACATGGGGATCTCCTGTATATAATTATATATGAACAGCTGGTATAACCTGGGCATCTCCTGTATATAATTATATTTGTACAGCTGGTATAACCTGAGCATCTCCTGTATATAATTATATATGTACAGCTGGTATAACCTGGGCATCTCCTGTATATAATTATATATGTACAGCTGGTATAACCTGGGCATCTCCTGTATATAATTATATTTGTACAGCTGGTATAACCTGAGCATCTCCTGTAAATAATTATATATGTACAGCTGGTATGACCTGGGCATCTCCTGTATATAATTATATATGTACATCTGGTATAACCTGGGCATCTCCTGTATATAATTATATATGAACAGCTGGTATAACCTGGGCATCTCCTCTATATAATTATATATGTACAGCTGGTTTAACCTTGGCATCTCCTGTATATAATTATATTTGTACAGCTGGTATAACCTGAGCATCTCCTGTATATAATTATATATGTACAGCTGGTATAACCTGGGCATCTCCTGTATATAAATATATATGTACTGCTGGTATAACCTGGGCATCTCCTGTATACAATTATATATGAACAGCTGGTATAACCTGGGCATCTCCTGTATATAATTATATATGTACAGCTGGTATAACCTGGGCATCTCCTGTATATAATTATATTTGTACAGCTGGTGTAACCTGGGCATCTCCTGTATATAATTATATATGTACAGCTGGTATAACCTGGGCATCTCCTGTATATAATTATATATGTACAGCTGGTATAACCTGGGCATCTCCTGTATATAATTATATATGTACAGCTGGTATAACCTGGGCATCTCCTGTATATAATTATATATGAACATCTGGTATAACCTGGGCATCTCCTGTATATAATTATATATGTACAGCTGGTATAACCTGGGCATCTCCTGTATATAATTATATTTGTACAGCTGGTATAACCTGAGCATCTCCTGTATATAATTATATATGTACAGCTGGTATAACCTGGGAATCTCCTGTATACTATTATATATGTACAGCTGGTATAACCTGAGCATCTCCTGTATATAATTATATATGTACAGCTGGTATAACTGGGCATCCTCGGTGTATAATTATATATGTACAGCTGGTATAACCTGGGGATCTCCTGTATATAATTATATATGAACAGCTGGTATAACCTGGGCATCTCCTGTTCTCCTGTATATAATTATATATGTACAGCTGGTATAACCTGGGCATCTCCTGTATATAATTATATTTGTACAGCTGGTATAACCTGAGTATCTCCTGTATATAATTATATATGTACAGCTGGTATAACCTGGGCATCTCCTGTATACTATTATATATGTACAGCTGGTATAACCTGAGCATCTCCTGTTTATAATTATATATGTACAGCTGGTATAACCTGGGCATCTCCTGTATATAATTATATATGTACAGCTGGTATAACCTGGGCATCTCCTGTATATAATTATATATGTACTGCTGGTATAACCTGAGCATCTCCAGTATATAATTATATATGTACAGCTGTTATAACCTGGGCATCTCCTGTATATAATTCTATATGTACAGCTGGTATAACCTGGGCATCTCCTGTATATAATTATATATGTACAGCTGGTATAACCTGGGTATCCTTGATATATAATTATATATGTACAGCTGGTATAACCTGAGCATCTCCTGTATATAATTATATATGTACAGCTGGTATAACTTGAGCATCTCCTGTATATAATTATATATGTACAGCTGGTATAACCTGGGCATCTCCTGTATATAATTATATATGTACAGCTGGTATAACCTGGGCATCTCCTGTATATAATTATATATGAACAGCTGGTATAACCTGGGCATCTCCTGTATATAATTATATATGTACAGCTGGTATAACCTGGGCATCTCCTGTATATAATTATATTTGTACAGCTGGTATAACCTGGGGATCTCCTGTATATAATTATATATGAACAGCTTGTATAACCTGGGCATCTCCTGTTCTCCTGTATATAATTATATATGTACAGCTGGTATAACCTGGGCATCTCCTGTATATAATTATATTTGTACAGCTGGTATAACCTGAGCATCTCCTGTATATAATTATATATGTACAGCTGGTATAACCTGGGCATCTCCTGTATACTATTATATATGTACAGCTGGTATAACCTGAGCATCTCCTGTTTATAATTATATATGTACAGCTGGTATAACCTGGGCATCTCCTGTATATAATTATATATGAACAGCTGGTATAACCTGGGCATCTCCTGTTCTCCTGTATATAATTATATATGTACAGCTGGTATAACCTGAGCATCTCCAGTATATAATTATATATGTACAGCTGTTATAACCTGGGCATCTCCTGTATATAATTCTATATGTACAGCTGGTATAACCTGTGCATCTCCTGTATATAATTATATATGTACAGCTGGTATAACCTGGGTATCCTTGATATATAATTATATATGTACAGCTGGTATAACCTGAGCATCTCCTGTATATAATTATATATGTACAGCTGGTATAACTTGAGCATCTCCTGTATATAATTATATATGTACAGCTGGTATAACCTGGGCATCCTCTATATATAATTATATATGTACAGCTGGTATAACCTGGGTATCTCCTGTATATAATTATATATGTACAGCTGGTATAACCTGGGTATCCTTGATATATAATTATATATGTACAGCTGGTATAACATGAGCATCTCCTGTGTATAATTGTATATGTACAGCTTGTATAACTTGAGCATCTCCTGTATATAATTATATATGTACAGCTGGTATAACCTGGGTATCCTTGATATATAATTATATATGTACAGCTCGTATAACCTGGGCATCTCCTGTATATAATTATATATGTACAGCTGTTATAACCTGGGCATCTCCTGTATATAATTCTATGTGTACAGCTGGTATAACCTGGGCATCTCCTGTATATAATTATATATGTACAGCTGGTATAACCTGGGTATCCTTGATATATAATTATATATGTACAGCTGGTATAACCTGAGCATCTCCTGTATATAATTGTATATGTACAGCTGGTATAACTTGAGCATCTCCTGTATATAATTATATATGTACAGCTGGTATAACCTGGGCATCCTCTATATATAATTATATATGTACAGCTGGTATAACCTGGGTATCTCCTGTATATAATTATATATGTACAGCAGGTATAACCTGGTTATTCTTGATATATAATTATATATGTACAGCTGATATAACCTGAGCATCTCCTGTATATAATTAAATATGTACAGCTGGTATAACCTGGGCATCTCCTGTATATAATTATATATGTACAGCTGGTATAACCTGGGCATCTCCTGTATATAATTATATATATACAGCTGGTATAACCTGGGCATCTCCTGTATATAATTATATATGAACAGCTGGTATAACCTGGGCATCTCCTGTATATAATTATATATGTACAGCTGGTATAACCTGGGCATCTCCTGTATATAGTTATATTTGTACAGCTGGTATAACCTGAGCATCTCCTGTATATAATTATATATGTACAGCTGGTATAACCTGGGCATCTCCTGTATACTATTATATATGTACAGCTGGTATAGCCTGAGCATCTCCTGTATATAATTATATATGTACAGCTGGTATAACCTGGGCATCCTCGGTGTATAATTATATATGTACAGCTGGTATAACCTGGGCATCTCCTGTATATAATTATATATGAACAGCTGGTATAACCTGGGCATCTCCTGTTCTCCTGTATATAATTATATATGTACAGCTGGTATAACCTGGGCATCTCCTGTATATAATTATATTTGTACAGCTGGTATAACCTGAGCATCTCCTGTATATAATTATATATGTACAGCTGGTATAACCTGGGCATCTCCTGTATACTATTATATATGTACAGCTGGTATAACCTGAGCATCTCCTGTTTATAATTATATATGTACTGCTGGTATAACTTCAGCATCTCCTGTATATAATTATATATGTACAGCTGGTATAACCTGGGTATCCTTGATATATAATTATATATGTACAGCTGGTATAACCTGGGCATCTCCTGTATATAATTATATATGTACAGCTGTTATAACCTGGGCATCTCCTGTATATAATTCTATATGTACAGCTGGTATAGCCTGGGCATCTCCTGTATATAATTATATATGTACAGCTGGTATAACCTGGGTATCCTTGATATATAATTATATATGTACAGCTGGTATAACCTGAGCATCTCCTTTATATAATTATATATGTACAGCTGGTATAACTTGAGCATCTCCTGTATATAATTATATATGTACAGCTGGTATAGTCTGGTCATCCTCTATATATAATTATATATGTACAGCTGGTATAACCTGGGTATCTCCTGTATATAATTATATATGTACAGCTGGTATAACCTAGGTATTCTTGATATATAATTATATATGTACAGCTGGTATAACCTGAGCATCTCCTGTATATAATTATACATGTACAGCTGGTATAACTTGGGTATCTCCTGTATACAACTATATATGAACAGCTGGTATAACCTGGGCATCTCCTGTATATAATTATATATGTACAGCTGGTATAACCTGGGCATCTCCTGTATATAATTATATATGTACAGCTGGTATAACCTGGGCATCTCCTGTATATAATTCTATATGTACAGCTGGTATAGCCTGGGCATCTCCTGTATATAATTATATATGTACAGCTGGTATAACCTGGGTATCCTTGATATATAATTATATATGTACAGCTGGTATAACCTGAGCATCTCCTGTATATAATTATATATGTACAGCTGGTATAACTTGAGCATCTCCTGTATATAATTATATATGTACAGCTGGTATAGCCTGGGCATCCTCTATATATAATTATATATGTACAGCTGGTATAACCTGGGTATCTCCTGTATATAATTATATATGTACAGCTGGTATAACCTAGGTATTCTTGATATATAATTATATATGTACAGCTGGTATAACCTGAGCATCTCCTGTATATAATTATACATGTACAGCTGGTATAACCTGGGTATCTCCTGTATATAAATATATATGAACAGCTGGTATAACCTGGGCATCTCCTGTATATAATTATATATGTACAGCTGGTATAACCTGGGCATCTCCTGTATATAATTATATATGTACAGCTGGTATAACCTGGGCATCTCCTGTATATAATTATATATGTACAGCTGGTATAACCTGGGCATCTCCTGTATATAATTGTATATGTACAGCTGGTATAACCTGGGCATCTCCTGTATATAATTATATATGAACAGCTGGTATAACCTGGGCATCTCCTGTATATAATTATATATGAACAGCTGGTATAACCTGGGCATCTCCTGTATATAATTATATATGTACAGCTGGTATAACCTGGGCATCTCCTGTATATAATTATATTTGTACAGCTGGTATAACCTGAGCATCTCCTGTATATAATTGTATATGTACAGCTGGTATAACTTGAGCATCTCCTGTATATAATTATATATGTACAGCTGGTATAACCTGGGCATCCTCTATATATAATTATATATGTACAGCTGGTATAACCTGGGTATCTCCTGTATATAATTATATATGTACAGCAGGTATAACCTGGGTATTCTTGATATATAATTATATATGTACAGCTGATATAACCTGAGCATCTCCTGTATATAATTAAATATGTACAGCTGGTATAACCTGGGCATCTCCTGTATATAATTATATATGTACAGCTGGTATAACCTGGGCATCTCCTGTATATAATTATATATATACAGCTGGTATAACCTGGGCATCTCCTATATATAATTATATATGAACAGCTGGTATAACCTGGGCATCTCCTGTATATAATTATATATGTACAGCTGGTATAACCTGGGCATCTCCTGTATATAGTTATATTTGTACAGCTGGTATAACCTGAGCATCTCCTGTATATAATTATATATGTACAGCTGGTATAACCTGGGCATCTCCTGTATACTATTATATATGTACAGCTGGTATAGCCTGAGCATCTCCTGTATATAATTATATATGTACAGCTGGTATAACCTGGGCATCCTCGGTGTATAATTATATATGTACAGCTGGTATAACCTGGACATCTCCTGTATATAATTATATATGAACAGCTGGTATAACCTGGGCATCTCCTGTTCTCCTGTATATAATTATATATGTACAGCTGGTATAACCTGGGCATCTCCTGTATATAATTATATTTGTACAGCTGGTATAACCTGAGCATCTCCTGTATATAATTATATATGTACAGCTGGTATAACCTGGGCATCTCCTGTATACTATTATATATGTACAGCTGGTATAACCTGAGCATCTCCTGTTTATAATTATATATGTACTGCTGGTATAACTTCAGCATCTCCTGTATATAATTATATATGTACAGCTGGTATAACCTGGGTATCCTTGATATATAATTATATATGTACAGCTGGTATAACCTGGGCATCTCCTGTATATAATTATATATGTACAGCTGTTATAACCTGGGCATCTCCTGTATATAATTCTATATGTACAGCTGGTATAGCCTGGGCATCTCCTGTATATAATTATATATGTACAGCTGGTATAACCTGGGTATCCTTGATATATAATTATATATGTACAGCTGGTATAACCTGAGCATCTCCTTTATATAATTATATATGTACAGCTGGTATAACTTGAGCATCTCCTGTATATAATTATATATGTACAGCTGGTATAGTCTGGTCATCCTCTATATATAATTATATATGTACAGCTGGTATAACCTGGGTATCTCCTGTATATAATTATATATGTACAGCTGGTATAACCTAGGTATTCTTGATATATAATTATATATGTACAGCTGGTATAACCTGAGCATCTCCTGTATATAATTATACATGTACAGCTGGTATAACTTGGGTATCTCCTGTATACAACTATATATGAACAGCTGGTATAACCTGGGCATCTCCTGTATATAATTATATATGTACAGCTGGTATAACCTGGGCATCTCCTGTATATAATTATATATGTACAGCTGGTATAACCTGGGCATCTCCTGTATATAATTCTATATGTACAGCTGGTATAGCCTGGGCATCTCCTGTATATAATTATATATGTACAGCTGGTATAACCTGGGTATCCTTGATATATAATTATATATGTACAGCTGGTATAACCTGAGCATCTCCTGTATATAATTATATATGTACAGCTGGTATAACTTGAGCATCTCCTGTATATAATTATATATGTACAGCTGGTATAGCCTGGGCATCCTCTATATATAATTATATATGTACAGCTGGTATAACCTGGGTATCTCCTGTATATAATTATATATGTACAGCTGGTATAACCTAGGTATTCTTGATATATAATTATATATGTACAGCTGGTATAACCTGAGCATCTCCTGTATATAATTATACATGTACAGCTGGTATAACCTGGGTATCTCCTGTATATAAATATATATGAACAGCTGTTATAACCTGGGCATCTCCTGTATATAATTATATATGTACAGCTGGTATAACCTGGTCATCTCCTGTATATAATTATATATGTACAGCTGGTATAACCTGGGCATCTCCTGTATATAATTATATATGTACAGCTGGTATAACCTGGGCATCTCCTGTATATAATTGTATATGTACAGCTGGTATAACCTGGGCATCTCCTGTATATAATTATATATGAACAGCTGGTATAACCTGGGCATCTCCTGTATATAATTATATATGAACAGCTGGTATAACCTGGGCATCTCCTGTATATAATTATATATGTACAGCTGGTATAACCTGGGCATCTCCTGTATATAATTATATTTGTACAGCTGGTATAACCTGAACATCTCCTGTATATAATTATATATGTACAGCTGGTATAACCTGGGCATCTCCTGTATATAATTATATATGTACAGCTGGTATAACCTGGGCATCTCCTGTATATAATTATATATGTACAGCTGGTATAACCTGGACATCTCCTGTATATAATTATATATGTACAGCTGGTATAACCTGGGCATCTCCTGTATATAATTATATATGTACAGCTGGTATAACCTGGGCATCTCCTGTATATAATTATATATGTACAGCTGGTATAACCTGGACATCTCCTGTATATAATTATATATGTACAGCTGGTATAACCTGGGCATCTCCTGTATATAATTATATATGAACAGCTGGTATAACCTGGTCATCTCCTGTATATAATTATATATGAAGAGCTGGTATAACCTGGGCATCTCCTGTATATAATTATATATGAACAGCTGGTATAACCTGGGCATCTCCTGTATATAATTATATATGTACAGCTGGTATAACCTGGGTATCCTTGATATATAATTATATATGTACAGCTGGTATAACCTGAGCATCTCCTGTATATAATTATATATGTACAGCTGGTATAACTTGAGCATCTCCTGTATATAATTATATATGTACAGCTGGTATAGCCTGGGCATCCTCTATATATAATTATATATGTACAGCTGGTATAACCTGGGTATCTCCTGTATATAATTATATATGTACAGCTGGTATAACCTAGGTATTCTTGATATATAATTATATATGTACAGCTGGTATAACCTGAGCATCTCCTGTATATAATTATACATGTACAGCTGGTATAACCTGGGTATCTCCTGTATATAAATATATATGAACAGCTGGTATAACCTGGGCATCTCCTGTATATAATTATATATGTACAGCTGGTATAACCTGGGCATCTCCTGTATATAATTATATATGTACAGCTGGTATAACCTGGGCATCTCCTGTATATAATTATATATGTACAGCTGGTATAACCTGGGCATCTCCTGTATATAATTGTATATGTACAGCTGGTATAACCTGGGCATCTCCTGTATATAATTATATATGAACAGCTGGTATAACCTGGGCATCTCCTGTATATAATTATATATGAACAGCTGGTATAACCTGGGCATCTCCTGTATATAATTATATATGTACAGCTGGTATAACCTGGGCATCTCCTGTATATAATTATATTTGTACAGCTGGTATAACCTGAGCATCTCCTGTATATAATTGTATATGTACAGCTGGTATAACTTGAGCATCTCCTGTATATAATTATATATGTACAGCTGGTATAACCTGGGCATCCTCTATATATAATTATATATGTACAGCTGGTATAACCTGGGTATCTCCTGTATATAATTATATATGTACAGCAGGTATAACCTGGGTATTCTTGATATATAATTATATATGTACAGCTGATATAACCTGAGCATCTCCTGTATATAATTAAATATGTACAGCTGGTATAACCTGGGCATCTCCTGTATATAATTATATATGTACAGCTGGTATAACCTGGGCATCTCCTGTATATAATTATATATATACAGCTGGTATAACCTGGGCATCTCCTATATATAATTATATATGAACAGCTGGTATAACCTGGGCATCTCCTGTATATAATTATATATGTACAGCTGGTATAACCTGGGCATCTCCTGTATATAGTTATATTTGTACAGCTGGTATAACCTGAGCATCTCCTGTATATAATTATATATGTACAGCTGGTATAACCTGGGCATCTCCTGTATACTATTATATATGTACAGCTGGTATAGCCTGAGCATCTCCTGTATATAATTATATATGTACAGCTGGTATAACCTGGGCATCCTCGGTGTATAATTATATATGTACAGCTGGTATAACCTGGACATCTCCTGTATATAATTATATATGAACAGCTGGTATAACCTGGGCATCTCCTGTTCTCCTGTATATAATTATATATGTACAGCTGGTATAACCTGGGCATCTCCTGTATATAATTATATTTGTACAGCTGGTATAACCTGAGCATCTCCTGTATATAATTATATATGTACAGCTGGTATAACCTGGGCATCTCCTGTATACTATTATATATGTACAGCTGGTATAACCTGAGCATCTCCTGTTTATAATTATATATGTACTGCTGGTATAACTTCAGCATCTCCTGTATATAATTATATATGTACAGCTGGTATAACCTGGGTATCCTTGATATATAATTATATATGTACAGCTGGTATAACCTGGGCATCTCCTGTATATAATTATATATGTACAGCTGTTATAACCTGGGCATCTCCTGTATATAATTCTATATGTACAGCTGGTATAGCCTGGGCATCTCCTGTATATAATTATATATGTACAGCTGGTATAACCTGGGTATCCTTGATATATAATTATACATGTACAGCTGGTATAACCTGAGCATCTCCTTTATATAATTATATATGTACAGCTGGTATAACTTGAGCATCTCCTGTATATAATTATATATGTACAGCTGGTATAGTCTGGTCATCCTCTATATATAATTATATATGTACAGCTGGTATAACCTGGGTATCTCCTGTATATAATTATATATGTACAGCTGGTATAACCTAGGTATTCTTGATATATAATTATATATGTACAGCTGGTATAACCTGAGCATCTCCTGTATATAATTATACATGTACAGCTGGTATAACTTGGGTATCTCCTGTATACAACTATATATGAACAGCTGGTATAACCTGGGCATCTCCTGTATATAATTATATATGTACAGCTGGTATAACCTGGGCATCTCCTGTATATAATTATATATGTACAGCTGGTATAACCTGGGCATCTCCTGTATATAATTCTATATGTACAGCTGGTATAGCCTGGGCATCTCCTGTATATAATTATATATGTACAGCTGGTATAACCTGGGTATCCTTGATATATAATTATATATGTACAGCTGGTATAACCTGAGCATCTCCTGTATATAATTATATATGTACAGCTGGTATAACTTGAGCATCTCCTGTATATAATTATATATGTACAGCTGGTATAGCCTGGGCATCCTCTATATATAATTATATATGTACAGCTGGTATAACCTGGGTATCTCCTGTATATAATTATATATGTACAGCTGGTATAACCTAGGTATTCTTGATATATAATTATATATGTACAGCTGGTATAACCTGAGCATCTCCTGTATATAATTATACATGTACAGCTGGTATAACCTGGGTATCTCCTGTATATAAATATATATGAACAGCTGTTATAACCTGGGCATCTCCTGTATATAATTATATATGTACAGCTGGTATAACCTGGTCATCTCCTGTATATAATTATATATGTACAGCTGGTATAACCTGGGCATCTCCTGTATATAATTATATATGTACAGCTGGTATAACCTGGGCATCTCCTGTATATAATTGTATATGTACAGCTGGTATAACCTGGGCATCTCCTGTATATAATTATATATGAACAGCTGGTATAACCTGGGCATCTCCTGTATATAATTATATATGAACAGCTGGTATAACCTGGGCATCTCCTGTATATAATTATATATGTACAGCTGGTATAACCTGGGCATCTCCTGTATATAATTATATTTGTACAGCTGGTATAACCTGAACATCTCCTGTATATAATTATATATGTACAGCTGGTATAACCTGGGCATCTCCTGTATATAATTATATATGTACAGCTGGTATAACCTGGGCATCTCCTGTATATAATTATATATGTACAGCTGGTATAACCTGGACATCTCCTGTATATAATTATATATGTACAGCTGGTATAACCTGGGCATCTCCTGTATATAATTATATATGTACAGCTGGTATAACCTGGGCATCTCCTGTATATAATTATATATGTACAGCTGGTA